>NW_026893864.1:0-317569 GCF_032452875.1 Bos javanicus
CGATTATCAGGCAGCTGAGCAGGCATGAATCCTGCGGCCCAGCTGGCGATTATCAGGCAGCTGAGCAGGCATGAATCCCGTGCCCAGCTGGCGATTATCAGGCAGCTGAGCAGGCATGAATCCTGCGGCCCAGCTGGCGATTATCAGGCAGCTGAGCAGGCATGAATCCTGCGGCCCAGCTGGCGATTATCAGGCAGCTGAGCAGGCATGAATCCTGCGGCCCAGCTGGCGATTATCAGGCAGCTGATCAGGCATGAATCCTGCGGCCCAGATGGCGATTATCAGGCAGCTGAGCAGGCATGAATCCTGCGGCCCAGCTGGCGATTATCAGGCAGCTGAGCAGGCATGAATCCTGCGGCCCAGCTGGCGATTATCAGGCAGGTGAGCAGGCGCTGATCCCGCACCTCAGCAGGCACTGATCACGTGCCTGTCATGCAGTGATCAGGTGACTGAGAGGCGCTGATCATGCGTGACTGCTCATGTGCTGATCAGGTAGCTTTCCTGCACGGATCATGTGCCTCAGCAGGCAAGAATCAGGCAGCTGAGCAGGCATGAATCCTGCGGCCCAGCTGGCGAGTTATCAGGCAGCTGAGCAGGCATGAATCCTGCGGCCCAGCTGGCGATTATCAGGCAGCTGAGCAGGCATGAATCCTGCGGCCCAGCTGGCGATTATCAGGCAGCTGAGCAGGCATGAATCCTGCGGCCCAGCTGGCGATTATCAGGCAGCTGAGCAGGCATGAATCCTGCGGCCCAGCTGGCGATTATCAGGCAGCTGAGCAGGCATGAATCCCGCGGCCCAGCTGGCGATTATCAGGCAGCTGAGCAGGCATGAATCCTGCGGCCCAGCTGGCGATTATCAGGCAGCTGAGCAGGCATGAATCCTGCGGCCCAGCTGGCGATTATCAGGCAGCTGAGCAGGCGCTGATCCCGCACCCAGCAGGCACTGATCACGTGCCTGTCATGCAGTGATCAGGTGACTGAGAGGCGCTGATCATGTGACTGCTCATGTGCTGATCAGGTAGCTCTCCTGCACGGATCATGTGCCTCAGCAGGCAAGAATCAGCAGCTGAGCAGGCATGAATCCTGCGGCCCAGCTGGCGATTATCAGGTAGCTGAGCAGGCATGAATCCTGCGGCCCAGCTGGCGATTATCAGGCAGCTGAGCAGGCATGAATCCAGCGGCCCAGCTGGCGATTATCAGGCAGCTGAGCAGGCATGAATCCTGCGGCCCAGCTGGCGATTATCAGGCAGCTGAGCAGGCATGAATCCTGCGGCCCAGCTGGCGATTATCAGGCAGCTGAGCAGGCATGAATCCTGCGGCCCAGCTGGCGATTATCAGGCAGCTGAGCAGGCATGAATCCTGCGGCCCAGCTGGCGATTATCAGGCAGCTGAGCAGGCATGAATCCTGCGGCCCAGCTGGCGATTATCAGGCAGCTGAGCAGGCATGAATCCTGCGGCCCAGCTGGCGATTATCAGGCAGCTGAGCAGACATGAATCCTGCGGCCCAGCTGGCGATTATCAGGCAGCTGAGCAGGCATGAATCCTGCGGCCCAGCTGGCGATTATCAGGCAGCTGAGCAGGCATGAATCCTGCGGCCCAGCTGGCGATTATCAGGCAGGTGAGCAGGCGCTGATCCCGCACCTCAGCAGGCACTGATTACGTGCCTGTCATGCAGTGATCAGGTGACTGAGAGGCCCTGATCATGTGACTGCTCATGTGCTGATCAGGTAGCTTTCCTGCACGGATCATGTGCCTCAGCAGGCAAGAATCAGGCAGCTGAGCAGGCATGAATCCTGCGGCCCAGCTGGCGATTATCAGGCAGCTGAGCAGGCATGAATCCTGCGGCCCAGCTGGCGATTATCAGGCAGCTGAGCAGGCATGAATCCTGCGGCCCAGCTGGCGATTATCAGGCAGCTGAGCAGGCATGAATCCTGCGGCCCAGCTGGCGATTATCAGGCAGCTGAGCAGGCATGAATCCTGCGGCCCAGCTGGCGTTATCAGGCAGCTGAGCAGGCATGGTGGAATCCTGCGGCCTCAGCTGGCGATTATCAGGCAGCTGAGCAGGCATGAACCTGCGGTGCCCAGCTGGCGATTATCAGGCAGCTGAGCAGGCATGAATCCTGCGGCCCAGCTGGCGATTATCAGGCAGCTGAGCAGGCATGAATCCTGCGGCCCAGCTGGCGATTATCAGGCAGCTGAGCAGGCATGATCCCGCACCAGCAGGCACTGATCACGTGCCTGTCATGCAGTGATCAGGTGACTGAGAGGCGCTGATCGTGACTGCTCATGGTGCTGATCAGGTAGCTCCTCCTGCAGGATCATGTGCCCAGCTGGCGAATCAGGCAGCTGAGCAGGCATGAATCCTGCGGCCCAGCTGGCGATTATCAGGCAGCTGAGCAGGCATGAATCCTGCGGCCCAGATGGCGATTATCAGGCAGCTGAGCAGGCATGAATCCTGCGGCCCAGCTGGCGATTATCAGGCAGCTGAGCAGGCATGAATCCTGCGGCCCAGCTGGCGATTATCAGGCAGCTGAGCAGGCATGAATCCTGCGGCCCAGCTGGCGATTATCAGGCAGCTGAGCAGGCATGAATCCTGCGGCCCAGCTGGCGATTATCAGGCAGGTGAGCAGGCGCTGATCCCGCGCCTCAGCAGGCACTGATCACGTGCCTGTCATGCAGTGATCAGGTGACTGAGAGGCCCTGATCATGTGACTGCTTATGTGCTGATCAGGTAGCTTTCCTGCACAGATCATGTGCTTCAGCAGGCAAGAATCAGGCAGCTGAGCAGGCATGAATCCTGCGGCCCAGCTGGCGATTATCAGGCAGCTGAGCAGGCATGAATCCTGCGGCCCAGCTGGCGATTATCAGGCAGCTGAGCAGGCATGAATCCTGCGGCCCAGCTGGCGATTATCAGGCAGCTGAGCAGGCATGAATCCTGCGGCCCAGCTGGCGATTATCAGGCAGCTGAGCAAGCATGAATCCTGCGGCCCAGCTGGCGATTATCAGGCAGCTGAGCAGGCGCTAATCCCGCACCTCAGCAGGCACTGATCACGTGCCTGTCATGCAGTGATCAGGTGACTGAGAGGCGCTGATCATGTGACTGCTCATGTGCTGATCAGGTAGCTCTCCTGCACGGATCATGTGCCTCAGCAGGCAAGAATCAGGCAGCTGAGCAGGCATGAATCCTGCGGCCCAGCTGGCGATTATCAGGCAGCTGAGCAGGCATGAATCCTGCGGCCCAGCTGGCGATTATCAGGCAGCTGAGCAGGCATGAATTCTGCGGCCCAGCTGGCGAGTTATCAGGCAGCTGAGCAGGCGATGAATCCTGCGGCCCAGCTGGGCGTGATTATCAGGCAGCTGAGCAGGGCATGAATCCCTGCACGGCCCAGCAGCTGGCGATTATCAGGCAGCTGAGCAGGCATGAATCCTGCGGCCCAGCTGGCGAATGTCACAGCTGAGCAGGCATGAATCTGCGGCCCAGCTGGCGATTATCAGGCAGCTGAGCAGGCATGAATCCTGCGGCCCAGCTGGCGATTATCAGGCAGCTGAGCAGGCGCTGATCCCGCACCTCAGCAGGCACTGATCACGTGCCTGTCATGCAGTGATCAGGTGACTGAGAGGCGCTGATCATGTGACTGCTCATGTGCTGATCAGGTAGCTCTCCTGCACGGATCATGCGCCTCAGCAGGCAAGAATCAGCAGCTGAGCAGGCATGAATCCTGCGGCCCAGCTGGCGATTATCAGGCAGCTGAGCAGGCATGAATCCTGCGGCCCAGCTGGCGATTATCAGGCAGCTGAGCAGGCATGAATCCTGCGGCCCAGCTGGCGCATTATCAGGCAGCTGAGCAGGCATGAATCCTGCGGCCCAGCTGGCGATTATCAGGCAGCTGAGCAGGCATGAATCCTGGCCCAGCTGGCGATTATCAGGCAGCTGAGCAGGCATGAATCCTGCGGCCCAGCTGGCGATTATCAGGCAGCTGAGCAGGCATGAATCCTGCGGCCCAGCTGGCGATTATCAGGCAGCTGAGCAGGCATGAATCCTGCGGCCCAGCTGGCGATTATCAGGCAGCTGAGCAGGCATGAATCCTGCGGCCCAGCTGGCGATTATCAGGCAGCTGAGCAGGCATGAATCCTGCGGCCCAGCTGGCGAATATCAGGCAGCTGAGCAGGCATGAATCCTGCGGCCCAGCTGGCGATTATCAGGCAGCTGAGCAGGCATGAATCCTGCGGCCCAGCTGGCGATTATCAGGCAGCTGAGCAGGCGCTGATCCCGCACCTCAGCAGGCACTGATCACGTGCCTGTCATGCAGTGATCAGGTGACTGAGAGGCGCTGATCATGTGACTGCTCATGTGCTGATCAGGTAGCTCTCCTGCACGGATCATGTGCCTCAGCAGGCAAGAATCAAGCAGCTGAGCAGGCATGAATCCTGCGGCCCAGCTGGCGATTATCAGGCAGCTGAGCAGGCATGAATCCTGCGGCCCAGCTGGCGATTATCAGGCAGCTGAGCAGGCATGAATCCTGCGGCCCAGCTGGCGATTATCAGGCAGCTGAGCAGGCATGAATCCTGCGGCCCAGCTGGCGATTATCAGGCAGCTGAGCAGGCATGAATCCTGCGGCCCAGCTGGCGATTATCAGGCAGCTGAGCAGGCATGAATCCTGCGGCCCAGCTGGCGATTATCAGGCAGCTGAGCAGGCATGAATCCCGCGGCCCAGCTGGCGATTATCAGGCAGCTGAGCAGGCATGAATCCTGCGGCCCAGCTGGCGATTATCAGGCAGCTGAGCAGGCATGAATCCTGCGGCCCAGCTGGCGATTATCAGGCAGCTGAGCAGGCGCTGATCCCGCACCTCAGCAGGCACTGATCACGTGCCTGTCATGCAGTGATCAGGTGACTGAGAGGCGCTGATCATGTGACTGCTCATGTGCTGATCAGGTACCTCTCCTGCACGGATCATGTGCCTCAGCAGGCAAGAATCAAGCAGCTGAGCAGGCATGAATCCTGCGGCCCAGCTGGCGATTATCAGGCAGCTGAGCAGGCATGAATCCTGCGGCCCAGCTGGCGATTATCAGGCAGCTGAGCAGGCATGAATCCTGCGGCCCAGCTGGCGATTATCAGGCAGCTGAGCAGGCATGAATCCTGCGGCCCAGCTGGCGATTATCAGGCAGCTGAGCAGGCATGAATCCTGCGGCCCAGCTGGCGATTATCAGGCAGCTGAGCAGGCATGAATCCTCGCGGCCCAGCTGGCGATTATCAGGCAGCTGAGCAGGCGCTGATCCCGCGGCTCAGCAGGCACTGATCACGTGCCTGTCATGCAGTGATCAGGTGACTGAGAGGCGCTGATCATGTGACTGCTCATGTGCTGATCAGGTAGCTCTCCTGCACGGATCATGTGCCTCAGCGGCAAGATCAAGCAGCTGAGCAGGCATGAATCCTGCGGCCCAGCTGGCGATTATCAGGCAGCTGAGCAGGCATGAATCCTGCGGCCCAGCTGGCGATTATCAGGCAGCTGAGCAGGCATGAATCCTGCGGCCCAGCTGGCGATTATCAGGCAGCTGAGCAGGCATGAATCCTGCGGCCCAGCTGGCGATTATCAGGCAGCTGAGCAGGCATGAATCCTGCGGCCCAGCTGGCGATTATCAGGCAGCTGAGCAGGCATGAATCCTGCGGCCCAGCTGGCGATTATCAGGCAGCTGAGCAGGCATGAATCCTGCGGCCCAGCTGGCGATTATCAGGCAGCTGAGCAGGCATGAATCCTGCGGCCCAGCTGGCGATTATCAGGCAGCTGAGCAGGCATGAATCCTGCGGCCCAGCTGGCGATATCAGGCAGCTGAGCAGGCATGAATCCTGCGGCCCAGCTGGCGATTATCAGGCAGCTGAGCAGGCATGAATCCTGCGGCCCAGCTGGCGATATCAGGCAGCTGAGCAGGCATGAATCCTGCGGCCCAGCTGGCGATTATCAGGCAGCTGAGCAGGCATGAATCCTGCGGCCCAGCTGGCGATTATCAGGCAGCTGAGCAGGCGCTGATCCCGCACCTCAGCAGGCACTGATCACGTGCCTGTCATGCAGTGATCAGGTGACTGCGAGGCGCTGATCATGTGACTGCTCATGTGCTGATCAGGTAGCTCTCCTGCACGGATCATGCGGCCCAGCAGGCAAGAATCAGGCAGCTGAGCAGGCATGAATCCCGCGGCCCAGCTGGCGATTATCAGGCAGCTGAGCAGGCATGAACTGCGCGGCCCAGCTGGCGATTATCAGGCAGCTGAGCAGGCATGAATCCTGCGGCCCAGCTGGCGATTATCAGGCAGCTGAGCAGGCATGAATCCTGCGGCCCATCTGGCGATTATCAGGCAGCTGAGCAGGCATGAATCCTGCGGCCCAGCTGGCGGTTATCAGGTAGCTGATCAGGCATGAATCCTGCGGCCCAGATGGCGATTATCAGGCAGCTGAGCAGGCATGAATCCTGCGGCCCAGCTGGCGATTATCAGGCAGCTGAGCAGGCATGAATCCTGCGGCCCAGCTGGCGATTATCAGGCAGGTGAGCAGGCGCTGATCCCGCACCTCAGCAGGCACTGATCACGTGCCTGTCATGCAGTGATCAGGTGACTGAGAGGCCCTGATCATGTGACTGCTTATGTGCTGATCAGGTAGCTTTCCTGCACGGATCATGTGCTTCAGCAGGCAAGAATCAAGCAGCTGAGCAGGCATGAATCCTGCGGCCCAGCTGGCGATTATCAGGCAGCTGAGCAGGCATGAATCCTGCGGCCCAGCTGGCGATTATCAGGCAGCTGAGCAGGCATGAATCCTGCGGCCCAGCTGGCGATTATCAGGCAGCTGAGCAGGCATGAATCCTGCGGCCCAGCTGGCGATTATCAGGCAGCTGAGCAGGCATGAATCCTGCGGCCCAGCTGGCGATTATCAGGCAGCTGAGCAGGCATGAATCCAGCGGCCCAGCTGGCGATTATCAGGCAGCTGAGCAGGCGCTGATCCGCACCTCAGCAGGCACTGATCACGTGCCTGTCATGCAGTGATCAGGTGACTGAGAGGCGCTGATCATGTGACTGCCATGTGCTGATCAGGTAGCTCTCCTGCACGGATCATGTGCCTCAGCAGGCAAGAATCAAGCAGCTGAGCAGGCATGAATCCTGCGGCCCAGCTGGCGATTATCAGGCAGCTGAGCAGGCATGAATCCTGCGGCCCAGCTGGCGATTATCAGGCAGCTGAGCAGGCATGAATCCTGCGGCCCAGCTGGCGATTATCAGGCAGCTGAGCAGGCATGAATCCTGCGGCCCAGCTGGCGATTATCAGGCAGCTGAGCAGGCATGAATCCTGCGGCCCAGCTGGCGATTATCAGGCAGCTGAGCAGGCATGAATCCTGCGGCCCAGCTGGCGATTATCAGGCAGCTGAGCAGGCATGAATCCCGCGGCCCAGCTGGCGATTATCAGGCAGCTGAGCAGGCATGAATCCTGCGGCCCAGCTGGCGATTATCAGGCAGCTGAGCAGGCATGAATCCTGCGGCCCAGCTGGCGATTATCAGGCAGCTGAGCAGGCATGAATCCTGCGGCCCAGCTGGCGATTATCAGGCAGCTGAGCAGGCATGAATCCTGCGGCCCAGCTGGCGATTATCAGGCAGGTGAGCAGGCGCTGATCCCGCACCTCAGCAGGCACTGATCACGTGCCTGTCATGCAGTGATCAGGTGACTGAGAGGCGCTGATCATGTGACTGCTCATGTGCTGATCAGGTAGCTCTCCTGCACGGATCATGTGCCTCAGCAGGCAAGAATCAAGCAGCTGAGCAGGCATGAATCCTGCGGCCCAGCTGGCGATTATCAGGCAGCTGAGCAGGCATGAATCCTGCGGCCCAGCTGGCGATTATCAGGCAGCTGAGCAGGCATGAATCCTGCGGCCCAGCTGGCGATTATCAGGCAGCTGAGCAGGCATGAATCCTGCGGCCCAGCTGGCGATTATCAGGCAGCTGAGCAGGCATGAATCCTGCGGCCCAGCTGGCGATTATCAGGCAGCTGAGCAGGCATGAATCCTGCGGCCCAGCTGGCGATTATCAGGCAGCTGAGCAGGCGCTGATCCCGCACCTCAGCAGGCACTGATCACGTGCCTGTCATGCAGTGATCAGGTGACTGAGAGGCGCTGATCATGTGACTGCTCATGTGCTGATCAGGTAGCTCTCCTGCACGGATCATGTGCCTCAGCAGGCAAGAATCAGGCAGCTGAGCAGGCATGAATCCTGCGGCCCAGCTGGCGATTATCAGGCAGCTGAGCAGGCATGAATCCTGCGGCCCAGCTGGCGATTATCAGGCAGCTGAGCAGGCATGAATCCTGCGGCCCAGCTGGCGATTATCAGGCAGCTGAGCAGGCATGAATCCTGCGGCCCAGCTGGCGATTATCAGGCAGCTGAGCAGGCATGAATCCTGCGGCCCAGCTGGCGATTATCAGGCAGCTGAGCAGGCATGAATCCTGCGGCCCAGCTGGCGATTATCAGGCAGCTGAGCAGGCATGAATCCTGCGGCCCAGCTGGCGATTATCAGGCAGCTGAGCAGGCATGAATCCTGCGGCCCAGCTGGCGATTATCAGGCAGCTGAGCAGGCATGAATCCTGCGGCCCAGCTGGCGATTATCAGGCAGCTGAGCAGGCATGAATCCTGCGGCCCAGCTGGCGATTATCAGGCAGCTGAGCAGGCATGAATCCTGCGGCCCAGCTGGCGATTATCAGGCAGCTGAGCAGGCATGAATCCTGCGGCCCAGCTGGCGATTATCAGGCAGCTGAGCAGGCATGAATCCTGCGGCCCAGCTGGCGATTATCAGGGCAGCTGAGCAGGCATGAATCCCGCGGCCCAGCTGGCGATTATCAGGCAGCTGAGCAGGCATGAATCCTGCGGCCCAGCTGGCGATTATCAGGCAGCTGAGCAGGCATGAATCCTGCGGCCCAGCTGGCGATTATCAGGCAGCTGAGCAGGCATGAATCCTGCGGCCCAGCTGGCGATTATCAGGCAGGTGAGCAGGCGCTGATCCCGCACCTCAGCAGGCACTGATCACGTGCCTGTCATGCAGTGATCAGGTGACTGAGAGGCGCTGATCATGTGACTGCTCATGTGCTGATCAGGTAGCTCTCCTGCACGGATCATGTGCCTCAGCAGGCGAGAATCAGGCAGCTGAGCAGGCATGAATCCTGCGGCCCAGCTGGCGATTATCAGGCAGCTGAGCAGGCATGAATCCTGCGGCCCAGCTGGCGATATCAGGCAGCTGAGCAGGCATGAATCCTGCGGCCCAGCTGGCGGATTATCAGGCAGCTGAGCAGGCATGAATCCTGCGGCCCAGCTGGCGATTATCAGGCAGCTGAGCAGGCATGAATCCTGCGGCCCAGCTGGCGATTATCAGGCAGCTGAGCAGGCGCTGATCCCGCACCTCAGCAGGCACTGATCACGTGCCTGTCATGCAGTGATCAGGTGGCTGAGAGGCGCTGATCATGTGACTGCTCATGTGCTGATCAGGTAGCTCTCCTGCACGGATCATGTGCCTCAGCAGGCGAGTATCAGGCAGCTGAGCAGGCATGAATCCTGCGGCCCAGCTGGCGATTATCAGGCAGCTGAGCAGGCATGAATCCCGCGGCCCAGCTGGCGATTATCAGGCAGCTGAGCAGGCATGAATCCTGCGGCCCAGCTGGCGATTATCAGGCAGCTGAGCAGGCATGAATCCTGCGGCCCAGCTGGCGATTATCAGGCAGCTGAGCAGGCATGAATCCTGCGGCCCAGCTGGCGATTATCAGGCAGCTGAGCAGGCATGAATCCTGCGGCCCAGCTGGCGATTATCAGGCAGCTGAGCAGGCGCTGATCCCGCACCTCAGCAGGCACTGATCACGTGCCTGTCATGCAGTGATCAGGTGACTGAGAGGCGCTGATCATGTGACTGCTCATGTGCTGATCAGGTAGCTCTCCTGCACGGATCATGTGCCTCAGCAGGCAAGAATCAGGCAGCTGAGCAGGCATGAATCCTGCGGCCCAGCTGGCGATTATCAGGCAGCTGAGCAGGCATGAATCCTGCGGCCCAGCTGGCGATTATCAGGCAGCTGAGCAGGCATGAATCCTGCGGCCCAGCTGGCGATTATCAGGCAGCTGAGCAGGCATGAATCCTGCGGCCCAGCTGGCGATTATCAGGCAGCTGAGCAGGCATGAATCCTGCGGCCCAGCTGGCGATTATCAGGCAGCTGAGCAGGCATGAATCCTGCGGCCCAGCTGGCGATTATCAGGCAGCTGAGCAGGCATGAATCCTGCGGCCCAGCTGGCGATTATCAGGCAGCTGAGCAGGCATGAATCCTGCGGCCCAGCTGGCGATTATCAGGCAGCTGAGCAGGCATGAATCCTGCGGCCCAGCTGGCGATTATCAGGCAGCTGAGCAGGCATGAATCCTGCGGCCCAGCTGGCGATATCAGGCAGCTGAGCAGGCATGAATCCTGCGGCCCAGCTGGCGATTATCAGGCAGCTGAGCAGGCATGAATCCTGCGGCCCAGCTGGCGATTATCAGGCAGCTGAGCAGGCATGAATCCTGCGGCCCAGCTGCGGCGATTATCAGGCAGCTGAGCAGGCATGAATCCTGCGGCCCAGCTGGCGATTATCAGGCAGCTGAGCAGGCGCTGATCCCGCGCCCCAGCAGGCACTGATCACGTGCCTGTCATGCAGTGATCAGGTGACTGAGAGGCGCTGATCATGTGACTGCTCATGTGCTGATCAGGTAGCTCTCCTGCACGGATCATGTGCCTCAGCAGGCAAGAATCAGGCAGCTGAGCAGGCATGAATCCTGCGGCCCAGCTGGCGATTATCAGGCAGCTGAGCAGGCATGAATCCTGCGGCCCAGCTGGCGATTATCAGGCAGCTGAGCAGGCATGAATCCTGCGGCCCAGCTGGCGATTATCAGGCAGCTGAGCAGGCATGAATCCTGCGGCCCAGCTGGCGATTATCAGGCAGCTGAGCAGGCATGAATCCTGCGGCCCAGCTGGCGATTATCAGCAGCTGAGCAGGCGCTGATCCCGCGGCTCAGCAGGCACTGATCACGTGCCTGTCATGCAGTGATCAGGTGACTGAGAGGCGCTGATCATGTGACTGCTCATGTGCTGATCAGGTAGCTCTCCTGCACGGATCATGTGCCTCAGCTGGCAAGAATCAGGCAGCTGAGCAGGCATGAATCCTGCGGCCCAGCTGGCGATTATCAGGCAGCTGAGCAGGCATGAATCCGCGTGGCCCAGCTGGCGATTATCAGGCAGCTGAGCAGGCATGAATCCCTGCGGCCCAGCTGGCGATTATCAGGCAGCTGAGCAGGCATGAATCCTGCGGCCCAGCTGGCGATTATCAGGCAGCTGAGCAGGCATGAATCCTGCGGCCCAGCTGGCGATTATCAGGCAGGTGAGCAGGCGCTGATCCCGCACCTCAGCAGGCACTGATCACGTGCCTGTCATGCAGTGATCAGGTGACTGAGAGGCGCTGATCATGTGACTGCTCATGTGCTGATCAGGTAGCTCTCCTGCACGGATCATGTGCCTCAGCAGGCAAGAATCAGGCAGCTGAGCAGGCATGAATCCTGCGGCCCAGCTGGCGATTATCAGGCAGCTGAGCAGGCATGAATCCTGCGGCCCAGCTGGCGATTATCAGGCAGCTGAGCAGGCATGAATCCTGCGGCCCAGCTGGCGATTATCAGGCAGCTGAGCAGGCATGAATCCTGCGGCCCAGCTGGCGATTATCAGGCAGCTGAGCAGGCATGAATCCTGCGGCCCAGCTGGCGATTATCAGGCAGCTGAGCAGGCATGAATCCTGCGGCCCAGCTGGCGATTATCAGGCAGCTGAGCAGGCGCTGATCCCGCACCCAGCAGGCACTGATCACGTGCCTGTCATGCAGTGATCAGGTGACTGAGAGGCGCTGATCATGTGACTGCTCATGTGCTGATCAGGTAGCTCTCCTGCACGGATCATGTGCCTCAGCAGGCAAGAATCAAGCAGCTGAGCAGGCATGAATCCTGCGGCCCAGCTGGCGATTATCAGGCAGCTGAGCAGGCATGAATCCTGCGGCCCAGCTGGCGATTATCAGGCAGCTGAGCAGGCATGAATCCTGCGGCCCAGCTGGCGATTATCAGGCAGCTGAGCAGGCATGAATCCTGCGGCCCAGCTGGCGATTATCAGGCAGCTGAGCAGGCATGAATCCTGCGGCCCAGCTGGCGATTATCAGGCAGCTGAGCAGGCATGAATCCTGCGGCCCAGCTGGCGATTATCAGGCAGCTGAGCAGGCATGAATCCTGCGGCCCAGCTGGCGATTATCAGGCAGCTGAGCAGGCATGAATCCTGCGGCCCAGCTGGCGATTATCAGGCAGCTGAGCAGGCATGAATCCTGCGGCCCAGCTGGCGATTATCAGGCAGCTGAGCAGGCATGAATCCTGCGGCCCAGCTGGCGATTATCAGGCAGCTGAGCAGGCATGAATCCTGCGGCCCAGCTGGCGATTATCAGGCAGCTGAGCAGGCATGAATCCTGCGGCCCAGCTGGCGATTATCAGGCAGCTGAGCAGGCATGAATCCTGCGGCCCAGCTGGCGATTATCAGGCAGCTGAGCAGGCATGAATCCTGCGGCCCAGCTGGCGATTATCAGGCAGCTGAGCAGGCGCTGATCCGCACCTCAGCAGGCACTGATCACGTGCCTGTCATGCAGTGATCAGGTGACTGAGAGGCGCTGATCATGTGACTGCTCATGTGCTGATCAGGTAGCTCTCCTGCACGGATCATGTGCCTCAGCAGGCAAGAATCAAGCAGCTGAGCAGGCATGAATCCTGCGGCCCAGCTGGCGATTATCAGGCAGCTGAGCAGGCATGAATCCTGCGGCCCAGCTGGCGATTATCAGGCAGCTGAGCAGGCATGAATCCTGCGGCCCAGCTGGCGATTATCAGGCAGCTGAGCAGGCATGAATCCTGCGGCCCAGCTGGCGATTATCAGGCAGCTGAGCAGGCATGAATCCTGCGGCCCAGCTGGCGATTATCAGGCAGCTGAGCAGGCATGAATCCTGCGGCCCAGCTGGCGATTATCAGGCAGCTGAGCAGGCGCTGATCCCGCACCTCAGCAGGCACTGATCACGTGCCTGTCATGCAGTGATCAGGTGACTGAGAGGCGCTGATCATGTGACTGCTCATGTGCTGATCAGGTAGCTCTCCTGCACGGATCATGTGCCTCAGCAGGCAAGAATCAAGCAGCTGAGCAGGCATGAATCCTGCGGCCCAGCTGGCGATTATCAGGCAGCTGAGCAGGCATGAATCCTGCGGCCCAGCTGGCGATTATCAGGCAGCTGAGCAGGCATGAATCCTGCGGCCCAGCTGGCGATTATCAGGCAGCTGAGCAGGCATGAATCCTGCGGCCCAGCTGGCGATTATCAGGCAGCTGAGCAGGCATGAATCCTGCGGCCCAGCTGGCGATTATCAGGCAGCTGAGCAGGCATGAATCCTGCGGCCCAGCTGGCGATTATCAGGCAGCTGAGCAGGCATGAATCCTGCGGCCCAGCTGGCGATTATCAGGCAGCTGAGCAGGCATGAATCCTGCGGCCCAGCTGGCGATTATCAGGCAGGTGAGCAGGCGCTGATCCCGCACCTCAGCAGGCACTGATCACGTGCCTGTCATGCAGTGATCAGGTGACTGAGAGGCGCTGATCATGTGACTGCTCATGTGCTGATCAGGTAGCTCTCCTGCACGGATCATGTGCCTCAGCAGGCAAGAATCAAGCAGCTGAGCAGGCATGAATCCTGCGGCCCAGCTGGCGATTATCAGGCAGCTGAGCAGGCATGAATCCTGCGGCCCAGCTGGCGATTATCAGGCAGCTGAGCAGGCATGAATCCTGCGGCCCAGCTGGCGATTATCAGGCAGCTGAGCAGGCATGAATCCTGCGGCCCAGCTGGCGATTATCAGGCAGCTGAGCAGGCATGAATCCTGCGGCCCAGCTGGCGATTATCAGGCAGCTGAGCAGGCATGAATCCTGCGGCCCAGCTGGCGATTATCAGGCAGCTGAGCAGGCATGAATCCTGCGGCCCAGCTGGCGATTATCAGGCAGCTGAGCAGGCATGAATCCTGCGGCCCAGCTGGCGATTATCAGGCAGCTGAGCAGGCATGAATCCTGCGGCCCAGCTGGCGATTATCAGGCAGCTGAGCAGGCATGAATCCTGCGGCCCAGCTGGCGATTATCAGGCAGCTGAGCAGGCATGAATCCTGCGGCCCAGCTGGCGATTATCAGGCAGCTGAGCAGGCATGAATCCTGCGGCCCAGCTGGCGATTATCAGGCAGCTGAGCAGGCATGAATCCTGCGGCCCAGCTGGCGATTATCAGGCAGCTGAGCAGGCATGAATCCTGCGGCCCAGCTGGCGATTATCAGGCAGCTGAGCAGGCATGAATCCTGCGGCCCAGCTGGCGATTATCAGGCAGCTGAGCAGGCGCTGATCCCGCGCCTCAGCAGGCACTGATCACGTGCCTGTCATGCAGTGATCAGGTGACTGAGAGGCGCTGATCATGTGACTGCTCATGTGCTGATCAGGTAGCTCTCCTGCACGGATCCTGCGCCTCAGCAGGCAAGAATCAAGCAGCTGAGCAGGCATGAATCCTGCGGCCCAGCTGGCGATTATCAGGCAGCTGAGCAGGCATGAATCCTGCGGCCCAGCTGGCGATTATCAGGCAGCTGAGCAGGCATGAATCCCGCGGCCCAGCTGGCGATTATCAGGCAGCTGAGCAGGCATGAATCCTGCGGCCCAGCTGGCGATTATCAGGCAGCTGAGCAGGCATGAATCCTGCGGCCCAGCTGGCGATTATCAGGCAGCTGAGCAGGCATGAATCCTGCGGCCCAGCTGGCGATTATCAGGCAGCTGAGCAGGCGCTGATCCCGCACCTCAGCAGGCACTGATCACGTGCCTGTCATGCAGTGATCAGGTGACTGAGAGGCGCTGATCATGTGACTGCTCATGTGCTGATCAGGTAGCTCTCCTGCACGGATCATGTGCCTCAGCAGGCAAGAATCAAGCAGCTGAGCAGGCATGAATCCTGCGGCCCAGCTGGCGATTATCAGGCAGCTGAGCAGGCATGAATCCTGCGGCCCAGCTGGCGATTATCAGGCAGCTGAGCAGGCATGAATCCTGCGGCCCAGCTGGCGATTATCAGGCAGCTGAGCAGGCATGAATCCTGCGGCCCAGCTGGCGATTATCAGGCAGCTGAGCAGGCATGAATCCTGCGGCCCAGCTGGCGATTATCAGGCAGCTGAGCAGGCATGAATCCTGCGGCCCAGCTGGCGATTATCAGGCAGCTGAGCAGGCATGAATCCTGCGGCCCAGCTGGCGATTATCAGGCAGCTGAGCAGGCATGAATCCTGCGGCCCAGCTGGCGATTATCAGGCAGCTGAGCAGGCGCTGATCCCGCACCGCAGCAGGCACTGATCACGTGCCTGCCATGCAGTGATCAGGTGACTGAGAGGCGCTGATCATGTGACTGCTCATGTGCTGATCAGGTAGCTCTCCTGCACGGATCATGTGCCTCAGCAGGCAAGAATCAAGCAGCTGAGCAGGCATGAATCCTGCGGCCCAGCTGGCGATTATCAGGCAGCTGAGCAGGCATGAATCCTGCGGCCCAGCTGGCGATTATCAGGCAGCTGAGCAGGCATGAATCCTGCGGCCCAGCTGGCGATTATCAGGCAGCTGAGCAGGCATGAATCCTGCGGCCCAGCTGGCGATTATCAGGCAGCTGAGCAGGCATGAATCCTGCGGCCCAGCTGGCGATTATCAGGCAGCTGAGCAGGCATGAATCCTGCGGCCCAGCTGGCGATTATCAGGCAGCTGAGCAGGCGCTGATCCCGCACCTCAGCAGGCACTGATCACGTGCCTGTCATGCAGTGATCAGGTGACTGAGAGGCGCTGATCATGTGACTGCTCATGTGCTGATCAGGTAGCTCTCCTGCACGGATCATGTGCCTCAGCAGGCAAGAATCAAGCAGCTGAGCAGGCATGAATCCTGCGGCCCAGCTGGCGATTATCAGGCAGCTGAGCAGGCATGAATCCTGCGGCCCAGCTGGCGATTATCAGGCAGCTGAGCAGGCATGAATCCTGCGGCCCAGCTGGCGATTATCAGGCAGCTGAGCAGGCATGAATCCTGCGGCCCAGCTGGCGATTATCAGGCAGCTGAGCAGGCATGAATCCTGCGGCCCAGCTGGCGATTATCAGGCAGCTGAGCAGGCATGAATCCTGCGGCCCAGCTGGCGATTATCAGGCAGCTGAGCAGGCATGAATCCTGCGGCCCAGCTGGCGTTATCAGGCAGCTGAGCAGGCATGAATCCTGCGGCCCATGGTTATCAGGCAGCTGAGCAGGCATGAATCCTGCGGCCCAGCTGGCGATTATCAGGCAGCTGAGCAGGCATGAATCCTGCGGCCCAGCTGGCGATTATCAGGCAGCTGAGCAGGCATGAATCCTGCGGCCCAGCTGGCGATTATCAAGCAGGTGAGCAGGCGCTGATCCCGCACCCAGCAGGCACTGATCACGTGCCTGTCATGCAGTGATCAGGTGACTGAGAGGCGCTGATCATGTGACTGCTCATGTGCTGATCAGGTAGCTCTCCTGCACGGATCATGTGCCTCAGCAGGCAAGAATCAAGCAGCTGAGCAGGCATGAATCCTGCGGCCCAGCTGGCGATTATCAGGCAGCTGAGCAGGCATGAATCCTGCGGCCCAGCTGGCGATTATCAGGCAGCTGAGCAGGCATGAATCCTGCGGCCCAGCTGGCGATTATCAGGCAGCTGAGCAGGCATGAATCCTGCGGCCCAGCTGGCGATTATCAGGCAGCTGAGCAGGCATGAATCCCGCGGCCCAGCTGGCGATTATCAGGCAGCTGAGCAGGCATGAATCCTGCGGCCCAGCTGGCGATTATCAGGCAGGTGAGCAGGCGCTGATCCCGCACCTCAGCAGGCACTGATCACGTGCCTGTCATGCAGTGATCAGGTGACTGAGAGGCGCTGATCATGTGACTGCTCATGTGCTGATCAGGTAGCTCTCCTGCACGGATCATGTGCCTCAGCAGGCGAGAATCAAGCAGCTGAGCAGGCATGAATCCTGCGGCCCAGCTGGCGATTATCAGGCAGCTGAGCAGGCATGAATCCTGCGGCCCAGCTGGCGATTATCAGGCAGCTGAGCAGGCATGAATCCTGCGGCCCAGCTGGCGATTATCAGGCAGCTGAGCAGGCATGAATCCTGCGGCCCAGCTGGCGATTATCAGGCAGCTGAGCAGGCATGAATCCTGCGGCCCAGCTGGCGATTATCAGGCAGCTGAGCAGGCATGAATCCTGCGGCCCAGCTGGCGATTATCAGGCAGCTGAGCAGGCATGAATCCTGCGGCCCAGCTGGCGATTATCAGGCAGCTGAGCAGGCATGAATCCTGCGGCCCAGCTGGCGATTATCAGGCAGCTGAGCAGGCATGAATCCTGCGGCCCAGCTGGCGATTATCAGGCAGCTGAGCAGGCATGAATCCTGCGGCCCAGCTGGCGATTATCAGGCAGCTGAGCAGGCATGAATCCTGCGGCCCAGCTGGCGATTATCAGGCAGCTGAGCAGGCATGAATCCTGCGGCCCAGCTGGCGATTATCAGGCAGCTGAGCAGGCATGAATCCTGCGGCCCAGCTGGCGATTATCAGGCAGCTGAGCAGGCATGAATCCTGCGGCCCAGCTGGCGATTATCAGGCAGCTGAGCAGGCGCTGATCCCGCTCCTCAGCAGGCACTGATCACGTGCCTGTCATGCAGTGATCAGGTGACTGAGAGGCGCTGATCATGTGACTGCTCATGTGCTGATCAGGTAGCTCTCCTGCACGGATCATGTGCCTCAGCAGGCAAGAATCAAGCAGCTGAGCAGGCATGAATCCTGCGGCCCAGCTGGCGATTATCAGGCAGCTGAGCAGGCATGAATCCTGCGGCCCAGCTGGCGATTATCAGGCAGCTGAGCAGGCATGAATCCTGCGGCCCAGCTGGCGATTATCAGGCAGCTGAGCAGGCATGAATCCTGCGGCCCAGCTGGCGATTATCAGGCAGCTGAGCAGGCATGAATCCTGCGGCCCAGCTGGCGATTATCAGGCAGCTGAGCAGGCATGAATCCTGCGGCCCAGCTGGCGATTATCAGGCAGCTGAGCAGGCATGAATCCTGCGGCCCAGCTGGCGATTATCAGGCAGGTGAGCAGGCGCTGATCCCGCGCCTCAGCAGGCACTGATCACGTGCCTGTCATGCAGTGATCAGGTGACTGAGAGGCGCTGATCATGTGACTGCTCATGTGCTGATCAGGTAGCTCTCCTGCACGGATCATGTGCCTCAGCAGGCAAGAATCAAGCAGCTGAGCAGGCATGAATCCTGCGGCCCAGCTGGCGATTATCAGGCAGCTGAGCAGGCATGAATCCTGCGGCCCAGCTGGCGATTATCAGGCAGCTGAGCAGGCATGAATCCTGCGGCCCAGCTGGCGATTATCAGGCAGCTGAGCAGGCATGAATCCTGCGGCCCAGCTGGCGATTATCAGGCAGCTGAGCAGGCATGAATCCTGTGGCCCAGCTGGCGATTATCAGGCAGAGCAGGCGCTGATCCCGCACTCAGCAGGCACTGATCACGTGCCTGTCATGCAGTGATCAGGTGACTGAGAGGCGTTGATCATGTGACTGCTCATGTGCTGATCAGGTAGCTCTGCACGGATCATGTGCCTCAGCAGGCAAGAATCAAGCAGCTGAGCAGGCATGAATCCTGCGGCCCAGCTGGCGATTATCAGGCAGCTGAGCAGGCATGAATCCTGCGGCCCAGCTGGCGATTATCAGGCAGCTGAGCAGGCATGAATCCTGCGGCCCAGCTGGCGATTATCAGGCAGCTGAGCAGGCATGAATCCTGCGGCCCAGCTGGCGATTATCAGGCAGCTGAGCAGGCATGAATCCTGCGGCCCAGCTGGCGATTATCAGGCAGCTGAGCAGGCATGAATCCTGCGGCCCAGCTGGCGATTATCAGGCAGCTGAGCAGGCATGAATCCTGCGGCCCAGCTGGCGATTATCAGGCAGCTGAGCAGGCATGAATCCTGCGGCCCAGCTGGCGATTATCAGGCAGCTGAGCAGGCATGAATCCTGCGGCCCAGCTGGCGATTATCAGGCAGCTGAGCAGGCATGAATCCTGCGGCCCAGCTGGCGATTATCAGGCAGCTGAGCAGGCGCTGATCCCGCACCTCAGCAGGCACTGATCACGTGCCTGTCATGCAGTGATCAGGTGACTGAGAGGCGCTGATCATGTGACTGCTCATGTGCTGATCAGGTAGCTCTCCTGCACGGATCATGTGCCTCAGCAGGCAAGAATCAAGCAGCTGAGCAGGCATGAATCCTGCGGCCCAGCTGGCGATTATCAGGCAGCTGAGCAGGCATGAATCCTGCGGCCCAGCTGGCGATTATCAGGCAGCTGAGCAGGCATGAATCCTGCGGCCCAGCTGGCGATTATCAGGCAGCTGAGCAGGCATGAATCCTGCGGCCCAGCTGGCGATTATCAGGCAGCTGAGCAGGCATGAATCCTGCGGCCCAGCTGGCGATTATCAGGCAGCTGAGCAGGCATGAATCCTGCGGCCCAGCTGGCGATTATCAGGCAGCTGAGCAGGCATGAATCCTGCGGCCCAGCTGGCGATTATCAGGCAGCTGAGCAGGCATGAATCCTGCGGCCCAGCTGGCGATTATCAGGCAGCTGAGCAGGCATGAATCCTGCGGCCCAGCTGGCGATTATCAGGCAGCTGAGCAGGCATGAATCCTGCGGCCCAGCTGGCGATTATCAGGCAGCTGAGCAGGCATGAATCCTGCGGCCCAGCTGGCGATTATCAGGCAGCTGAGCAGGCATGAATCCTGCGGCCCAGCTGGCGATTATCAGGCAGCTGAGCAGGCATGAATCCTGCGGCCCAGCTGGCGATTATCAGGCAGCTGAGCAGGCATGAATCCTGCGGCCCAGCTGGCGATTATCAGGCAGCTGAGCAGGCATGGATCATGCGGCCCAGCTGGCGATTATCAGGCAGCTGATCAGGCATGAATCCTGCGGCCCAGCTGGCGATTATCAGGCAGCTGAGCAGGCATGAATCCTGCGGCCCAGCTGGCGATTATCAGGCAGCTGAGCAGGCATGAATCCTGCGGCTCAGCAGGCGAGTATCAGGCAGCTGAGCAGGCATGAATCCTGCGGCCCAGCTGGCGATTATCAGGCAGCTGAGCAGGCATGAATCCTGCGGCCCAGCTGGCGATTATCAGGCAGCTGAGCAGGCATGAATCCTGCGGCCCAGCTGGCGATTATCAGGCAGCTGAGCAGGCATGAATCCTGCGGCCCAGCTGGCGATTATCAGGCAGCTGAGCAGGCATGAATCCTGCGGCCCAGCTGGCGATTATCAGGCAGCTGAGCAGGCATGAATCCTGCGGCCCAGCTGGCGATTATCAGGCAGCTGAGCAGGCATGAATCCTGCGGCCCAGCTGGCGATTATCAGGCAGCTGAGCAGGCATGAATCCTGCGGCCCAGCTGGCGATTATCAGGCAGCTGAGCAGGCATGAATCCCGCGGCCCAGCTGGCGATTATCAGGCAGCTGAGCAGGCATGAATCCTGCGGCCCAGCTGGCGATTATCAGGCAGCTGAGCAGGCATGAATCCTGCGGCCCAGCTGGCGATTATCAGGCAGCTGAGCAGGCATGAATCCTGCGGCCCAGCTGGCGATTATCAGGCAGCTGAGCAGGCATGAATCCCGCGGCCCAGCTGGCGATTATCAGGCAGCTGAGCAGGCATGAATCCTGCGGCCCATCTGGCGATTATCAGGCAGCTGAGCAGGCATGAATCCTGCGGCCCAGCTGGCGGTTATCAGGTAGCTGATCAGGCATGAATCCTGCGGCCCAGATGGCGATTATCAGGCAGCTGAGCAGGCATGAATCCCGCGGCCCAGCTGGCGATTATCAGGCAGCTGAGCAGGCATGAATCCTGCGGCCCAGCTGGCGATTATCAGGCAGCTGAGCAGGCGCTGATCCCGCACCTCAGCAGGCACTGATCACGTGCCTGTCATGCAGTGATCAGGTGACTGAGAGGCCCTGATCATGTGACTGCTCATGTGCTGATCAGGTAGCTTTCCTGCACGGATCATGTGCCTCAGCAGGCAAGAATCAAGCAGCTGAGCAGGCATGAATCCTGCGGCCCAGCTGGCGATTATCAGGCAGCTGAGCAGGCATGAATCCTGCGGCCCAGCTGGCGATTATCAGGCAGCTGAGCAGGCATGAATCCTGCGGCCCAGCTGGCGTGTATCAGGCAGCTGAGCAGGCATGAATCCTGCGGCCCAGCTGGCGATTATCAGGCAGCTGAGCAGGCATGAATCCTGCGGCCCAGCTGGCGATTATCAGGCAGCTGAGCAGGCATGAATCCTGCGGCCCAGCTGGCGATTATCAGGCAGCTGAGCAGGCATGAATCCTGCGGCCCAGCTGGCGATTATCAGGCAGCTGAGCAGGCATGAATCCTGCGGCCCAGCTGGCGATTATCAGGCAGCTGAGCAGGCATGAATCCTGCGGCCCAGCTGGCGATTATCAGGCAGCTGAGCAGGCATGAATCCTGCGGCCCAGCTGGCGATTATCAGGCAGCTGAGCAGGCATGAATCCTGCGGCCCAGCTGGCGATTATCAGGCAGCTGAGCAGGCATGAATCCTGCGGCCCAGCTGGCGATTATCAGGCAGCTGAGCAGGCATGAATCCTGCGGCCCAGCTGGCGATTATCAGGCAGCTGAGCAGGCATGAATCCTGCGGCCCAGCTGGCGATTATCAGGCAGCTGAGCAGGCATGAATCCTGCGGCCCAGCTGGCGATTATCAGGCAGCTGAGCAGGCATGAATCCTGCGGCCCAGCTGGCGATTATCAGGCAGCTGAGCAGGCATGAATCCTGCGGCCCAGCTGGCGATTATCAAGCAGGTGAGCAGGCGCTAATCCCGCACCTCAGCAGGCACTGATCACGTGCCTGTCATGCAGTGATCAGGTGACTGAGAGGCGCTGATCATGTGACTGCTCATGTGCTGATCAGGTAGCTCTCCTGCACGGATCATGTGCCTCAGCAGGCAAGAATCAAGCAGCTGAGCAGGCATGAATCCTGCGGCCCAGCTGGCGAATATCAGGCAGCTGAGCAGGCATGAATCCTGCGGCCCAGCTGGCGATTATCAGGCAGCTGAGCAGGCATGAATCCTGCGGCCCAGCTGGCGATTATCAGGCAGCTGAGCAGGCATGAATCCTGCGGCCCAGCTGGCGATTATCAGGCAGCTGAGCAGGCACGAATCCTGCGGCCCAGCTGGCGATTATCAAGCAGGTGAGCAGGCGATGATCCCGCACCTCAGCAGGCACTGATCACGTGCCTGTCATGCAGTGATCAGGTGACTGAGAGGCGCTGATCATGTGACTGCTCATGTGCTGATCAGGTAGCTCTGCACGGATCATGTGCCTCAGCTGGCAAGAATCAGGCAGCTGAGCAGGCATGAATCCTGCGGCCCAGCTGGCGATTATCAGGCAGCTGAGCAGGCATGAATCCTGCGGCCCAGCTGGCGATTATCAGGCAGCTGAGCAGGCATGAATCCTGCGGCCCAGCTGGCGATTATCAGGCAGCTGAGCAGGCATGAATCCTGCGGCCCAGCTGGCGATTATCAGGCAGCTGAGCAGGCATGAATCCTGCGCCCAGCTGGCGATTATCAGGCAGCTGAGCAGGCATGAATCCTGCGGCCCAGCTGGCGATTATCAGGCAGCTGAGCAGGCATGAATCCTGCGGCCCAGCTGGCGATTATCCGGCAGCTGAGCAGGCATGAATCCTGCGGCCCAGCTGGCGATTATCAGGCAGCTGAGCAGGCGCTAATCCCGCACCTCAGCAGGCACTGATCACCTGCCTGTCATGCAGTGATCAGGTGACTGAGAGGCGCTGATCATGTGACTGCTCATGTGCTGATCAGGTAGCTCTCCTGCACGGATCATGTGCTTCAGCAGGCAAGAATCAAGCAGCTGAGCAGGCATGAATCCTGCAGCCCAGCTGGCGAATATCAGGCAGCTGAGCAGGCATGAATCCTGTGGCCCAGCTGGCGATTATCAGGCAGCTGAGCAGGCATGAATCCTGCGGCCCAGCTGGCGATTATCAGGCAGCTGAGCAGGCATGAATCCTGCGGCCCAGCTGGCGATTATCAGGCAGCTGAGCAGGCATGAATCCTGCGGCCCAGCTGGCGATTATCAAGCAGGTGAGCAGGCGATGATCCCGCACCGCAGCAGGCACTGATCACGTGCCTGTCATGCAGTGATCAGGTGACTGAGAGGCGCTGATCATGTGACTGCACATGTGCTGATCAGGTAGCTCTCCTGCACGGATCATGCGCCTCAGCTGGCAAGAATCAGGCAGCTGAGCAGGCATGAATCCTGCGGCCCAGCTGGCGATTATCAGGCAGCTGAGCAGGCATGAATCCTGCGGCCCAGCTGGCGATTATCAGGCAGCTGAGCAGGCATGAATCCCGCGGCCCAGCTGGCGATTATCAGGCAGCTGAGCAGGCATGAATCCTGCGGCCCAGCTGGCGATTATCAGGCAGCTGAGCAGGCATGAATCCTGCGGCCCAGCTGGCGATTATCAGGCAGCTGAGCAGGCATGAATCCTGCGGCCCAGCTGGCGATTATCAGGCAGCTGAGCAGGCGCTAATCCCGCACCTCAGCAGGCACTGATCACGTGCCTGTCATGCAGTGATCAGGTGACTGAGAGGCGCTGATCATGTGACTGCTCATGTGCTGATCAGGTAGCTCTCCTGCACGGATCATGTGCCCAGCAGGCAAGAATCAAGCAGCTGAGCAGGCATGAATCCTGCGGCCCAGCTGGCGATTATCAGGCAGCTGAGCAGGCATGAATCCTGCGGCCCAGCTGGCGATTATCAGGCAGCTGAGCAGGCATGAATCCCACGGCCCAGCTGGCGATTATCAGGCAGCTGAGCAGGCATGAATCCTGCGGCCCAGCTGGCGATTATCAGGCAGCTGAGCAGGCATGAATCCTGCGGCCCAGCTGGCGATTATCAGGCAGCTGAGCAGGCATGAATCCTGCGGCCCAGCTGGCGATTATCAGGCAGCTGAGCAGGCATGAATCCTGCGGCCCAGCTGGCGATTATCAGGCAGCTGAGCAGGCATGAATCCTGCGGCCCAGCTGGCGATTATCAGGCAGCTGAGCAGGCATGAATCCTGCGGCCCAGCTGGCGATTATCAGGCAGCTGAGCAGGCATGAATCCTGCGGCCCAGCTGGCGATTATCAGGCAGCTGAGCAGGCATGAATCCTGCGGCCCAGCTGGCGATTATCAGGCAGCTGAGCAGGCGCTGATCCAGCACCTCAGCAGGCACTGATCACGTGCCTGTCATGCAGTGATCAGGTGACTGAGAGGCGCTGATCATGTGACTGCTCATGTGCTGATCAGGTAGCTCTCCTGCACGGATCATGTGCCTCAGCAGGCAAGAATCAAGCAGCTGAGCAGGCATGAATCCTGCGGCCCAGCTGGCGATTATCAGGCAGCTGAGCACGCATGAATCCTGCGGCCCAGCTGGCGATTATCAGGCAGCTGAGCAGGCATGAATCCTGCGGCCCAGCTGGCGATTATCACGCAGCTGAGCAGGCATGAATCCTGCGGCCCAGCTGGCGATTATCAGGCAGCTGAGCAGGCATGAATCCTGCGGCCCAGCTGGCGATTATCAGGCAGCTGAGCAGGCATGAATCCAGCGGTCCAGCTGGCGATTATCAGGCAGCTGAGCAGGCGCTGATCCCGCCTCAGCTGGCGATTATCACGTGCCTGTCATGCAGTGATCAGGTGGCTGAGAGGCGCTGATCATGTGACTGCTCATGTGCTGATCAGGAGCTCTGCACGGATCATGTGCCTCAGCTGGCAAGAATCAGGCAGCTGAGCAGGCATGAATCCTGCGGCCCAGCTGGCGATTATCAGGCAGCTGAGCAGGCATGAATCCTGCGGCCCAGCTGGCGATTATCAGGCAGCTGAGCAGGCATGAATCCTGCGGCCCAGCTGGCGATTATCAGGCAGCTGAGCAGGCATGAATCCTGCGGCCCAGCTGGCGATTATCAGGCAGCTGAGCAGGCATGAATCCTGCGGCCCAGCTGGCGGTTATCAGGTAGCTGATCAGGCATGAATCCTGCGGCCCAGCTGGCGATTATCAGGCAGCTGAGCAGGCATGAATCCTGCGGCCCAGCTGGCGATTATCAGGCAGCTGAGCAGGCATGAATCCTGCGGCCCAGCTGGCGATTATCAGGCAGCTGAGCAGGCGCTGATCCCGCATCTCAGCAGGCAGTGATCACGTGCCTGTCATGCAGTGATCAGGTGACTGAGAGGCGCTGATCATGTGACTGCTCATGTGCTGATCAGGTAGCTCTCCTGCACGGATCATGCGCCTCAGCAGGCAAGAATCAAGCAGCTGAGCAGGCATGAATCCTGCGGCCCAGCTGGCGATTATCAGGCAGCTGAGCAGGCATGAATCCTGCTGCCCAGCTGGCGATTATCAGGCAGCTGAGCAGGCATGAATCCTGCGGCCCAGCTGGCGATTATCAGGCAGCTGAGCAGGCATGAATCCTGCGGCCCAGCTGGCGATTATCAGGCAGCTGAGCAGGCATGAATCCTGCGGCCCAGCTGGCGATTATCAGGCAGCTGAGCAGGCGCTGATCCCGCACCTCAGCAGGCACTGATCACGTGCCTGTCATGCAGTGATCAGGTGACTGAGAGGCCCTGATCATGTGACTGCTCATGTGCTGATCAGGTAGCTTTCCTGCACGGATCATGTGCCTCAGCAGGCAAGAATCAGGCAGCTGAGCAGGCATGAATCCTGCGGCCCAGCTGGCGATTATCAGGCAGCTGAGCAGGCATGAATCCTGCGGCCCAGCTGGCGATTATCAGGCAGCTGAGCAGGCATGAATCCTGCGGCCCAGCTGGCGATTATCAGGCAGCTGAGCAGGCATGAATCCTGCGGCCCAGCTGGCGATTATCAGGCAGCTGAGCAGGCATGAATCCTGCGGCCCAGCTGGCGATTATCAGGCAGCTGAGCAGGCATGAATCCTGCGGCCCAGCTGGCGATTATCAGGCAGCTGAGCAGGCATGAATCCTGCGGCCCAGCTGGCGATTATCAGGCAGCTGAGCAGGCATGAATCCTGCGGCCCAGCTGGCGATTATCAGGCAGCTGAGCAGGCATGAATCCTGCGGCCCAGCTGGCGATTATCAGGCAGCTGAGCAGGCATGAATCCTGCAGCCCAGCTGGCGATTATCAGGCAGCTGAGCAGGCGCTGATCCCGCACCTCAGCAGGCACTGATCACGTGCCTGTCATGCAGTGATCAGGTGACTGAGAGGCGCTGATCATGTGACTGCTCATGTGCTGATCAGGTAGCTCTCCTGCACGGATCATGTGCCTCAGCAGGCAAGAATCAAGCAGCTGAGCAGGCATGAATCCTGCGGCCCAGCTGGCGATTATCAGGCAGCTGAGCAGGCATGAATCCTGCGGCCCAGCTGGCGATTATCAGGCAGCTGAGCAGGCATGAATCCAGCGGCCCAGCTGGCGATTATCAGGCAGCTGAGCAGGCATGAATCCTGCGGCCCAGCTGGCGATTATCAGGCAGCTGAGCAGGCATGAATCCAGCGGCCCAGCTGGCGATTATCAGGCAGCTGAGCAGGCATGAATCCTGCGGCCCAGCTGGCGATTATCAGGCAGCTGAGCAGGCATGAATCCTGCGGCCCAGCTGGCGATTATCAGGCAGCTGAGCAGGCATGAATCCTGCGGCCCAGCTGGCGATTATCAGGCAGCTGAGCAGGCATGAATCCTGCGGCCCAGCTGGCGTTTATCAGGCAGCTGAGCAGGCATGAATCCTGCGGCCCAGCTGACGATGATCAGGCAGCTGAGCAGGCATGAATCCTGCTGCTCAGCTGGCGATTATCAGGCAGCTGAGCAGGCATGAATCCTGCGGCCCAGCTGGCGATTATCAGGCAGCTGAGCAGGCATGAATCCTGCGGCCCAGCTGGCGATTATCAGGCAGCTGAGCAGGCATGAATCCTGCGGCCCAGCTGGCGATTATCAGGCAGCTGAGCAGGCATGAATCCTGCGGCCCAGCTGGCGATTATCAGGCAGCTGAGCAGGCATGAATCCTGCGGCCCAGCTGGCGATTATCAGGCAGCTGAGCAGGCATGAATCCTGCGGCCCAGCTGGCGATTATCAGGCAGCTGAGCAGGCATGAATCCTGCGGCCCAGCTGGCGATTATCAGGCAGCTGAGCAGGCATGAATCCTGCGGCCCAGCTGGCGATTATCAGGCAGCTGAGCAGGCATGAATCCTGCGGCCCAGCTGGCGATTATCAGGCAGCTGAGCAGGCATGAATCCTGCGGCCCAGCTGGCGATTATCAGGCAGCTGAGCAGGCATGAATCCTGCGGCCCAGCTGGCGATTATCAGGCAGCTGAGCAGGCATGAATCCTGCGGCCCAGCTGGCGATTATCAGGCAGCTGAGCAGGCATGAATCCTGCGGCCCAGCTGGCGATTATCAGGCAGCTGAGCAGGCATGAATCCCGCGGCCCAGCTGGCGATTATCAGGCAGCTGAGCAGGCATGAATCCTGCGGCCCAGCTGGCGATTATCAGGCAGCTGAGCAGGCATGAATCCTGCGGCCCAGCTGGCGATTATCAGGCAGCTGAGCAGGCATGAATCCTGCGGCCCAGCTGGCGATTATCAGGCAGCTGAGCAGGCATGAATCCTGCGGCCCAGCTGGCGATTATCAGGCAGCTGAGCAGGCATGAATCCTGCGGCCCAGCTGGCGATTATCAGGCAGCTGAGCAGGCATGAATCCTGCGGCCCAGCTGGCGATTATCAGGCAGCTGAGCAGGCATGAATCCTGCGGCCCAGCTGGCGATTATCAGGCAGCTGAGCAGGCATGAATCCTGCGGCCCAGCTGGCGATTATCAGGCAGCTGAGCAGGCATGAATCCTGCGGCCCAGCTGGCGATTATCAGGCAGCTGAGCAGGCATGAATCCTGCGGCCCAGCTGGCGATTATCAGGCAGCTGAGCAGGCATGAATCCTGCGGCCCAGCTGGCGATTATCAGGCAGCTGAGCAGGCGCTGATCCCGCACCTCAGCAGGCACTGATCACGTGCCTGTCATGCAGTGATCAGGTGACTGAGAGGCGCTGATCATGTGACTGCTCATGTGCTGATCAGGTAGCTCTCCTGCACGGATCATGTGCCTCAGCAGGCAAGAATCAAGCAGCTGAGCAGGCATGAATCCTGCGGCCCAGCTGGCGATTATCAGGCAGCTGAGCAGGCATGAATCCTGCGGCCCAGCTGGCGATTATCAGGCAGCTGAGCAGGCATGAATCCTGCGGCCCAGCTGGCGATTATCAGGCAGCTGAGCAGGCATGAATCCTGCGGCCCAGCTGGCGATTATCAGGCAGCTGAGCAGGCATGAATCCTGCGGCCCAGCTGGCGATTATCAGGCAGCTGAGCAGGCATGAATCCTGCGGCCCAGCTGGCGATTATCAGGCAGCTGAGCAGGCATGAATCCTGCGGCCCAGCTGGCGATTATCAGGCAGCTGAGCAGGCATGAATCCTGCGGCCCAGCTGGCGATTATCAGGCAGCTGAGCAGGCATGAATCCTGCGGCCCAGCTGGCGATTATCAGGCAGCTGAGCAGGCATGAATCCTGCGGCCCAGCTGGCGATTATCAGGCAGCTGAGCAGGCATGAATCCTGCGGCCCAGCTGGCGATTATCAGGCAGCTGAGCAGGCATGAATCCTGCGGCCCAGCTGGCGATTATCAGGCAGCTGAGCAGGCATGAATCCTGCGGCCCAGCTGGCGATTATCAGGCAGCTGAGCAGGCATGAATCCTGCGGCCCAGCTGGCGATTATCAGGCAGCTGAGCAGGCATGAATCCTGCGGCCCAGCTGGCGATTATCAGGCAGCTGAGCAGGCATGAATCCTGCGGCCCAGCTGGCGATTATCAGGCAGCTGAGCAGGCATGAATCCTGCGGCCCAGCTGGCGATTATCAGGCAGCTGAGCAGGCATGAATCCTGCGGCCCAGCTGGCGATTATCAGGCAGCTGAGCAGGCATGAATCCTGCGGCCCAGCTGGCGATTATCAGGCAGCTGAGCAGGCATGAATCCTGCGGCCCAGCTGGCGATTATCAGGCAGCTGAGCAGGCATGAATCCTGCGGCCCAGCTGGCGATTATCAGGCAGCTGAGCAGGCATGAATCCTGCGGCCCAGCTGGCGATTATCAGGCAGCTGAGCAGGCGCTGATCCCGCACCTCAGCAGGCACTGATCACGTGCCTGTCATGCAGTGATCAGGTGACTGAGAGGCGCTGATCATGTGACTGCTCATGTGCTGATCAGGTAGCTCTCCTGCACGGATCATGTGCCTCAGCAGGCAAGAATCAAGCAGCTGAGCAGGCATGAATCCTGCGGCCCAGCTGGCGATTATCAGGCAGCTGAGCAGGCATGAATCCTGCGGCCCAGCTGGCGATTATCAGGCAGCTGAGCAGGCATGAATCCTGCGGCCCAGCTGGCGATTATCAGGCAGCTGAGCAGGCATGAATCCTGCGGCCCAGCTGGCGATTATCAGGCAGCTGAGCAGGCATGAATCCTGCGGCCCAGCTGGCGATTATCAGGCAGCTGAGCAGGCGCTGATCCCGCACCTCAGCAGGCACTGATCACGTGCCTGTCATGCAGTGATCAGGTGACTGAGAGGCGCTGATCATGTGACAGGCAGCTGAGCAGGCATGAATCATGTGCCTCAGCTGGCTATTATCAGGCAGCTGAGCAGGCATGAATCCTGCGGCCCAGCTGGCGATTATCAGGCAGCTGAGCAGGCATGAATCCTGCGGCCCAGCTGGCGATTATCAGGCAGCTGAGCAGGCATGAATCCTGCGGCCCAGCTGGCGATTATCAGGCAGCTGAGCAGGCATGAATCCTGCGGCCCAGCTGGCGATTATCAGGCAGCTGAGCAGGCATGAATCCTGCGGCCCAGCTGGCGATTATCAGGCAGCTGAGCAGGCATGAATCCTGCGGCCCAGCTGGCGATTATCAGGCAGCTGAGCAGGCATGAATCCTGCGGCCCAGCTGGCGATTATCAGGCAGCTGAGCAGGCATGAATCCTGCGGCCCAGCTGGCGATTATCAGGCAGCTGAGCAGGCGCTGATCCCGCACCTCAGCAGGCACTGATCACGTGCCTGTCATGCAGTGATCAGGTGACTGAGAGGCGCTGATCATGTGACTGCTCATGTGCTGATCAGGTAGCTCTCCTGCACGGATCATGTGCCTCAGCAGGCAAGAATCAAGCAGCTGAGCAGGCATGAATCCTGCGGCCCAGCTGGCGATTATCAGGCAGCTGAGCAGGCATGAATCCTGCGGCCCAGCTGGCGATTATCAGGCAGCTGAGCAGGCATGAATCCTGCGGCCCAGCTGGCGATTATCAGGCAGCTGAGCAGGCATGAATCCTGCGGCCCAGCTGGCGATTATCAGGCAGCTGAGCAGGCATGAATCCTGCGGCCCAGCTGGCGATTATCAGGCAGCTGAGCAGGCATGAATCCTGCGGCCCAGCTGGCGATTATCAGGCAGCTGAGCAGGCATGAATCCTGCGGCCCAGCTGGCGATTATCAGGCAGCTGAGCAGGCATGAATCCTGCGGCCCAGCTGGCGATTATCAGGCAGCTGAGCAGGCATGAATCCTGCGGCCCAGCTGGCGATTATCAGGCAGCTGAGCAGGCATGAATCCTGCGGCCCAGCTGGCGATTATCAGGCAGCTGAGCAGGCATGAATCCTGCGGCCCAGCTGGCGATTATCAGGCAGCTGAGCAGGCATGAATCCTGCGGCCCAGCTGGCGATTATCAGGCAGCTGAGCAGGCATGAATCCTGCGGCCCAGCTGGCGATTATCAGGCAGCTGAGCAGGCATGAATCCTGCGGCCCAGCTGGCGATTATCAGGCAGCTGAGCAGGCATGAATCCTGCGGCCCAGCTGGCGATTATCAGGCAGCTGAGCAGGCATGAATCCTGCGGCCCAGCTGGCGATTATCAGGCAGCTGAGCAGGCATGAATCCTGCGGCCCAGCTGGCGATTATCAGGCAGCTGAGCAGGCATGAATCCTGCGGCCCAGCTGGCGATTATCAGGCAGCTGAGCAGGCATGAATCCTGCGGCCCAGCTGGCGATTATCAGGCAGCTGAGCAGGCATGAATCCTGCGGCCCAGCTGGCGATTATCAGGCAGCTGAGCAGGCATGAATCCTGCGGCCCAGCTGGCGATTATCAGGCAGCTGAGCAGGCATGAATCCTGCGGCCCAGCTGGCGATTATCAGGCAGCTGAGCAGGCATGAATCCTGCGGCCCAGCTGGCGATTATCAGGCAGCTGAGCAGGCATGAATCCTGCGGCCCAGCTGGCGATTATCAGGCAGCTGAGCAGGCATGAATCCTGCGGCCCAGCTGGCGATTATCAGGCAGCTGAGCAGGCATGAATCCTGCGGCCCAGCTGGCGATTATCAGGCAGCTGAGCAGGCATGAATCCTGCGGCCCAGCTGGCGATTATCAGGCAGCTGAGCAGGCATGAATCCTGCGGCCCAGCTGGCGATTATCAGGCAGCTGAGCAGGCATGAATCCTGCGGCCCAGCTGGCGATTATCAGGCAGCTGAGCAGGCATGAATCCTGCGGCCCAGCTGGCGATTATCAGGCAGCTGAGCAGGCATGAATCCTGCGGCCCAGCTGGCGATTATCAGGCAGCTGAGCAGGCATGAATCCTGCGGCCCAGCTGGCGATTATCAGGCAGCTGAGCAGGCATGAATCCTGCGGCCCAGCTGGCGATTATCAGGCAGCTGAGCAGGCATGAATCCTGCGGCCCAGCTGGCGATTATCAGGCAGCTGAGCAGGCATGAATCCTGCGGCCCAGCTGGCGATTATCAGGCAGCTGAGCAGGCATGAATCCTGCGGCCCAGCTGGCGATTATCAGGCAGCTGAGCAGGCATGAATCCTGCGGCCCAGCTGGCGATTATCAGGCAGCTGAGCAGGCGCTGATCCCGCACCTCAGCAGGCACTGATCACGTGCCTGTCATGCAGTGATCAGGTGACTGAGAGGCGCTGATCATGTGACTGCTCATGTGCTGATCAGGTAGCTCTCCTGCACGGATCATGTGCCTCAGCAGGCAAGAATCAAGCAGCTGAGCAGGCATGAATCCTGCGGCCCAGCTGGCGATTATCAGGCAGCTGAGCAGGCATGAATCCTGCGGCCCAGCTGGCGATTATCAGGCAGCTGAGCAGGCATGAATCCTGCGGCCCAGCTGGCGATTATCAGGCAGCTGAGCAGGCATGAATCCTGCGGCCCAGCTGGCGATTATCAGGCAGCTGAGCAGGCATGAATCCTGCGGCCCAGCTGGCGATTATCAGGCAGCTGAGCAGGCATGAATCCTGCGGCCCAGCTGGCGATTATCAGGCAGCTGAGCAGGCATGAATCCTGCGGCCCAGCTGGCGATTATCAGGCAGCTGAGCAGGCATGAATCCTGCGGCCCAGCTGGCGATTATCAGGCAGCTGAGCAGGCATGAATCCTGCGGCCCAGCTGGCGATTATCAGGCAGCTGAGCAGGCATGAATCCTGCGGCCCAGCTGGCGATTATCAGGCAGCTGAGCAGGCATGAATCCTGCGGCCCAGCTGGCGATTATCAGGCAGCTGAGCAGGCATGAATCCTGCGGCCCAGCTGGCGATTATCAGGCAGCTGAGCAGGCATGAATCCTGCGGCCCAGCTGGCGATTATCAGGCAGCTGAGCAGGCATGAATCCTGCGGCCCAGCTGGCGATTATCAGGCAGCTGAGCAGGCATGAATCCTGCGGCCCAGCTGGCGATTATCAGGCAGCTGAGCAGGCATGAATCCTGCGGCCCAGCTGGCGATTATCAGGCAGCTGAGCAGGCATGAATCCTGCGGCCCAGCTGGCGATTATCAGGCAGCTGAGCAGGCGCTGATCCCGCACCTCAGCAGGCACTGATCACGTGCCTGCAGTGATCAGGTGACTGAGAGGCGCTGATCATGTGACTGCTCATGTGCTGATCAGGCAGCTCTCCTGCACGGATCATGTGCCCAGCAGGCAAGAATCAAGCAGCTGAGCAGGCATGAATCCTGCGGCCCAGCTGGCGATTATCAGGCAGCTGAGCAGGCATGAATCCTGCGGCCCAGCTGGCGATTATCAGGCAGCTGAGCAGGCATGAATCCTGCGGCCCAGCTGGCGATTATCAGGCAGCTGAGCAGGCATGAATCCTGCGGCCCAGCTGGCGATTATCAGGCAGCTGAGCAGGCATGAATCCTGCGGCCCAGCTGGCGATTATCAGGCAGCTGAGCAGGCGCTGATCCCGCACCTCAGCAGGCACTGATCACGTGCCTGTCATGCAGTGATCAGGTGACTGAGAGGCGCTGATCATGTGACTGCTCATGTGCTGATCAGGTAGCTCTCCTGCACGGATCATGTGCCTCAGCAGGCAAGAATCAGCAGCTGAGCAGGCATGAATCCTGCGGCCCAGCTGGCGATTATCAGGCAGCTGAGCAGGCATGAATCCTGCGGCCCAGCTGGCGATTATCAGGCAGCTGAGCAGGCATGAATCCTGCGGCCCAGCTGGCGATTATCAGGCAGCTGAGCAGGCATGAATCCTGCGGCCCAGCTGGCGATTATCAGGCAGCTGAGCAGGCATGAATCCTGCGGCCCAGCTGGCGATTATCAGGCAGCTGAGCAGGCATGAATCCTGCGGCCCAGCTGGCGATTATCAGGCAGCTGAGCAGGCATGAATCCTGCGGCCCAGCTGGCGATTATCAGGCAGCTGAGCAGGCATGAATCCTGCGGCCCAGCTGGCGATTATCAGGCAGCTGAGCAGGCATGAATCCTGCGGCCCAGCTGGCGATTATCAGGCAGCTGAGCAGGCGCTGATCCCGCACCTCAGCAGGCACTGATCACGTGCCTGTCATGCAGTGATCAGGTGACTGAGAGGCGCTGATCATGTGACTGCTCATGTGCTGATCAGGTAGCTCTCCTGCACGGATCATGTGCCTCAGCAGGCAAGAATCAAGCAGCTGAGCAGGCATGAATCCTGCGGCCCAGCTGGCGATTATCAGGCAGCTGAGCAGGCATGAATCCTGCGGCCCAGCTGGCGATTATCAGGCAGCTGAGCAGGCATGAATCCTGCGGCCCAGCTGGCGATTATCAGGCAGCTGAGCAGGCATGAATCCTGCGGCCCAGCTGGCGATTATCAGGCAGCTGAGCAGGCATGAATCCTGCGGCCCAGCTGGCGATTATCAGGCAGCTGAGCAGGCATGAATCCTGCGGCCCAGCTGGCGATTATCAGGCAGCTGAGCAGGCATGAATCCTGCGGCCCAGCTGGCGATTATCAGGCAGCTGAGCAGGCATGAATCCTGCGGCCCAGCTGGCGATTATCAGGCAGCTGAGCAGGCATGAATCCTGCGGCCCAGCTGGCGATTATCAGGCAGCTGAGCAGGCATGAATCCTGCGGCCCAGCTGGCGATTATCAGGCAGCTGAGCAGGCATGAATCCTGCGGCCCAGCTGGCGATTATCAGGCAGCTGAGCAGGCATGAATCCTGCGGCCCAGCTGGCGATTATCAGGCAGCTGAGCAGGCATGAATCCTGCGGCCCAGCTGGCGATTATCAGGCAGCTGAGCAGGCATGAATCCTGCGGCCCAGCTGGCGATTATCAGGCAGCTGAGCAGGCATGAATCCTGCGGCCCAGCTGGCGATTATCAGGCAGCTGAGCAGGCATGAATCCTGCGGCCCAGCTGGCGATTATCAGGCAGCTGAGCAGGCATGAATCCTGCGGCCCAGCTGGCGATTATCAGGCAGCTGAGCAGGCATGAATCCTGCGGCCCAGCTGGCGATTATCAGGCAGCTGAGCAGGCATGAATCCTGCGGCCCAGCTGGCGATTATCAGGCAGCTGAGCAGGCATGAATCCTGCGGCCCAGCTGGCGATTATCAGGCAGCTGAGCAGGCATGAATCCTGCGGCCCAGCTGGCGATTATCAGGCAGCTGAGCAGGCATGAATCCTGCGGCCCAGCTGGCGATTATCAGGCAGCTGAGCAGGCATGAATCCTGCGGCCCAGCTGGCGATTATCAGGCAGCTGAGCAGGCATGAATCCTGCGGCCCAGCTGGCGATTATCAGGCAGCTGAGCAGGCATGAATCCTGCGGCCCAGCTGGCGATTATCAGGCAGCTGAGCAGGCATGAATCCTGCGGCCCAGCTGGCGATTATCAGGCAGCTGAGCAGGCATGAATCCTGCGGCCCAGCTGGCGATTATCAGGCAGCTGAGCAGGCATGAATCCTGCGGCCCAGCTGGCGATTATCAGGCAGCTGAGCAGGCATGAATCCTGCGGCCCAGCTGGCGATTATCAGGCAGCTGAGCAGGCATGAATCCTGCGGCCCAGCTGGCGATTATCAGGCAGCTGAGCAGGCATGAATCCTGCGGCCCAGCTGGCGATTATCAGGCAGCTGAGCAGGCATGAATCCTGCGGCCCAGCTGGCGATTATCAGGCAGCTGAGCAGGCGCTGATCCCGCACCTCAGCAGGCACTGATCACGTGCCTGTCATGCAGTGATCAGGTGACTGAGAGGCGCTGATCATGTGACTGCTCATGTGCTGATCAGGTAGCTCTCCTGCACGGATCATGTGCCTCAGCAGGCAAGAATCAAGCAGCTGAGCAGGCATGAATCCTGCGGCCCAGCTGGCGATTATCAGGCAGCTGAGCAGGCATGAATCCTGCGGCCCAGCTGGCGATTATCAGGCAGCTGAGCAGGCATGAATCCTGCGGCCCAGCTGGCGATTATCAGGCAGCTGAGCAGGCATGAATCCTGCGGCCCAGCTGGCGATTATCAGGCAGCTGAGCAGGCATGAATCCTGCGGCCCAGCTGGCGATTATCAGGCAGCTGAGCAGGCATGAATCCTGCGGCCCAGCTGGCGATTATCAGGCAGCTGAGCAGGCGCTGATCCCGCACCTCAGCAGGCACTGATCACGTGCCTGTCATGCAGTGATCAGGTGACTGAGAGGCGCTGATCATGTGACTGCTCATGTGCTGATCAGGTAGCTCTCCTGCACGGATCATGTGCCTCAGCAGGCAAGAATCAAGCAGCTGAGCAGGCATGAATCCTGCGGCCCAGCTGGCGATTATCAGGCAGCTGAGCAGGCATGAATCCTGCGGCCCAGCTGGCGATTATCAGGCAGCTGAGCAGGCATGAATCCTGCGGCCCAGCTGGCGATTATCAGGCAGCTGAGCAGGCATGAATCCTGCGGCCCAGCTGGCGATTATCAGGCAGCTGAGCAGGCATGAATCCTGCGGCCCAGCTGGCGATTATCAGGCAGCTGAGCAGGCATGAATCCTGCGGCCCAGCTGGCGATTATCAGGCAGCTGAGCAGGCATGAATCCTGCGGCCCAGCTGGCGATTATCAGGCAGCTGAGCAGGCATGAATCCTGCGGCCCAGCTGGCGATTATCAGGCAGCTGAGCAGGCATGAATCCTGCGGCCCAGCTGGCGATTATCAGGCAGCTGAGCAGGCATGAATCCTGCGGCCCAGCTGGCGATTATCAGGCAGCTGAGCAGGCATGAATCCTGCGGCCCAGCTGGCGATTATCAGGCAGCTGAGCAGGCATGAATCCTGCGGCCCAGCTGGCGATTATCAGGCAGCTGAGCAGGCATGAATCCTGCGGCCCAGCTGGCGATTATCAGGCAGCTGAGCAGGCATGAATCCTGCGGCCCAGCTGGCGATTATCAGGCAGCTGAGCAGGCGAATCCCGCACCCAGCAGGCACTGATCAGGCAGCTGAGCAGTGATCATGCTGAGAGGCGCTGATCATGTGACTGATTGATCAGGCAGCTCTCCTGCACGGATCATGTGCCTCAGCAGGCAAGAATCAGGCAGCTGAGCAGGCATGAATCCTGCGGCCCAGCTGGCGATTATCAGGCAGCTGAGCAGGCATGAATCCTGCGGCCCAGCTGGCGATTATCAGGCAGCTGAGCAGGCATGAATCCTGCGGCCCAGCTGGCGATTATCAGGCAGCTGAGCAGGCATGAATCCTGCGGCCCAGCTGGCGATTATCAGGCAGCTGAGCAGGCATGAATCCTGCGGCCCAGCTGGCGATTATCAGGCAGCTGAGCAGGCATGAATCCTGCGGCCCAGCTGGCGATTATCAGGCAGCTGAGCAGGCATGAATCCTGCGGCCCAGCTGGCGATTATCAGGCAGCTGAGCAGGCATGAATCCTGCGGCCCAGCTGGCGATTATCAGGCAGCTGAGCAGGCGCTGATCCCGCACCTCAGCAGGCACTGATCACGTGCCTGTCATGCAGTGATCAGGTGACTGAGAGGCGCTGATCATGTGACTGCTCATGTGCTGATCAGGTAGCTCTCCTGCACGGATCATGTGCCTCAGCAGGCAAGAATCAGCAGCTGAGCAGGCATGAATCCTGCGGCCCAGCTGGCGATTATCAGGCAGCTGAGCAGGCATGAATCCTGCGGCCCAGCTGGCGATTATCAGGCAGCTGAGCAGGCATGAATCCTGCGGCCCAGCTGGCGATTATCAGGCAGCTGAGCAGGCATGAATCCTGCGGCCCAGCTGGCGATTATCAGGCAGCTGAGCAGGCATGAATCCTGCGGCCCAGCTGGCGATTATCAGGCAGCTGAGCAGGCATGAATCCTGCGGCCCAGCTGGCGATTATCAGGCAGCTGAGCAGGCGCTGATCCCGCACCTCAGCAGGCACTGATCACGTGCCTGTCATGCAGTGATCAGGTGACTGAGAGGCGCTGATCATGTGACTGCTCATGTGCTGATCAGGTAGCTCTCCTGCACGGATCATGTGCCTCAGCAGGCAAGAATCAAGCAGCTGAGCAGGCATGAATCCTGCGGCCCAGCTGGCGATTATCAGGCAGCTGAGCAGGCATGAATCCTGCGGCCCAGCTGGCGATTATCAGGCAGCTGAGCAGGCATGAATCCTGCGGCCCAGCTGGCGATTATCAGGCAGCTGAGCAGGCATGAATCCTGCGGCCCAGCTGGCGATTATCAGGCAGCTGAGCAGGCATGAATCCTGCGGCCCAGCTGGCGATTATCAGGCAGCTGAGCAGGCATGAATCCTGCGGCCCAGCTGGCGATTATCAGGCAGCTGAGCAGGCATGAATCCTGCGGCCCAGCTGGCGATTATCAGGCAGCTGAGCAGGCATGAATCCTGCGGCCCAGCTGGCGATTATCAGGCAGCTGAGCAGGCATGAATCCTGCGGCCCAGCTGGCGATTATCAGGCAGCTGAGCAGGCATGAATCCTGCGGCCCAGCTGGCGATTATCAGGCAGCTGAGCAGGCATGAATCCTGCGGCCCAGCTGGCGATTATCAGGCAGCTGAGCAGGCATGAATCCTGCGGCCCAGCTGGCGATTATCAGGCAGCTGAGCAGGCATGAATCCTGCGGCCCAGCTGGCGATTATCAGGCAGCTGAGCAGGCATGAATCCTGCGGCCCAGCTGGCGATTATCAGGCAGCTGAGCAGGCGCTGATCCCGCACCTCAGCAGGCACTGATCACGTGCCTGTCATGCAGTGATCAGGTGACTGAGAGGCGCTGATCATGTGACTGCTCATGTGCTGATCAGGTAGCTCTCCTGCACGGATCATGTGCCTCAGCAGGCAAGAATCAGCAGCTGAGCAGGCATGAATCCTGCGGCCCAGCTGGCGATTATCAGGCAGCTGAGCAGGCATGAATCCTGCGGCCCAGCTGGCGATTATCAGGCAGCTGAGCAGGCATGAATCCTGCGGCCCAGCTGGCGATTATCAGGCAGCTGAGCAGGCATGAATCCTGCGGCCCAGCTGGCGATTATCAGGCAGCTGAGCAGGCGCTGATCCCGCACCTCAGCAGGCACTGATCACGTGCCTGTCATGCAGTGATCAGGTGACTGAGAGGCGCTGATCATGTGACTGCTCATGTGCTGATCAGGTAGCTCTCCTGCACGGATCATGTGCCTCAGCAGGCAAGAATCAAGCAGCTGAGCAGGCATGAATCCTGCGGCCCAGCTGGCGATTATCAGGCAGCTGAGCAGGCATGAATCCTGCGGCCCAGCTGGCGATTATCAGGCAGCTGAGCAGGCATGAATCCTGCGGCCCAGCTGGCGATTATCAGGCAGCTGAGCAGGCATGAATCCTGCGGCCCAGCTGGCGATTATCAGGCAGCTGAGCAGGCATGAATCCTGCGGCCCAGCTGGCGGTTATCAGGCAGCTGAGCAGGCATGAATCCTGCGGCCCAGCTGGCGATTATCAGGCAGCTGAGCAGGCATGAATCCTGCGGCCCAGCTGGCGATTATCAGGCAGCTGAGCAGGCATGAATCCTGCGGCCCAGCTGGCGATTATCAGGCAGCTGAGCAGGCATGAATCCTGCGGCCCAGCTGGCGATTATCAGGCAGCTGAGCAGGCATGAATCCTGCGGCCCAGCTGGCGATTATCAGGCAGCTGAGCAGGCGCTGATCCCGCACCTCAGCAGGCACTGATCACGTGCCTGTCATGCAGTGATCAGGTGACTGAGAGGCGCTGATCATGTGACTGCTCATGTGCTGATCAGGTAGCTCTCCTGCACGGATCATGTGCCTCAGCAGGCAAGAATCAAGCAGCTGAGCAGGCATGAATCCTGCGGCCCAGCTGGCGATTATCAGGCAGCTGAGCAGGCATGAATCCTGCGGCCCAGCTGGCGATTATCAGGCAGCTGAGCAGGCATGAATCCTGCGGCCCAGCTGGCGATTATCAGGCAGCTGAGCAGGCATGAATCCTGCGGCCCAGCTGGCGATTATCAGGCAGCTGAGCAGGCATGAATCCTGCGGCCCAGCTGGCGATTATCAGGCAGCTGAGCAGGCATGAATCCTGCGGCCCAGCTGGCGATTATCAGGCAGCTGAGCAGGCATGAATCCTGCGGCCCAGCTGGCGATTATCAGGCAGCTGAGCAGGCATGAATCCTGCGGCCCAGCTGGCGATTATCAGGCAGCTGAGCAGGCATGAATCCTGCGGCCCAGCTGGCGATTATCAGGCAGCTGAGCAGGCATGAATCCTGCGGCCCAGCTGGCGATTATCAGGCAGCTGAGCAGGCATGAATCCTGCGGCCCAGCTGGCGATTATCAGGCAGCTGAGCAGGCATGAATCCTGCGGCCCAGCTGGCGATTATCAGGCAGCTGAGCAGGCATGAATCCTGCGGCCCAGCTGGCGATTATCAGGCAGCTGAGCAGGCATGAATCCTGCGGCCCAGCTGGCGATTATCAGGCAGCTGAGCAGGCATGAATCCTGCGGCCCAGCTGGCGATTATCAGGCAGCTGAGCAGGCATGAATCCTGCGGCCCAGCTGGCGATTATCAGGCAGCTGAGCAGGCATGAATCCTGCGGCCCAGCTGGCGATTATCAGGCAGCTGAGCAGGCATGAATCCTGCGGCCCAGCTGGCGATTATCAGGCAGCTGAGCAGGCATGAATCCTGCGGCCCAGCTGGCGATTATCAGGCAGCTGAGCAGGCATGAATCCTGCGGCCCAGCTGGCGATTATCAGGCAGCTGAGCAGGCATGAATCCTGCGGCCCAGCTGGCGATTATCAGGCAGCTGAGCAGGCATGAATCCTGCGGCCCAGCTGGCGATTATCAGGCAGCTGAGCAGGCATGAATCCTGCGGCCCAGCTGGCGATTATCAGGCAGCTGAGCAGGCATGAATCCTGCGGCCCAGCTGGCGATTATCAGGCAGCTGAGCAGGCATGAATCCTGCGGCCCAGCTGGCGATTATCAGGCAGCTGAGCAGGCATGAATCCTGCGGCCCAGCTGGCGATTATCAGGCAGCTGAGCAGGCATGAATCCTGCGGCCCAGCTGGCGATTATCAGGCAGCTGAGCAGGCATGAATCCTGCGGCCCAGCTGGCGATTATCAGGCAGCTGAGCAGGCATGAATCCTGCGGCCCAGCTGGCGATTATCAGGCAGCTGAGCAGGCATGAATCCTGCGGCCCAGCTGGCGATTATCAGGCAGCTGAGCAGGCATGAATCCTGCGGCCCAGCTGGCGATTATCAGGCAGCTGAGCAGGCATGAATCCTGCGGCCCAGCTGGCGATTATCAGGCAGCTGAGCAGGCATGAATCCTGCGGCCCAGCTGGCGATTATCAGGCAGCTGAGCAGGCATGAATCCTGCGGCCCAGCTGGCGATTATCAGGCAGCTGAGCAGGCATGAATCCTGCGGCCCAGCTGGCGATTATCAGGCAGCTGAGCAGGCATGAATCCTGCGGCCCAGCTGGCGATTATCAGGCAGCTGAGCAGGCATGAATCCTGCGGCCCAGCTGGCGATTATCAGGCAGCTGAGCAGGCATGAATCCTGCGGCCCAGCTGGCGATTATCAGGCAGCTGAGCAGGCATGAATCCTGCGGCCCAGCTGGCGATTATCAGGCAGCTGAGCAGGCGCTGATCCCGCACCTCAGCAGGCACTGATCACGTGCCTGTCATGCAGTGATCAGGTGACTGAGAGGCGCTGATCATGTGACTGCTCATGTGCTGATCAGGTAGCTCTCCTGCACGGATCATGTGCCTCAGCAGGCAAGAATCAAGCAGCTGAGCAGGCATGAATCCTGCGGCCCAGCTGGCGATTATCAGGCAGCTGAGCAGGCATGAATCCTGCGGCCCAGCTGGCGATTATCAGGCAGCTGAGCAGGCATGAATCCTGCGGCCCAGCTGGCGATTATCAGGCAGCTGAGCAGGCATGAATCCTGCGGCCCAGCTGGCGATTATCAGGCAGCTGAGCAGGCATGAATCCTGCGGCCCAGCTGGCGATTATCAGGCAGCTGAGCAGGCATGAATCCTGCGGCCCAGCTGGCGATTATCAGGCAGCTGAGCAGGCATGAATCCTGCGGCCCAGCTGGCGATTATCAGGCAGCTGAGCAGGCATGAATCCTGCGGCCCAGCTGGCGATTATCAGGCAGCTGAGCAGGCATGAATCCTGCGGCCCAGCTGGCGATTATCAGGCAGCTGAGCAGGCATGAATCCTGCGGCCCAGCTGGCGATTATCAGGCAGCTGAGCAGGCATGAATCCTGCGGCCCAGCTGGCGATTATCAGGCAGCTGAGCAGGCGCTGATCCCGCACCTCAGCAGGCACTGATCACGTGCCTGTCATGCAGTGATCAGGTGACTGAGAGGCGCTGATCATGTGACTGCTCATGTGCTGATCAGGTAGCTCTCCTGCACGGATCATGTGCCTCAGCAGGCAAGAATCAAGCAGCTGAGCAGGCATGAATCCTGCGGCCCAGCTGGCGATTATCAGGCAGCTGAGCAGGCATGAATCCTGCGGCCCAGCTGGCGATTATCAGGCAGCTGAGCAGGCATGAATCCTGCGGCCCAGCTGGCGATTATCAGGCAGCTGAGCAGGCATGAATCCTGCGGCCCAGCTGGCGATTATCAGGCAGCTGAGCAGGCATGAATCCTGCGGCCCAGCTGGCGATTATCAGGCAGCTGAGCAGGCATGAATCCTGCGGCCCAGCTGGCGATTATCAGGCAGCTGAGCAGGCGCTGATCCCGCACCTCAGCAGGCACTGATCACGTGCCTGTCATGCAGTGATCAGGTGACTGAGAGGCGCTGATCATGTGACTGCTCATGTGCTGATCAGGTAGCTCTCCTGCACGGATCATGTGCCTCAGCAGGCAAGAATCAAGCAGCTGAGCAGGCATGAATCCTGCGGCCCAGCTGGCGATTATCAGGCAGCTGAGCAGGCATGAATCCTGCGGCCCAGCTGGCGATTATCAGGCAGCTGAGCAGGCATGAATCCTGCGGCCCAGCTGGCGATTATCAGGCAGCTGAGCAGGCATGAATCCTGCGGCCCAGCTGGCGATTATCAGGCAGCTGAGCAGGCATGAATCCTGCGGCCCAGCTGGCGATTATCAGGCAGCTGAGCAGGCATGAATCCTGCGGCCCAGCTGGCGATTATCAGGCAGCTGAGCAGGCATGAATCCTGCGGCCCAGCTGGCGATTATCAGGCAGCTGAGCAGGCATGAATCCTGCGGCCCAGCTGGCGATTATCAGGCAGCTGAGCAGGCATGAATCCTGCGGCCCAGCTGGCGATTATCAGGCAGCTGAGCAGGCATGAATCCTGCGGCCCAGCTGGCGATTATCAGGCAGCTGAGCAGGCGCTGATCCCGCACCTCAGCAGGCACTGATCACGTGCCTGTCATGCAGTGATCAGGTGACTGAGAGGCTGATCATGTGACTGCTCATGTGCTGATCAGGTAGCTCTCCTGCACGGATCATGTGCCTCAGCAGGCAAGAATCAAGCAGCTGAGCAGGCATGAATCCTGCGGCCCAGCTGGCGATTATCAGGCAGCTGAGCAGGCATGAATCCTGCGGCCCAGCTGGCGATTATCAGGCAGCTGAGCAGGCATGAATCCTGCGGCCCAGCTGGCGATTATCAGGCAGCTGAGCAGGCATGAATCCTGCGGCCCAGCTGGCGATTATCAGGCAGCTGAGCAGGCATGAATCCTGCGGCCCAGCTGGCGATTATCAGGCAGCTGAGCAGGCATGAATCCTGCGGCCCAGCTGGCGATTATCAGGCAGCTGAGCAGGCGCTGATCCCGCACCTCAGCAGGCACTGATCACGTGCCTGTCATGCAGTGATCAGGTGACTGAGAGGCGCTGATCATGTGACTGCTCATGTGCTGATCAGGTAGCTCTCCTGCACGGATCATGTGCCTCAGCAGGCAAGAATCAAGCAGCTGAGCAGGCATGAATCCTGCGGCCCAGCTGGCGATTATCAGGCAGCTGAGCAGGCATGAATCCTGCGGCCCAGCTGGCGATTATCAGGCAGCTGAGCAGGCATGAATCCTGCGGCCCAGCTGGCGATTATCAGGCAGCTGAGCAGGCATGAATCCTGCGGCCCAGCTGGCGATTATCAGGCAGCTGAGCAGGCATGAATCCTGCGGCCCAGCTGGCGATTATCAGGCAGCTGAGCAGGCATGAATCCTGCGGCCCAGCTGGCGATTATCAGGCAGCTGAGCAGGCATGAATCCTGCGGCCCAGCTGGCGATTATCAGGCAGCTGAGCAGGCATGAATCCTGCGGCCCAGCTGGCGATTATCAGGCAGCTGAGCAGGCATGAATCCTGCGGCCCAGCTGGCGATTATCAGGCAGCTGAGCAGGCATGAATCCTGCGGCCCAGCTGGCGATTATCAGGCAGCTGAGCAGGCATGAATCCTGCGGCCCAGCTGGCGATTATCAGGCAGCTGAGCAGGCGCTGATCCCGCACCTCAGCAGGCACTGATCACGTGCCTGTCATGCAGTGATCAGGTGACTGAGAGGCGCTGATCATGTGACTGCTCATGTGCTGATCAGGTAGCTCTCCTGCACGGATCATGTGCCTCAGCAGGCAAGAATCAAGCAGCTGAGCAGGCATGAATCCTGCGGCCCAGCTGGCGATTATCAGGCAGCTGAGCAGGCATGAATCCTGCGGCCCAGCTGGCGATTATCAGGCAGCTGAGCAGGCATGAATCCTGCGGCCCAGCTGGCGATTATCAGGCAGCTGAGCAGGCATGAATCCTGCGGCCCAGCTGGCGATTATCAGGCAGCTGAGCAGGCATGAATCCTGCGGCCCAGCTGGCGATTATCAGGCAGCTGAGCAGGCATGAATCCTGCGGCCCAGCTGGCGATTATCAGGCAGCTGAGCAGGCATGAATCCTGCGGCCCAGCTGGCGATTATCAGGCAGCTGAGCAGGCGCTGATCCCGCACCTCAGCAGGCACTGATCACGTGCCTGTCATGCAGTGATCAGGTGACTGAGAGGCGCTGATCATGTGACTGCTCATGTGCTGATCAGGTAGCTCTCCTGCACGGATCATGTGCCTCAGCAGGCAAGAATCAAGCAGCTGAGCAGGCATGAATCCTGCGGCCCAGCTGGCGATTATCAGGCAGCTGAGCAGGCATGAATCCTGCGGCCCAGCTGGCGATTATCAGGCAGCTGAGCAGGCATGAATCCTGCGGCCCAGCTGGCGATTATCAGGCAGCTGAGCAGGCATGAATCCTGCGGCCCAGCTGGCGATTATCAGGCAGCTGAGCAGGCATGAATCCTGCGGCCCAGCTGGCGATTATCAGGCAGCTGAGCAGGCATGAATCCTGCGGCCCAGCTGGCGATTATCAGGCAGCTGAGCAGGCATGAATCCTGCGGCCCAGCTGGCGATTATCAGGCAGCTGAGCAGGCATGAATCCTGCGGCCCAGCTGGCGATTATCAGGCAGCTGAGCAGGCATGAATCCTGCGGCCCAGCTGGCGATTATCAGGCAGCTGAGCAGGCATGAATCCTGCGGCCCAGCTGGCGATTATCAGGCAGCTGAGCAGGCATGAATCCTGCGGCCCAGCTGGCGATTATCAGGCAGCTGAGCAGGCATGAATCCTGCGGCCCAGCTGGCGATTATCAGGCAGCTGAGCAGGCATGAATCCTGCGGCCCAGCTGGCGATTATCAGGCAGCTGAGCAGGCATGAATCCTGCGGCCCAGCTGGCGATTATCAGGCAGCTGAGCAGGCATGAATCCTGCGGCCCAGCTGGCGATTATCAGGCAGCTGAGCAGGCGCTGATCCCGCACCTCAGCAGGCACTGATCACGTGCCTGTCATGCAGTGATCAGGTGACTGAGAGGCGCTGATCATGTGACTGCTCATGTGCTGATCAGGTAGCTCTCCTGCACGGATCATGTGCCTCAGCAGGCAAGAATCAAGCAGCTGAGCAGGCATGAATCCTGCGGCCCAGCTGGCGATTATCAGGCAGCTGAGCAGGCATGAATCCTGCGGCCCAGCTGGCGATTATCAGGCAGCTGAGCAGGCATGAATCCTGCGGCCCAGCTGGCGATTATCAGGCAGCTGAGCAGGCATGAATCCTGCGGCCCAGCTGGCGATTATCAGGCAGCTGAGCAGGCATGAATCCTGCGGCCCAGCTGGCGATTATCAGGCAGCTGAGCAGGCGCTGATCCCGCACCTCAGCAGGCACTGATCACGTGCCTGTCATGCAGTGATCAGGTGACTGAGAGGCGCTGATCATGTGACTGCTCATGTGCTGATCAGGTAGCTCTCCTGCACGGATCATGTGCCTCAGCAGGCAAGAATCAAGCAGCTGAGCAGGCATGAATCCTGCGGCCCAGCTGGCGATTATCAGGCAGCTGAGCAGGCATGAATCCTGCGGCCCAGCTGGCGATTATCAGGCAGCTGAGCAGGCATGAATCCTGCGGCCCAGCTGGCGATTATCAGGCAGCTGAGCAGGCATGAATCCTGCGGCCCAGCTGGCGATTATCAGGCAGCTGAGCAGGCATGAATCCTGCGGCCCAGCTGGCGATTATCAGGCAGCTGAGCAGGCATGAATCCTGCGGCCCAGCTGGCGATTATCAGGCAGCTGAGCAGGCGCTGATCCCGCACCTCAGCAGGCACTGATCACGTGCCTGTCATGCAGTGATCAGGTGACTGAGAGGCGCTGATCATGTGACTGCTCATGTGCTGATCAGGTAGCTCTCCAGCACGGATCATGTGCCTCAGCAGGCAAGAATCAAGCAGCTGAGCAGGCATGAATCCTGCGGCCCAGCTGGCGATTATCAGGCAGCTGAGCAGGCATGAATCCTGCGGCCCAGCTGGCGATTATCAGGCAGCTGAGCAGGCATGAATCCTGCGGCCCAGCTGGCGATTATCAGGCAGCTGAGCAGGCATGAATCCTGCGGCCCAGCTGGCGATTATCAGGCAGCTGAGCAGGCATGAATCCTGCGGCCCAGCTGGCGATTATCAGGCAGCTGAGCAGGCATGAATCCTGCGGCCCAGCTGGCGATTATCAGGCAGCTGAGCAGGCATGAATCCTGCGGCCCAGCTGGCGATTATCAGGCAGCTGAGCAGGCATGAATCCTGCGGCCCAGCTGGCGATTATCAGGCAGCTGAGCAGGCATGAATCCTGCGGCCCAGCTGGCGATTATCAGGCAGCTGAGCAGGCATGAATCCTGCGGCCCAGCTGGCGATTATCAGGCAGCTGAGCAGGCATGAATCCTGCGGCCCAGCTGGCGATTATCAGGCAGCTGAGCAGGCATGAATCCTGCGGCCCAGCTGGCGATTATCAGGCAGCTGAGCAGGCATGAATCCTGCGGCCCAGCTGGCGATTATCAGGCAGCTGAGCAGGCATGAATCCTGCGGCCCAGCTGGCGATTATCAGGCAGCTGAGCAGGCATGAATCCTGCGGCCCAGCTGGCGATTATCAGGCAGCTGAGCAGGCATGAATCCTGCGGCCCAGCTGGCGATTATCAGGCAGCTGAGCAGGCATGAATCCTGCGGCCCAGCTGGCGATTATCAGGCAGCTGAGCAGGCGCTGATCCCGCACCTCAGCAGGCACTGATCACGTGCCTGTCATGCAGTGATCAGGTGACTGAGAGGCGCTGATCATGTGACTGCTCATGTGCTGATCAGGTAGCTCTCCTGCACGGATCATGTGCCTCAGCAGGCAAGAATCAAGCAGCTGAGCAGGCATGAATCCTGCGGCCCAGCTGGCGATTATCAGGCAGCTGAGCAGGCATGAATCCTGCGGCCCAGCTGGCGATTATCAGGCAGCTGAGCAGGCATGAATCCTGCGGCCCAGCTGGCGATTATCAGGCAGCTGAGCAGGCATGAATCCTGCGGCCCAGCTGGCGATTATCAGGCAGCTGAGCAGGCATGAATCCTGCGGCCCAGCTGGCGATTATCAGGCAGCTGAGCAGGCATGAATCCTGCGGCCCAGCTGGCGATTATCAGGCAGCTGAGCAGGCGCTGATCCCGCACCTCAGCAGGCACTGATCACGTGCCTGTCATGCAGTGATCAGGTGACTGAGAGGCGCTGATCATGTGACTGCTCATGTGCTGATCAGGTAGCTCTCCTGCACGGATCATGTGCCTCAGCTGCAAGAATCAAGCAGCTGAGCAGGCATGAATCCTGCGGCCCAGCTGGCGATTATCAGGCAGCTTAGCAGGCATGAATCCTGCGGCCCAGCTGGCGATTATCAGGCAGCTGAGCAGGCGCTGATCCCGCACCTCAGCAGGCACTGATCACGTGCCTGTCATGCAGTGATCAGGTGACTGAGAGGCGCTGATCATGTGACTGCTCATGTGCTGATCAGGTAGCTCTCCTGCACGGATCATGTGCCTCAGCAGGCAAGAATCAAGCAGCTGAGCAGGCATGAATCCTGCGGCCCAGCTGGCGATTATCAGGCAGCTGAGCAGGCATGAATCCTGCGGCCCAGCTGGCGATTATCAGGCAGCTGAGCAGGCATGAATCCTGCGGCCCAGCTGGCGATTATCAGGCAGCTGAGCAGGCATGAATCCTGCGGCCCAGCTGGCGATTATCAGGCAGCTGAGCAGGCATGAATCCTGCGGCCCAGCTGGCGATTATCAGGCAGCTGAGCAGGCATGAATCCTGCGGCCCAGCTGGCGATTATCAGGCAGCTGAGCAGGCGCTGATCCCGCACCTCAGCAGGCACTGATCACGTGCCTGTCATGCAGTGATCAGGTGACTGAGAGGCGCTGATCATGTGACTGCTCATGTGCTGATCAGGTAGCTCTCCTGCACGGATCATGTGCCTCAGCTGCAAGAATCAAGCAGCTGAGCAGGCATGAATCCTGCGGCCCAGCTGGCGATTATCAGGCAGCTGAGCAGGCATGAATCCTGCGGCCCAGCTGGCGATTATCAGGCAGCTGAGCAGGCATGAATCCTGCGGCCCAGCTGGCGATTATCAGGCAGCTGAGCAGGCATGAATCCTGCGGCCCAGCTGGCGATTATCAGGCAGCTGAGCAGGCATGAATCCTGCGGCCCAGCTGGCGATTATCAGGCAGCTGAGCAGGCATGAATCCTGCGGCCCAGCTGGCGATTATCAGGCAGCTGAGCAGGCATGAATCCTGCGGCCCAGCTGGCGATTATCAGGCAGCTGAGCAGGCATGAATCCTGCGGCCCAGCTGGCGATTATCAGGCAGCTGAGCAGGCATGAATCCTGCGGCCCAGCTGGCGATTATCAGGCAGCTGAGCAGGCATGAATCCTGCGGCCCAGCTGGCGATTATCAGGCAGCTGAGCAGGCATGAATCCTGCGGCCCAGCTGGCGATTATCAGGCAGCTGAGCAGGCGCTGATCCCGCACCTCAGCAGGCACTGATCACGTGCCTGTCATGCAGTGATCAGGTGACTGAGAGGCGCTGATCATGTGACTGCTCATGTGCTGATCAGGTAGCTCTCCTGCACGGATCATGTGCCTCAGCAGGCAAGAATCAAGCAGCTGAGCAGGCATGAATCCTGCGGCCCAGCTGGCGATTATCAGGCAGCTGAGCAGGCATGAATCCTGCGGCCCAGCTGGCGATTATCAGGCAGCTGAGCAGGCATGAATCCTGCGGCCCAGCTGGCGATTATCAGGCAGCTGAGCAGGCATGAATCCTGCGGCCCAGCTGGCGATTATCAGGCAGCTGAGCAGGCATGAATCCTGCGGCCCAGCTGGCGATTATCAGGCAGCTGAGCAGGCATGAATCCTGCGGCCCAGCTGGCGATTATCAGGCAGCTGAGCAGGCATGAATCCTGCGGCCCAGCTGGCGATTATCAGGCAGCAGCCTGATCCCGCAGCAGGCACTGATCACGTGCCTGTCATGCAGTGATCAGGTGACTGAGAGGCGCTGATCATGTGACTGCTCATGTGCTGATCAGGTAGCTCTCCAGCACGGATCATGTGCCTCAGCAGGCAAGAATCAAGCAGCTGAGCAGGCATGAATCCTGCGGCCCAGCTGGCGATTATCAGGCAGCTGAGCAGGCATGAATCCTGCGGCCCAGCTGGCGATTATCAGGCAGCTGAGCAGGCATGAATCCTGCGGCCCAGCTGGCGATTATCAGGCAGCTGAGCAGGCATGAATCCTGCGGCCCAGCTGGCGATTATCAGGCAGCTGAGCAGGCATGAATCCTGCGGCCCAGCTGGCGATTATCAGGCAGCTGAGCAGGCATGAATCCTGCGGCCCAGCTGGCGATTATCAGGCAGCTGAGCAGGCATGAATCCTGCGGCCCAGCTGGCGATTATCAGGCAGCTGAGCAGGCATGAATCCTGCGGCCCAGCTGGCGATTATCAGGCAGCTGAGCAGGCATGAATCCTGCGGCCCAGCTGGCGATTATCAGGCAGCTGAGCAGGCATGAATCCTGCGGCCCAGCTGGCGATTATCAGGCAGCTGAGCAGGCATGAATCCTGCGGCCCAGCTGGCGATTATCAGGCAGCTGAGCAGGCATGAATCCTGCGGCCCAGCTGGCGATTATCAGGCAGCTGAGCAGGCATGAATCCTGCGGCCCAGCTGGCGATTATCAGGCAGCTGAGCAGGCATGAATCCTGCGGCCCAGCTGGCGATTATCAGGCAGCTGAGCAGGCGCTGATCCCGCACCTCAGCAGGCACTGATCACGTGCCTGTCATGCAGTGATCAGGTGACTGAGAGGCGCTGATCATGTGACTGCTCATGTGCTGATCAGGTAGCTCTCCTGCACGGATCATGTGCCTCAGCAGGCAAGAATCAAGCAGCTGAGCAGGCATGAATCCTGCGGCCCAGCTGGCGATTATCAGGCAGCTGAGCAGGCATGAATCCTGCGGCCCAGCTGGCGATTATCAGGCAGCTGAGCAGGCATGAATCCTGCGGCCCAGCTGGCGATTATCAGGCAGCTGAGCAGGCATGAATCCTGCGGCCCAGCTGGCGATTATCAGGCAGCTGAGCAGGCATGAATCCTGCGGCCCAGCTGGCGATTATCAGGCAGCTGAGCAGGCGCTGATCCCGCACCTCAGCAGGCACTGATCACGTGCCTGTCATGCAGTGATCAGGTGACTGAGAGGCGCTGATCATGTGACTGCTCATGTGCTGATCAGGTAGCTCTCCTGCACGGATCATGTGCCTCAGCAGGCAAGAATCAAGCAGCTGAGCAGGCATGAATCCTGCGGCCCAGCTGGCGATTATCAGGCAGCTGAGCAGGCATGAATCCTGCGGCCCAGCTGGCGATTATCAGGCAGCTGAGCAGGCATGAATCCTGCGGCCCAGCTGGCGATTATCAGGCAGCTGAGCAGGCATGAATCCTGCGGCCCAGCTGGCGATTATCAGGCAGCTGAGCAGGCATGAATCCTGCGGCCCAGCTGGCGATTATCAGGCAGCTGAGCAGGCATGAATCCTGCGGCCCAGCTGGCGATTATCAGGCAGCTGAGCAGGCGCTGATCCCGCACCTCAGCAGGCACTGATCACGTGCCTGTCATGCAGTGATCAGGTGACTGAGAGGCGCTGATCATGTGACTGCTCATGTGCTGATCAGGTAGCTCTCCTGCACGGATCATGTGCCTCAGCAGGCAAGAATCAAGCAGCTGAGCAGGCATGAATCCTGCGGCCCAGCTGGCGATTATCAGGCAGCTGAGCAGGCATGAATCCTGCGGCCCAGCTGGCGATTATCAGGCAGCTGAGCAGGCATGAATCCTGCGGCCCAGCTGGCGATTATCAGGCAGCTGAGCAGGCATGAATCCTGCGGCCCAGCTGGCGATTATCAGGCAGCTGAGCAGGCATGAATCCTGCGGCCCAGCTGGCGATTATCAGGCAGCTGAGCAGGCATGAATCCTGCGGCCCAGCTGGCGATTATCAGGCAGCTGAGCAGGCATGAATCCTGCGGCCCAGCTGGCGATTATCAGGCAGCTGAGCAGGCATGAATCCTGCGGCCCAGCTGGCGATTATCAGGCAGCTGAGCAGGCATGAATCCTGCGGCCCAGCTGGCGATTATCAGGCAGCTGAGCAGGCATGAATCCTGCGGCCCAGCTGGCGATTATCAGGCAGCTGAGCAGGCATGAATCCTGCGGCCCAGCTGGCGATTATCAGGCAGCTGAGCAGGCATGAATCCTGCGGCCCAGCTGGCGATTATCAGGCAGCTGAGCAGGCATGAATCCTGCGGCCCAGCTGGCGATTATCAGGCAGCTGAGCAGGCATGAATCCTGCGGCCCAGCTGGCGATTATCAGGCAGCTGAGCAGGCGCTGATCCCGCACCTCAGCAGGCACTGATCACGTGCCTGTCATGCAGTGATCAGGTGACTGAGAGGCGCTGATCATGTGACTGCTCATGTGCTGATCAGGTAGCTCTCCTGCACGGATCATGTGCCTCAGCAGGCAAGAATCAAGCAGCTGAGCAGGCATGAATCCTGCGGCCCAGCTGGCGATTATCAGGCAGCTGAGCAGGCATGAATCCTGCGGCCCAGCTGGCGATTATCAGGCAGCTGAGCAGGCATGAATCCTGCGGCCCAGCTGGCGATTATCAGGCAGCTGAGCAGGCATGAATCCTGCGGCCCAGCTGGCGATTATCAGGCAGCTGAGCAGGCATGAATCCTGCGGCCCAGCTGGCGATTATCAGGCAGCTGAGCAGGCATGAATCCTGCGGCCCAGCTGGCGATTATCAGGCAGCTGAGCAGGCGCTGATCCCGCACCTCAGCAGGCACTGATCACGTGCCTGTCATGCAGTGATCAGGTGACTGAGAGGCGCTGATCATGTGACTGCTCATGTGCTGATCAGGTAGCTCTCCTGCACGGATCATGTGCCTCAGCAGGCAAGAATCAAGCAGCTGAGCAGGCATGAATCCTGCGGCCCAGCTGGCGATTATCAGGCAGCTGAGCAGGCATGAATCCTGCGGCCCAGCTGGCGATTATCAGGCAGCTGAGCAGGCATGAATCCTGCGGCCCAGCTGGCGATTATCAGGCAGCTGAGCAGGCATGAATCCTGCGGCCCAGCTGGCGATTATCAGGCAGCTGAGCAGGCATGAATCCTGCGGCCCAGCTGGCGATTATCAGGCAGCTGAGCAGGCATGAATCCTGCGGCCCAGCTGGCGATTATCAGGCAGCTGAGCAGGCATGAATCCTGCGGCCCAGCTGGCGATTATCAGGCAGCTGAGCAGGCATGAATCCTGCGGCCCAGCTGGCGATTATCAGGCAGCTGAGCAGGCGCTGATCCCGCACCTCAGCAGGCACTGATCACGTGCCTGTCATGCAGTGATCAGGTGACTGAGAGGCGCTGATCATGTGACTGCTCATGTGCTGATCAGGTAGCTCTCCTGCACGGATCATGTGCCTCAGCAGGCAAGAATCAAGCAGCTGAGCAGGCATGAATCCTGCGGCCCAGCTGGCGATTATCAGGCAGCTGAGCAGGCATGAATCCTGCGGCCCAGCTGGCGATTATCAGGCAGCTGAGCAGGCATGAATCCTGCGGCCCAGCTGGCGATTATCAGGCAGCTGAGCAGGCATGAATCCTGCGGCCCAGCTGGCGATTATCAGGCAGCTGAGCAGGCATGAATCCTGCGGCCCAGCTGGCGATTATCAGGCAGCTGAGCAGGCATGAATCCTGCGGCCCAGCTGGCGATTATCAGGCAGCTGAGCAGGCGCTGATCCCGCACCTCAGCAGGCACTGATCACGTGCCTGTCATGCAGTGATCAGGTGACTGAGAGGCGCTGATCATGTGACTGCTCATGTGCTGATCAGGTAGCTCTCCTGCACGGATCATGTGCCTCAGCAGGCAAGAATCAAGCAGCTGAGCAGGCATGAATCCTGCGGCCCAGCTGGCGATTATCAGGCAGCTGAGCAGGCATGAATCCTGCGGCCCAGCTGGCGATTATCAGGCAGCTGAGCAGGCATGAATCCTGCGGCCCAGCTGGCGATTATCAGGCAGCTGAGCAGGCATGAATCCTGCGGCCCAGCTGGCGATTATCAGGCAGCTGAGCAGGCATGAATCCTGCGGCCCAGCTGGCGATTATCAGGCAGCTGAGCAGGCATGAATCCTGCGGCCCAGCTGGCGATTATCAGGCAGCTGAGCAGGCATGAATCCTGCGGCCCAGCTGGCGATTATCAGGCAGCTGAGCAGGCATGAATCCTGCGGCCCAGCTGGCGATTATCAGGCAGCTGAGCAGGCATGAATCCTGCGGCCCAGCTGGCGATTATCAGGCAGCTGAGCAGGCATGAATCCTGCGGCCCAGCTGGCGATTATCAGGCAGCTGAGCAGGCATGAATCCTGCGGCCCAGCTGGCGATTATCAGGCAGCTGAGCAGGCGCTGATCCCGCACCTCAGCAGGCACTGATCACGTGCCTGTCATGCAGTGATCAGGTGACTGAGAGGCGCTGATCATGTGACTGCTCATGTGCTGATCAGGTAGCTCTCCTGCACGGATCATGTGCCTCAGCAGGCAAGAATCAAGCAGCTGAGCAGGCATGAATCCTGCGGCCCAGCTGGCGATTATCAGGCAGCTGAGCAGGCATGAATCCTGCGGCCCAGCTGGCGATTATCAGGCAGCTGAGCAGGCATGAATCCTGCGGCCCAGCTGGCGATTATCAGGCAGCTGAGCAGGCATGAATCCTGCGGCCCAGCTGGCGATTATCAGGCAGCTGAGCAGGCATGAATCCTGCGGCCCAGCTGGCGATTATCAGGCAGCTGAGCAGGCATGAATCCTGCGGCCCAGCTGGCGATTATCAGGCAGCTGAGCAGGCGCTGATCCCGCACCTCAGCAGGCACTGATCACGTGCCTGTCATGCAGTGATCAGGTGACTGAGAGGCGCTGATCATGTGACTGCTCATGTGCTGATCAGGTAGCTCTCCTGCACGGATCATGTGCCTCAGCAGGCAAGAATCAAGCAGCTGAGCAGGCATGAATCCTGCGGCCCAGCTGGCGATTATCAGGCAGCTGAGCAGGCATGAATCCTGCGGCCCAGCTGGCGATTATCAGGCAGCTGAGCAGGCATGAATCCTGCGGCCCAGCTGGCGATTATCAGGCAGCTGAGCAGGCATGAATCCTGCGGCCCAGCTGGCGATTATCAGGCAGCTGAGCAGGCATGAATCCTGCGGCCCAGCTGGCGATTATCAGGCAGCTGAGCAGGCATGAATCCTGCGGCCCAGCTGGCGATTATCAGGCAGCTGAGCAGGCATGAATCCTGCGGCCCAGCTGGCGATTATCAGGCAGCTGAGCAGGCATGAATCCTGCGGCCCAGCTGGCGATTATCAGGCAGCTGAGCAGGCATGAATCCTGCGGCCCAGCTGGCGATTATCAGGCAGCTGAGCAGGCATGAATCCTGCGGCCCAGCTGGCGATTATCAGGCAGCTGAGCAGGCATGAATCCTGCGGCCCAGCTGGCGATTATCAGGCAGCTGAGCAGGCATGAATCCTGCGGCCCAGCTGGCGATTATCAGGCAGCTGAGCAGGCATGAATCCTGCGGCCCAGCTGGCGATTATCAGGCAGCTGAGCAGGCATGAATCCTGCGGCCCAGCTGGCGATTATCAGGCAGCTGAGCAGGCATGAATCCTGCGGCCCAGCTGGCGATTATCAGGCAGCTGAGCAGGCGCTGATCCCGCACCTCAGCAGGCACTGATCACGTGCCTGTCATGCAGTGATCAGGTGACTGAGAGGCGCTGATCATGTGACTGCTCATGTGCTGATCAGGTAGCTCTCCTGCACGGATCATGTGCCTCAGCAGGCAAGAATCAAGCAGCTGAGCAGGCATGAATCCTGCGGCCCAGCTGGCGATTATCAGGCAGCTGAGCAGGCATGAATCCTGCGGCCCAGCTGGCGATTATCAGGCAGCTGAGCAGGCATGAATCCTGCGGCCCAGCTGGCGATTATCAGGCAGCTGAGCAGGCATGAATCCTGCGGCCCAGCTGGCGATTATCAGGCAGCTGAGCAGGCATGAATCCTGCGGCCCAGCTGGCGATTATCAGGCAGCTGAGCAGGCGCTGATCCCGCACCTCAGCAGGCACTGATCACGTGCCTGTCATGCAGTGATCAGGTGACTGAGAGGCGCTGATCATGTGACTGCTCATGTGCTGATCAGGTAGCTCTCCTGCACGGATCATGTGCCTCAGCAGGCAAGAATCAAGCAGCTGAGCAGGCATGAATCCTGCGGCCCAGCTGGCGATTATCAGGCAGCTGAGCAGGCATGAATCCTGCGGCCCAGCTGGCGATTATCAGGCAGCTGAGCAGGCATGAATCCTGCGGCCCAGCTGGCGATTATCAGGCAGCTGAGCAGGCATGAATCCTGCGGCCCAGCTGGCGATTATCAGGCAGCTGAGCAGGCATGAATCCTGCGGCCCAGCTGGCGATTATCAGGCAGCTGAGCAGGCATGAATCCTGCGGCCCAGCTGGCGATTATCAGGCAGCTGAGCAGGCGCTGATCCCGCACCTCAGCAGGCACTGATCACGTGCCTGTCATGCAGTGATCAGGTGACTGAGAGGCGCTGATCATGTGACTGCTCATGTGCTGATCAGGTAGCTCTCCTGCACGGATCATGTGCCTCAGCAGGCAAGAATCAAGCAGCTGAGCAGGCATGAATCCTGCGGCCCAGCTGGCGATTATCAGGCAGCTGAGCAGGCATGAATCCTGCGGCCCAGCTGGCGATTATCAGGCAGCTGAGCAGGCATGAATCCTGCGGCCCAGCTGGCGATTATCAGGCAGCTGAGCAGGCATGAATCCTGCGGCCCAGCTGGCGATTATCAGGCAGCTGAGCAGGCATGAATCCTGCGGCCCAGCTGGCGATTATCAGGCAGCTGAGCAGGCATGAATCCTGCGGCCCAGCTGGCGATTATCAGGCAGCTGAGCAGGCATGAATCCTGCGGCCCAGCTGGCGATTATCAGGCAGCTGAGCAGGCATGAATCCTGCGGCCCAGCTGGCGATTATCAGGCAGCTGAGCAGGCATGAATCCTGCGGCCCAGCTGGCGATTATCAGGCAGCTGAGCAGGCATGAATCCTGCGGCCCAGCTGGCGATTATCAGGCAGCTGAGCAGGCATGAATCCTGCGGCCCAGCTGGCGATTATCAGGCAGCTGAGCAGGCATGAATCCTGCGGCCCAGCTGGCGATTATCAGGCAGCTGAGCAGGCATGAATCCTGCGGCCCAGCTGGCGATTATCAGGCAGCTGAGCAGGCATGAATCCTGCGGCCCAGCTGGCGATTATCAGGCAGCTGAGCAGGCATGAATCCTGCGGCCCAGCTGGCGATTATCAGGCAGCTGAGCAGGCGCTGATCCCGCACCTCAGCAGGCACTGATCACGTGCCTGTCATGCAGTGATCAGGTGACTGAGAGGCGCTGATCATGTGACTGCTCATGTGCTGATCAGGTAGCTCTCCTGCACGGATCATGTGCCTCAGCAGGCAAGAATCAAGCAGCTGAGCAGGCATGAATCCTGCGGCCCAGCTGGCGATTATCAGGCAGCTGAGCAGGCATGAATCCTGCGGCCCAGCTGGCGATTATCAGGCAGCTGAGCAGGCATGAATCCTGCGGCCCAGCTGGCGATTATCAGGCAGCTGAGCAGGCATGAATCCTGCGGCCCAGCTGGCGATTATCAGGCAGCTGAGCAGGCATGAATCCTGCGGCCCAGCTGGCGATTATCAGGCAGCTGAGCAGGCATGAATCCTGCGGCCCAGCTGGCGATTATCAGGCAGCTGAGCAGGCGCTGATCCCGCACCTCAGCAGGCACTGATCACGTGCCTGTCATGCAGTGATCAGGTGACTGAGAGGCTGATCATGTGACTGCTCATGTGCTGATCAGGTAGCTCTCCTGCACGGATCATGTGCCTCAGCAGGCAAGAATCAAGCAGCTGAGCAGGCATGAATCCTGCGGCCCAGCTGGCGATTATCAGGCAGCTGAGCAGGCATGAATCCTGCGGCCCAGCTGGCGATTATCAGGCAGCTGAGCAGGCATGAATCCTGCGGCCCAGCTGGCGATTATCAGGCAGCTGAGCAGGCATGAATCCTGCGGCCCAGCTGGCGATTATCAGGCAGCTGAGCAGGCATGAATCCTGCGGCCCAGCTGGCGATTATCAGGCAGCTGAGCAGGCATGAATCCTGCGGCCCAGCTGGCGATTATCAGGCAGCTGAGCAGGCATGAATCCTGCGGCCCAGCTGGCGATTATCAGGCAGCTGAGCAGGCATGAATCCTGCGGCCCAGCTGGCGATTATCAGGCAGCTGAGCAGGCGCTGATCCCGCACCTCAGCAGGCACTGATCACGTGCCTGTCATGCAGTGATCAGGTGACTGAGAGGCGCTGATCATGTGACTGCTCATGTGCTGATCAGGTAGCTCTCCTGCACGGATCATGTGCCTCAGCAGGCAAGAATCAAGCAGCTGAGCAGGCATGAATCCTGCGGCCCAGCTGGCGATTATCAGGCAGCTGAGCAGGCATGAATCCTGCGGCCCAGCTGGCGATTATCAGGCAGCTGAGCAGGCATGAATCCTGCGGCCCAGCTGGCGATTATCAGGCAGCTGAGCAGGCATGAATCCTGCGGCCCAGCTGGCGATTATCAGGCAGCTGAGCAGGCATGAATCCTGCGGCCCAGCTGGCGATTATCAGGCAGCTGAGCAGGCATGAATCCTGCGGCCCAGCTGGCGATTATCAGGCAGCTGAGCAGGCGCTGATCCCGCACCTCAGCAGGCACTGATCACGTGCCTGTCATGCAGTGATCAGGTGACTGAGAGGCGCTGATCATGTGACTGCTCATGTGCTGATCAGGTAGCTCTCCTGCACGGATCATGTGCCTCAGCAGGCAAGAATCAAGCAGCTGAGCAGGCATGAATCCTGCGGCCCAGCTGGCGATTATCAGGCAGCTGAGCAGGCATGAATCCTGCGGCCCAGCTGGCGATTATCAGGCAGCTGAGCAGGCATGAATCCTGCGGCCCAGCTGGCGATTATCAGGCAGCTGAGCAGGCATGAATCCTGCGGCCCAGCTGGCGATTATCAGGCAGCTGAGCAGGCATGAATCCTGCGGCCCAGCTGGCGATTATCAGGCAGCTGAGCAGGCATGAATCCTGCGGCCCAGCTGGCGATTATCAGGCAGCTGAGCAGGCATGAATCCTGCGGCCCAGCTGGCGATTATCAGGCAGCTGAGCAGGCATGAATCCTGCGGCCCAGCTGGCGATTATCAGGCAGCTGAGCAGGCATGAATCCTGCGGCCCAGCTGGCGATTATCAGGCAGCTGAGCAGGCATGAATCCTGCGGCCCAGCTGGCGATTATCAGGCAGCTGAGCAGGCATGAATCCTGCGGCCCAGCTGGCGATTATCAGGCAGCTGAGCAGGCGCTGATCCCGCACCTCAGCAGGCACTGATCACGTGCCTGTCATGCAGTGATCAGGTGACTGAGAGGCGCTGATCATGTGACTGCTCATGTGCTGATCAGGTAGCTCTCCTGCACGGATCATGTGCCTCAGCAGGCAAGAATCAAGCAGCTGAGCAGGCATGAATCCTGCGGCCCAGCTGGCGATTATCAGGCAGCTGAGCAGGCATGAATCCTGCGGCCCAGCTGGCGATTATCAGGCAGCTGAGCAGGCATGAATCCTGCGGCCCAGCTGGCGATTATCAGGCAGCTGAGCAGGCATGAATCCTGCGGCCCAGCTGGCGATTATCAGGCAGCTGAGCAGGCATGAATCCTGCGGCCCAGCTGGCGATTATCAGGCAGCTGAGCAGGCATGAATCCTGCGGCCCAGCTGGCGATTATCAGGCAGCTGAGCAGGCGCTGATCCCGCACCTCAGCAGGCACTGATCACGTGCCTGTCATGCAGTGATCAGGTGACTGAGAGGCGCTGATCATGTGACTGCTCATGTGCTGATCAGGTAGCTCTCCTGCACGGATCATGTGCCTCAGCAGGCAAGAATCAGCAGCTGAGCAGGCATGAATCCTGCGGCCCAGCTGGCGATTATCAGGCAGCTGAGCAGGCATGAATCCTGCGGCCCAGCTGGCGATTATCAGGCAGCTGAGCAGGCATGAATCCTGCGGCCCAGCTGGCGATTATCAGGCAGCTGAGCAGGCATGAATCCTGCGGCCCAGCTGGCGATTATCAGGCAGCTGAGCAGGCATGAATCCTGCGGCCCAGCTGGCGATTATCAGGCAGCTGAGCAGGCATGAATCCTGCGGCCCAGCTGGCGATTATCAGGCAGCTGAGCAGGCATGAATCCTGCGGCCCAGCTGGCGATTATCAGGCAGCTGAGCAGGCATGAATCCTGCGGCCCAGCTGGCGATTATCAGGCAGCTGAGCAGGCATGAATCCTGCGGCCCAGCTGGCGATTATCAGGCAGCTGAGCAGGCATGAATCCTGCGGCCCAGCTGGCGATTATCAGGCAGCTGAGCAGGCATGAATCCTGCGGCCCAGCTGGCGATTATCAGGCAGCTGAGCAGGCATGAATCCTGCGGCCCAGCTGGCGATTATCAGGCAGCTGAGCAGGCATGAATCCTGCGGCCCAGCTGGCGATTATCAGGCAGCTGAGCAGGCATGAATCCTGCGGCCCAGCTGGCGATTATCAGGCAGCTGAGCAGGCATGAATCCTGCGGCCCAGCTGGCGATTATCAGGCAGCTGAGCAGGCGCTGATCCCGCACCTCAGCAGGCACTGATCACGTGCCTGTCATGCAGTGATCAGGTGACTGAGAGGCGCTGATCATGTGACTGCTCATGTGCTGATCAGGTAGCTCTCCTGCACGGATCATGTGCCTCAGCAGGCAAGAATCAAGCAGCTGAGCAGGCATGAATCCTGCGGCCCAGCTGGCGATTATCAGGCAGCTGAGCAGGCATGAATCCTGCGGCCCAGCTGGCGATTATCAGGCAGCTGAGCAGGCATGAATCCTGCGGCCCAGCTGGCGATTATCAGGCAGCTGAGCAGGCATGAATCCTGCGGCCCAGCTGGCGATTATCAGGCAGCTGAGCAGGCATGAATCCTGCGGCCCAGCTGGCGATTATCAGGCAGCTGAGCAGGCGCTGATCCCGCACCTCAGCAGGCACTGATCACGTGCCTGTCATGCAGTGATCAGGTGACTGAGAGGCGCTGATCATGTGACTGCTCATGTGCTGATCAGGTAGCTCTCCTGCACGGATCATGTGCCTCAGCAGGCAAGAATCAAGCAGCTGAGCAGGCATGAATCCTGCGGCCCAGCTGGCGATTATCAGGCAGCTGAGCAGGCATGAATCCTGCGGCCCAGCTGGCGATTATCAGGCAGCTGAGCAGGCATGAATCCTGCGGCCCAGCTGGCGATTATCAGGCAGCTGAGCAGGCATGAATCCTGCGGCCCAGCTGGCGATTATCAGGCAGCTGAGCAGGCATGAATCCTGCGGCCCAGCTGGCGATTATCAGGCAGCTGAGCAGGCATGAATCCTGCGGCCCAGCTGGCGATTATCAGGCAGCTGAGCAGGCGCTGATCCCGCACCTCAGCAGGCACTGATCACGTGCCTGTCATGCAGTGATCAGGTGACTGAGAGGCGCTGATCATGTGACTGCTCATGTGCTGATCAGGTAGCTCTCCTGCACGGATCATGTGCCTCAGCAGGCAAGAATCAAGCAGCTGAGCAGGCATGAATCCTGCGGCCCAGCTGGCGATTATCAGGCAGCTGAGCAGGCATGAATCCTGCGGCCCAGCTGGCGATTATCAGGCAGCTGAGCAGGCATGAATCCTGCGGCCCAGCTGGCGATTATCAGGCAGCTGAGCAGGCATGAATCCTGCGGCCCAGCTGGCGATTATCAGGCAGCTGAGCAGGCATGAATCCTGCGGCCCAGCTGGCGATTATCAGGCAGCTGAGCAGGCATGAATCCTGCGGCCCAGCTGGCGATTATCAGGCAGCTGAGCAGGCATGAATCCTGCGGCCCAGCTGGCGATTATCAGGCAGCTGAGCAGGCATGAATCCTGCGGCCCAGCTGGCGATTATCAGGCAGCTGAGCAGGCATGAATCCTGCGGCCCAGCTGGCGATTATCAGGCAGCTGAGCAGGCATGAATCCTGCGGCCCAGCTGGCGATTATCAGGCAGCTGAGCAGGCATGAATCCTGCGGCCCAGCTGGCGATTATCAGGCAGCTGAGCAGGCATGAATCCTGCGGCCCAGCTGGCGATTATCAGGCAGCTGAGCAGGCATGAATCCTGCGGCCCAGCTGGCGATTATCAGGCAGCTGAGCAGGCATGAATCCTGCGGCCCAGCTGGCGATTATCAGGCAGCTGAGCAGGCGCTGATCCCGCACCTCAGCAGGCACTGATCACGTGCCTGTCATGCAGTGATCAGGTGACTGAGAGGCGCTGATCATGTGACTGCTCATGTGCTGATCAGGTAGCTCTCCTGCACGGATCATGTGCCTCAGCAGGCAAGAATCAAGCAGCTGAGCAGGCATGAATCCTGCGGCCCAGCTGGCGATTATCAGGCAGCTGAGCAGGCATGAATCCTGCGGCCCAGCTGGCGATTATCAGGCAGCTGAGCAGGCATGAATCCTGCGGCCCAGCTGGCGATTATCAGGCAGCTGAGCAGGCATGAATCCTGCGGCCCAGCTGGCGATTATCAGGCAGCTGAGCAGGCATGAATCCTGCGGCCCAGCTGGCGATTATCAGGCAGCTGAGCAGGCATGAATCCTGCGGCCCAGCTGGCGATTATCAGGCAGCTGAGCAGGCGCTGATCCTGCGGCCCAGCAGGCACTGATCACGTGCCTGTCATGCAGTGATCAGGTGACTGAGAGGCGCTGATCATGTGACTGCTCATGTGCTGATCAGGTAGCTCTCCTGCACGGATCATGTGCCTCAGCTGGCAAGAATCAGGCAGCTGAGCAGGCATGAATCCTGCGGCCCAGCTGGCGATTATCAGGCAGCTGAGCAGGCATGAATCCTGCGGCCCAGCTGGCGATTATCAGGCAGCTGAGCAGGCATGAATCCTGCGGCCCAGCTGGCGATTATCAGGCAGCTGAGCAGGCATGAATCCTGCGGCCCAGCTGGCGATTATCAGGCAGCTGAGCAGGCATGAATCCTGCGGCCCAGCTGGCGATTATCAGGCAGCTGAGCAGGCATGAATCCTGCGGCCCAGCTGGCGATTATCAGGCAGCTGAGCAGGCATGAATCCTGCGGCCCAGCTGGCGATTATCAGGCAGCTGAGCAGGCATGAATCCTGCGGCCCAGCTGGCGATTATCAGGCAGCTGAGCAGGCATGAATCCTGCGGCCCAGCTGGCGATTATCAGGCAGCTGAGCAGGCATGAATCCTGCGGCCCAGCTGGCGATTATCAGGCAGCTGAGCAGGCATGAATCCTGCGGCCCAGCTGGCGATTATCAGGCAGCTGAGCAGGCATGAATCCTGCGGCCCAGCTGGCGATTATCAGGCAGCTGAGCAGGCATGAATCCTGCGGCCCAGCTGGCGATTATCAGGCAGCTGAGCAGGCATGAATCCTGCGGCCCAGCTGGCGATTATCAGGCAGCTGAGCAGGCATGAATCCTGCGGCCCAGCTGGCGATTATCAGGCAGCTGAGCAGGCATGAATCCTGCGGCCCAGCTGGCGATTATCAGGCAGCTGAGCAGGCATGAATCCTGCGGCCCAGCTGGCGATTATCAGGCAGCTGAGCAGGCATGAATCCTGCGGCCCAGCTGGCGATTATCAGGCAGCTGAGCAGGCATGAATCCTGCGGCCCAGCTGGCGATTATCAGGCAGCTGAGCAGGCATGAATCCTGCGGCCCAGCTGGCGATTATCAGGCAGCTGAGCAGGCATGAATCCTGCGGCCCAGCTGGCGATTATCAGGCAGCTGAGCAGGCATGAATCCTGCGGCCCAGCTGGCGATTATCAGGCAGCTGAGCAGGCATGAATCCTGCGGCCCAGCTGGCGATTATCAGGCAGCTGAGCAGGCATGAATCCTGCGGCCCAGCTGGCGATTATCAGGCAGCTGAGCAGGCATGAATCCTGCGGCCCAGCTGGCGATTATCAGGCAGCTGAGCAGGCATGAATCCTGCGGCCCAGCTGGCGATTATCAGGCAGCTGAGCAGGCATGAATCCTGCGGCCCAGCTGGCGATTATCAGGCAGCTGAGCAGGCATGAATCCTGCGGCCCAGCTGGCGATTATCAGGCAGCTGAGCAGGCATGAATCCTGCGGCCCAGCTGGCGATTATCAGGCAGCTGAGCAGGCATGAATCCTGCGGCCCAGCTGGCGATTATCAGGCAGCTGAGCAGGCATGAATCCTGCGGCCCAGCTGGCGATTATCAGGCAGCTGAGCAGGCGCTGATCCCGCACCTCAGCAGGCACTGATCACGTGCCTGTCATGCAGTGATCAGGTGACTGAGAGGCGCTGATCATGTGACTGCTCATGTGCTGATCAGGTAGCTCTCCTGCACGGATCATGTGCCTCAGCAGGCAAGAATCAAGCAGCTGAGCAGGCATGAATCCTGCGGCCCAGCTGGCGATTATCAGGCAGCTGAGCAGGCATGAATCCTGCGGCCCAGCTGGCGATTATCAGGCAGCTGAGCAGGCATGAATCCTGCGGCCCAGCTGGCGATTATCAGGCAGCTGAGCAGGCATGAATCCTGCGGCCCAGCTGGCGATTATCAGGCAGCTGAGCAGGCATGAATCCTGCGGCCCAGCTGGCGATTATCAGGCAGCTGAGCAGGCATGAATCCTGCGGCCCAGCTGGCGATTATCAGGCAGCTGAGCAGGCTGATCCCGCACCTCAGCAGGCACTGATCACGTGCCTGTCATGCAGTGATCAGGTGACTGAGAGGCGCTGATCATGTGACTGCTCATGTGCTGATCAGGCAGCTCTCCTGCACGGATCATGTGCCTCAGCAGGCAAGAATCAAGCAGCTGAGCAGGCATGAATCCTGCGGCCCAGCTGGCGATTATCAGGCAGCTGAGCAGGCATGAATCCTGCGGCCCAGCTGGCGATTATCAGGCAGCTGAGCAGGCATGAATCCTGCGGCCCAGCTGGCGATTATCAGGCAGCTGAGCAGGCATGAATCCTGCGGCCCAGCTGGCGATTATCAGGCAGCTGAGCAGGCATGAATCCTGCGGCCCAGCTGGCATTATCAGGCAGCTGAGCAGGCATGAAGGCGCTGATCAGCTGCTGGTTGATCAGGCAGCTGAGCAGGCATGAATCCTGCGGCCCAGCTGGCGATTATCAGGCAGCTGAGCAGGCATGAATCCTGCGGCCCAGCTGGCGATTATCAGGCAGCTGAGCAGGCATGAATCCTGCGGCCCAGCTGGCGATTATCAGGCAGCTGAGCAGGCATGAATCCTGCGGCCCAGCTGGCGATTATCAGGCAGCTGAGCAGGCATGAATCCTGCGGCCCAGCTGGCGATTATCAGGCAGCTGAGCAGGCATGAATCCTGCGGCCCAGCTGGCGATTATCAGGCAGCTGAGCAGGCATGAATCCTGCGGCCCAGCTGGCGATTATCAGGCAGCTGAGCAGGCGCTGATCCCGCACCTCAGCAGGCACTGATCACGTGCCTGTCATGCAGTGATCAGGTGACTGAGAGGCGCTGATCATGTGACTGCTCATGTGCTGATCAGGTAGCTCTCCTGCACGGATCATGTGCCTCAGCTGGCAAGAATCAAGCAGCTGAGCAGGCATGAATCCTGCGGCCCAGCTGGCGATTATCAGGCAGCTGAGCAGGCATGAATCCTGCGGCCCAGCTGGCGATTATCAGGCAGCTGAGCAGGCATGAATCCTGCGGCCCAGCTGGCGATTATCAGGCAGCTGAGCAGGCATGAATCCTGCGGCCCAGCTGGCGATTATCAGGCAGCTGAGCAGGCATGAATCCTGCGGCCCAGCTGGCGATTATCAGGCAGCTGAGCAGGCATGAATCCTGCGGCCCAGCTGGCGATTATCAGGCAGCTGAGCAGGCATGAATCCTGCGGCCCAGCTGGCGATTATCAGGCAGCTGAGCAGGCATGAATCCTGCGGCCCAGCTGGCGGTTATCAGGCAGCTGAGCAGGCATGAATCCTGCGGCCCAGCTGGCGATTATCAGGCAGCTGAGCAGGCATGAATCCTGCGGCCCAGCTGGCGATTATCAGGCAGCTGAGCAGGCATGAATCCTGCGGCCCAGCTGGCGATTATCAGGCAGCTGAGCAGGCATGAATCCTGCGGCCCAGCTGGCGATTATCAGGCAGCTGAGCAGGCATGAATCCTGCGGCCCAGCTGGCGATTATCAGGCAGCTGAGCAGGCATGAATCCTGCGGCCCAGCTGGCGATTATCAGGCAGCTGAGCAGGCGCTGATCCCGCACCTCAGCAGGCACTGATCACGTGCCTGTCATGCAGTGATCAGGTGACTGAGAGGCGCTGATCATGTGACTGCTCTGTGCTGATCAGGCAGCTCTCCTGCACGGATCATGTGCCTCAGCAGGCAAGAATCAAGCAGCTGAGCAGGCATGAATCCTGCGGCCCAGCTGGCGATTATCAGGCAGCTGAGCAGGCATGAATCCTGCGGCCCAGCTGGCGATTATCAGGCAGCTGAGCAGGCATGAATCCTGCGGCCCAGCTGGCGATTATCAGGCAGCTGAGCAGGCATGAATCCTGCGGCCCAGCTGGCGATTATCAGGCAGCTGAGCAGGCATGAATCCTGCGGCCCAGCTGGCGATTATCAGGCAGCTGAGCAGGCATGAATCCTGCGGCCCAGCTGGCGATTATCAGGCAGCTGAGCAGGCATGAATCCTGCGGCCCAGCTGGCGACTATCACGTGCCTGTCATGCAGTGATCAGGTGACTGAGAGGCGCTGATCATGTGACTGCTCATGTGCTGATCAGGCAGCTGAGCAGCATGAATCCTGTGGCCTCAGCAGGCGAATCAGGCAGCTGAGCAGGCATGAATCCTGCGGCCCAGCTGGCGATTATCAGGCAGCTGAGCAGGCATGAATCCTGCGGCCCAGCTGGCGATTATCAGGCAGCTGAGCAGGCATGAATCCTGCGGCCCAGCTGGCGATTATCAGGCAGCTGAGCAGGCATGAATCCTGCGGCCCAGCTGGCGATTATCAGGCAGCTGAGCAGGCATGAATCCTGCGGCCCAGCTGGCGATTATCAGGCAGCTGAGCAGGCATGAATCCTGCGGCCCAGCTGGCGATTATCAGGCAGCTGAGCAGGCATGAATCCTGCGGCCCAGCTGGCGATTATCAGGCAGCTGAGCAGGCATGAATCCTGCGGCCCAGCTGGCGATTATCAGGCAGCTGAGCAGGCATGAATCCTGCGGCCCAGCTGGCGATTATCAGGCAGCTGAGCAGGCATGAATCCTGCGGCCCAGCTGGCGATTATCAGGCAGCTGAGCAGGCATGAATCCTGCGGCCCAGCTGGCGATTATCAGGCAGCTGAGCAGGCATGAATCCTGCGGCCCAGCTGGCGATTATCAGGCAGCTGAGCAGGCATGAATCCTGCGGCCCAGCTGGCGATTATCAGGCAGCTGAGCAGGCATGAATCCTGCGGCCCAGCTGGCGATTATCAGGCAGCTGAGCAGGCATGAATCCTGCGGCCCAGCTGGCGATTATCAGGCAGCTGAGCAGGCATGAATCCTGCGGCCCAGCTGGCGATTATCAGGCAGCTGAGCAGGCATGAATCCTGCGGCCCAGCTGGCGATTATCAGGCAGCTGAGCAGGCATGAATCCTGCGGCCCAGCTGGCGATTATCAGGCAGCTGAGCAGGCATGAATCCTGCGGCCCAGCTGGCGATTATCAGGCAGCTGAGCAGGCATGAATCCTGCGGCCCAGCTGGCGATTATCAGGCAGCTGAGCAGGCATGAATCCTGCGGCCCAGCTGGCGATTATCAGGCAGCTGAGCAGGCATGAATCCTGCGGCCCAGCTGGCGATTATCAGGCAGCTGAGCAGGCATGAATCCTGCGGCCCAGCTGGCGATTATCAGGCAGCTGAGCAGGCATGAATCCTGCGGCCCAGCTGGCGATTATCAGGCAGCTGAGCAGGCATGAATCCTGCGGCCCAGCTGGCGATTATCAGGCAGCTGAGCAGGCATGAATCCTGCGGCCCAGCTGGCGATTATCAGGCAGCTGAGCAGGCATGAATCCTGCGGCCCAGCTGGCGATTATCAGGCAGCTGAGCAGGCATGATCCTGCGGCCCAGCTGGCACTGATCAGTGCCTGTCATGCAGCAGGTGATGAGAGGCGCTGATCATGTGACTGCTCATGTGCTGATCAGGCAGCTGAGCAGGCATGAATCCTGCGCCCAGCTGGCATCAGGCAGCTGAGCAGGCATGAATCCTGCGGCCCAGCTGGCGATTATCAGGCAGCTGAGCAGGCATGAATCCTGCGGCCCAGCTGGCGATTATCAGGCAGCTGAGCAGGCATGAATCCTGCGGCCCAGCTGGCGATTATCAGGCAGCTGAGCAGGCATGAATCCTGCGGCCCAGCTGGCGATTATCAGGCAGCTGAGCAGGCATGAATCCTGCGGCCCAGCTGGCGATTATCAGGCAGCTGAGCAGGCATGAATCCTGCGGCCCAGCTGGCGATTATCAGGCAGCTGAGCAGGCGCTGATCCCGCACCTCAGCAGGCACTGATCACGTGCCTGTCATGCAGTGATCAGGTGACTGAGAGGCGCTGATCATGTGACTGCTCATGTGCTGATCAGGTAGCTCTCCTGCACGGATCATGTGCCTCAGCAGGCAAGAATCAAGCAGCTGAGCAGGCATGAATCCTGCGGCCCAGCTGGCGATTATCAGGCAGCTGAGCAGGCATGAATCCTGCGGCCCAGCTGGCGATTATCAGGCAGCTGAGCAGGCATGAATCCTGCGGCCCAGCTGGCGATTATCAGGCAGCTGAGCAGGCATGAATCCTGCGGCCCAGCTGGCGATTATCAGGCAGCTGAGCAGGCATGAATCCTGCGGCCCAGCTGGCGATTATCAGGCAGCTGAGCAGGCATGAATCCTGCGGCCCAGCTGGCGATTATCAGGCAGCTGAGCAGGCATGAATCCTGCGGCCCAGCTGGCGATTATCAGGCAGCTGAGCAGGCATGAATCCTGCGGCCCAGCTGGCGATTATCAGGCAGCTGAGCAGGCATGAATCCTGCGGCCCAGCTGGCGATTATCAGGCAGCTGAGCAGGCATGAATCCTGCGGCCCAGCTGGCGATTATCAGGCAGCTGAGCAGGCATGAATCCTGCGGCCCAGCTGGCGATTATCAGGCAGCTGAGCAGGCATGAATCCTGCGGCCCAGCTGGCGATTATCAGGCAGCTGAGCAGGCATGAATCCTGCGGCCCAGCTGGCGATTATCAGGCAGCTGAGCAGGCATGAATCCTGCGGCCCAGCTGGCGATTATCAGGCAGCTGAGCAGGCATGAATCCTGCGGCCCAGCTGGCGATTATCAGGCAGCTGAGCAGGCATGAATCCTGCGGCCCAGCTGGCGATTATCAGGCAGCTGAGCAGGCATGAATCCTGCGGCCCAGCTGGCGATTATCAGGCAGCTGAGCAGGCATGAATCCTGCGGCCCAGCTGGCGATTATCAGGCAGCTGAGCAGGCATGAATCCTGCGGCCCAGCTGGCGATTATCAGGCAGCTGAGCAGGCATGAATCCTGCGGCCCAGCTGGCGATTATCAGGCAGCTGAGCAGGCATGAATCCTGCGGCCCAGCTGGCGATTATCAGGCAGCTGAGCAGGCATGAATCCTGCGGCCCAGCTGGCGATTATCAGGCAGCTGAGCAGGCATGAATCCTGCGGCCCAGCTGGCGATTATCAGGCAGCTGAGCAGGCATGAATCCTGCGGCCCAGCTGGCGATTATCAGGCAGCTGAGCAGGCATGAATCCTGCGGCCCAGCTGGCGATTATCAGGCAGCTGAGCAGGCATGAATCCTGCGGCCCAGCTGGCGATTATCAGGCAGCTGAGCAGGCATGAATCCTGCGGCCCAGCTGGCGATTATCAGGCAGCTGAGCAGGCATGAATCCTGCGGCCCAGCTGGCGATTATCAGGCAGCTGAGCAGGCATGAATCCTGCGGCCCAGCTGGCGATTATCAGGCAGCTGAGCAGGCATGAATCCTGCGGCCCAGCTGGCGATTATCAGGCAGCTGAGCAGGCATGAATCCTGCGGCCCAGCTGGCGATTATCAGGCAGCTGAGCAGGCATGAATCCTGCGGCCCAGCTGGCGATTATCAGGCAGCTGAGCAGGCATGAATCCTGCGGCCCAGCTGGCGATTATCAGGCAGCTGAGCAGGCATGAATCCTGCGGCCCAGCTGGCGATTATCAGGCAGCTGAGCAGGCATGAATCCTGCGGCCCAGCTGGCGATTATCAGGCAGCTGAGCAGGCATGAATCCTGCGGCCCAGCTGGCGATTATCAGGCAGCTGAGCAGGCATGAATCCTGCGGCCCAGCTGGCGATTATCAGGCAGCTGAGCAGGCGCTGATCCCGCACCTCAGCAGGCACTGATCACGTGCCTGTCATGCAGTGATCAGGTGACTGAGAGGCGCTGATCATGTGACTGCTCATGTGCTGATCAGGTAGCTCTCCTGCACGGATCATGTGCCTCAGCAGGCAAGAATCAAGCAGCTGAGCAGGCATGAATCCTGCGGCCCAGCTGGCGATTATCAGGCAGCTGAGCAGGCATGAATCCTGCGGCCCAGCTGGCGATTATCAGGCAGCTGAGCAGGCATGAATCCTGCGGCCCAGCTGGCGATTATCAGGCAGCTGAGCAGGCATGAATCCTGCGGCCCAGCTGGCGATTATCAGGCAGCTGAGCAGGCATGAATCCTGCGGCCCAGCTGGCGATTATCAGGCAGCTGAGCAGGCATGAATCCCGCACCCAGCAGGCACTGATCACGTGCCTGTCATGCAGTGATCAGGTGACTGAGAGGCGCTGATCATGTGACTGCTCATGTGCTGATCAGGAGCTCTCCTGCACGGATCATGTGCCTCAGCAAGAATCAGGCAGCTGAGCAGGCATGAATCCTGCGGCCCAGCTGGCGATTATCAGGCAGCTGAGCAGGCATGAATCCTGCGGCCCAGCTGGCGATTATCAGGCAGCTGAGCAGGCATGAATCCTGCGGCCCAGCTGGCGATTATCAGGCAGCTGAGCAGGCATGAATCCTGCGGCCCAGCTGGCGATTATCAGGCAGCTGAGCAGGCATGAATCCTGCGGCCCAGCTGGCGATTATCAGGCAGCTGAGCAGGCATGAATCCTGCGGCCCAGCTGGCGATTATCAGGCAGCTGAGCAGGCATGAATCCTGCGGCCCAGCTGGCGATTATCAGGCAGCTGAGCAGGCATGAATCCTGCGGCCCAGCTGGCGATTATCAGGCAGCTGAGCAGGCATGAATCCTGCGGCCCAGCTGGCGATTATCAGGCAGCTGAGCAGGCATGAATCCTGCGGCCCAGCTGGCGATTATCAGGCAGCTGAGCAGGCATGAATCCTGCGGCCCAGCTGGCGATTATCAGGCAGCTGAGCAGGCATGAATCCTGCACCCAGCTGGCACTGATCACGTGCCTGTCATGCAGCAGGTGACTGAGAGGCGCTGATCATGTGACTGCTCATGTGCTGATCAGGTAGCTGAGCTGCACGGATCATGTGCCCAGCTGGCAAGAATCAGGCAGCTGAGCAGGCATGAATCCTGCGGCCCAGCTGGCGATTATCAGGCAGCTGAGCAGGCATGAATCCTGCGGCCCAGCTGGCGATTATCAGGCAGCTGAGCAGGCATGAATCCTGCGGCCCAGCTGGCGATTATCAGGCAGCTGAGCAGGCATGAATCCTGCGGCCCAGCTGGCGATTATCAGGCAGCTGAGCAGGCATGAATCCTGCGGCCCAGCTGGCGATTATCAGGCAGCTGAGCAGGCGCTGATCCCGCACCTCAGCAGGCACTGATCACGTGCCTGTCATGCAGTGATCAGGTGACTGAGAGGCGCTGATCATGTGACTGCTCATGTGCTGATCAGGTAGCTCTCCTGCACGGATCATGTGCCTCAGCAGGCAAGAATCAAGCAGCTGAGCAGGCATGAATCCTGCGGCCCAGCTGGCGATTATCAGGCAGCTGAGCAGGCATGAATCCTGCGGCCCAGCTGGCGATTATCAGGCAGCTGAGCAGGCATGAATCCTGCGGCCCAGCTGGCGATTATCAGGCAGCTGAGCAGGCATGAATCCTGCGGCCCAGCTGGCGATTATCAGGCAGCTGAGCAGGCATGAATCCTGCGGCCCAGCTGGCGATTATCAGGCAGCTGAGCAGGCATGAATCCTGCGGCCCAGCTGGCGATTATCAGGCAGCTGAGCAGGCATGAATCCTGCGGCCCAGCTGGCGATTATCAGGCAGCTGAGCAGGCATGAATCCTGCGGCCCAGCTGGCGATTATCAGGCAGCTGAGCAGGCATGAATCCTGCGGCCCAGCTGGCGATTATCAGGCAGCTGAGCAGGCATGAATCCTGCGGCCCAGCTGGCGATTATCAGGCAGCTGAGCAGGCATGAATCCTGCGGCCCAGCTGGCGATTATCAGGCAGCTGAGCAGGCATGAATCCTGCGGCCCAGCTGGCGATTATCAGGCAGCTGAGCAGGCATGAATCCTGCGGCCCAGCTGGCGATTATCAGGCAGCTGAGCAGGCATGAATCCTGCGGCCCAGCTGGCGATTATCAGGCAGCTGAGCAGGCATGAATCCTGCGGCCCAGCTGGCGATTATCAGGCAGCTGAGCAGGCATGAATCCTGCGGCCCAGCTGGCGATTATCAGGCAGCTGAGCAGGCATGAATCCTGCGGCCCAGCTGGCGATTATCAGGCAGCTGAGCAGGCATGAATCCTGCGGCCCAGCTGGCGATTATCAGGCAGCTGAGCAGGCATGAATCCTGCGGCCCAGCTGGCGATTATCAGGCAGCTGAGCAGGCATGAATCCTGCGGCCCAGCTGGCGATTATCAGGCAGCTGAGCAGGCATGAATCCTGCGGCCCAGCTGGCGATTATCAGGCAGCTGAGCAGGCATGAATCCTGCGGCCCAGCTGGCGATTATCAGGCAGCTGAGCAGGCATGAATCCTGCGGCCCAGCTGGCGATTATCAGGCAGCTGAGCAGGCATGAATCCTGCGGCCCAGCTGGCGATTATCAGGCAGCTGAGCAGGCATGAATCCTGCGGCCCAGCTGGCGATTATCAGGCAGCTGAGCAGGCATGAATCCTGCGGCCCAGCTGGCGATTATCAGGCAGCTGAGCAGGCATGAATCCTGCGGCCCAGCTGGCGATTATCAGGCAGCTGAGCAGGCATGAATCCTGCGGCCCAGCTGGCGATTATCAGGCAGCTGAGCAGGCATGAATCCTGCGGCCCAGCTGGCGATTATCAGGCAGCTGAGCAGGCATGAATCCTGCGGCCCAGCTGGCGATTATCAGGCAGCTGAGCAGGCATGAATCCCGCACCCAGCAGGCACTGATCACGTGCCTGTCATGCAGTGATCAGGCACTGAGAGGCGCTGATCATGTGACTGCTCATGTGCTGATCAGGCAGCTGAGCAGCATGGATCCTGTGCCCAGCTGGCGATTATCAGGCAGCTGAGCAGGCATGAATCCTGCGGCCCAGCTGGCGATTATCAGGCAGCTGAGCAGGCATGAATCCTGCGGCCCAGCTGGCGATTATCAGGCAGCTGAGCAGGCATGAATCCTGCGGCCCAGCTGGCGATTATCAGGCAGCTGAGCAGGCATGAATCCTGCGGCCCAGCTGGCGATTATCAGGCAGCTGAGCAGGCATGAATCCTGCGGCCCAGCTGGCGATTATCAGGCAGCTGAGCAGGCATGAATCCTGCGGCCCAGCTGGCGATTATCAGGCAGCTGAGCAGGCATGAATCCCGCACCCAGCAGGCACTGATCACGTGCCTGTCATGCAGTGATCAGGTGACTGAGAGGCGCTGATCATGTGACTGCTCATGTGCTGATCAGGCAGCTCTGCACGGATCATGTGCCTCAGCAGGCAAGAATCAGGCAGCTGAGCAGGCATGAATCCTGCGGCCCAGCTGGCGATTATCAGGCAGCTGAGCAGGCATGAATCCTGCGGCCCAGCTGGCGATTATCAGGCAGCTGAGCAGGCATGAATCCTGCGGCCCAGCTGGCGATTATCAGGCAGCTGAGCAGGCATGAATCCTGCGGCCCAGCTGGCGATTATCAGGCAGCTGAGCAGGCATGAATCCTGCGGCCCAGCTGGCGATTATCAGGCAGCTGAGCAGGCATGAATCCTGCGGCCCAGCTGGCGATTATCAGGCAGCTGAGCAGGCATGAATCCTGCGGCCCAGCTGGCGATTATCAGGCAGCTGAGCAGGCATGAATCCTGCGGCCCAGCTGGCGATTATCAGGCAGCTGAGCAGGCATGAATCCTGCGGCCCAGCTGGCGATTATCAGGCAGCTGAGCAGGCATGAATCCTGCGGCCCAGCTGGCGATTATCAGGCAGCTGAGCAGGCATGAATCCTGCGGCCCAGCTGGCGATTATCAGGCAGCTGAGCAGGCATGAATCCTGCGGCCCAGCTGGCGATTATCAGGCAGCTGAGCAGGCATGAATCCTGCGGCCCAGCTGGCGATTATCAGGCAGCTGAGCAGGCATGAATCCTGCGGCCCAGCTGGCGATTATCAGGCAGCTGAGCAGGCATGAATCCTGCGGCCCAGCTGGCGATTATCAGGCAGCTGAGCAGGCATGAATCCTGCGGCCCAGCTGGCGATTATCAGGCAGCTGAGCAGGCATGAATCCTGCGGCCCAGCTGGCGATTATCAGGCAGCTGAGCAGGCATGAATCCTGCGGCCCAGCTGGCGATTATCAGGCAGCTGAGCAGGCATGAATCCTGCGGCCCAGCTGGCGATTATCAGGCAGCTGAGCAGGCATGAATCCTGCGGCCCAGCTGGCGATTATCAGGCAGCTGAGCAGGCATGAATCCTGCGGCCCAGCTGGCGATTATCAGGCAGCTGAGCAGGCGCTGATCCCGCACCTCAGCAGGCACTGATCACGTGCCTGTCATGCAGTGATCAGGTGACTGAGAGGCGCTGATCATGTGACTGCTCATGTGCTGATCAGGTAGCTCTCCTGCACGGATCATGTGCCTCAGCAGGCAAGAATCAAGCAGCTGAGCAGGCATGAATCCTGCGGCCCAGCTGGCGATTATCAGGCAGCTGAGCAGGCATGAATCCTGCGGCCCAGCTGGCGATTATCAGGCAGCTGAGCAGGCATGAATCCTGCGGCCCAGCTGGCGATTATCAGGCAGCTGAGCAGGCATGAATCCTGCGGCCCAGCTGGCGATTATCAGGCAGCTGAGCAGGCATGAATCCTGCGGCCCAGCTGGCGATTATCAGGCAGCTGAGCAGGCATGAATCCTGCGGCCCAGCTGGCGATTATCAGGCAGCTGAGCAGGCGCTGATCCCGCACTGGCAGGCACTGATCACGTGCCTGTCATGCAGTGATCAGGTGACTGAGAGGCGCTGATCATGTGACTGCTCATGTGCTGATCAGGTAGCTCTGCACGGATCATGTGCCTCAGCAGGCAAGAATCAAGCAGCTGAGCAGGCATGAATCCTGCGGCCCAGCTGGCGATTATCAGGCAGCTGAGCAGGCATGAATCCTGCGGCCCAGCTGGCGATTATCAGGCAGCTGAGCAGGCATGAATCCTGCGGCCCAGCTGGCGATTATCAGGCAGCTGAGCAGGCATGAATCCTGCGGCCCAGCTGGCGATTATCAGGCAGCTGAGCAGGCATGAATCCTGCGGCCCAGCTGGCGATTATCAGGCAGCTGAGCAGGCATGAATCCTGCGGCCCAGCTGGCGATTATCAGGCAGCTGAGCAGGCATGAATCCTGCGGCCCAGCTGGCGATTATCAGGCAGCTGAGCAGGCATGAATCCTGCGGCCCAGCTGGCGATTATCAGGCAGCTGAGCAGGCATGAATCCTGCGGCCCAGCTGGCGATTATCAGGCAGCTGAGCAGGCATGAATCCTGCGGCCCAGCTGGCGATTATCAGGCAGCTGAGCAGGCATGAATCCTGCGGCCCAGCTGGCGATTATCAGGCAGCTGAGCAGGCATGAATCCTGCACCCAGCAGGCACTGATCACGTGCCTGTCATGCAGTGATCAGGTGACTGAGAGGCGCTGATCATGTGACTGCTCATGTGCTGATCAGGCAGCTGCATGAATCATGCGCCCAGCAGGCAATTATCAGGCAGCTGAGCAGGCATGAATCCTGCGGCCCAGCTGGCGATTATCAGGCAGCTGAGCAGGCATGAATCCTGCGGCCCAGCTGGCGATTATCAGGCAGCTGAGCAGGCATGAATCCTGCGGCCCAGCTGGCGATTATCAGGCAGCTGAGCAGGCATGAATCCTGCGGCCCAGCTGGCGATTATCAGGCAGCTGAGCAGGCATGAATCCTGCGGCCCAGCTGGCGATTATCAGGCAGCTGAGCAGGCATGAATCCTGCGGCCCAGCTGGCGATTATCAGGCAGCTGAGCAGGCATGAATCCTCAGCAGGCACTGATCAGCCTGTCATGCTGATCAGGCTGAGAGGCGCTGAGCATGTGACTGCTCATGATCAGGCAGCTGAGCAGCATGGATCCTGCGCCCAGCTGGCGATTATCAGGCAGCTGAGCAGGCATGAATCCTGCGGCCCAGCTGGCGATTATCAGGCAGCTGAGCAGGCATGAATCCTGCGGCCCAGCTGGCGATTATCAGGCAGCTGAGCAGGCATGAATCCTGCGGCCCAGCTGGCGATTATCAGGCAGCTGAGCAGGCATGAATCCTGCGGCCCAGCTGGCGATTATCAGGCAGCTGAGCAGGCATGAATCCTGCGGCCCAGCTGGCGATTATCAGGCAGCTGAGCAGGCATGAATCCTGCGGCCCAGCTGGCGATTATCAGGCAGCTGAGCAGGCATGAATCCTGCGGCCCAGCTGGCGATTATCAGGCAGCTGAGCAGGCATGAATCCTGCGGCCCAGCTGGCGATTATCAGGCAGCTGAGCAGGCATGAATCCTCAGCAGGCACTGATCAGTGCCTGTCATGCAGTGATCAGGTGACTGAGAGGCGCTGATCATGTGACTGCTCATGTGCTGATCAGGCAGCTGAGCAGCATGGATCATGTGCCCAGCTGGCGATTATCAGGCAGCTGAGCAGGCATGAATCCTGCGGCCCAGCTGGCGATTATCAGGCAGCTGAGCAGGCATGAATCCTGCGGCCCAGCTGGCGATTATCAGGCAGCTGAGCAGGCATGAATCCTGCGGCCCAGCTGGCGATTATCAGGCAGCTGAGCAGGCATGAATCCTGCGGCCCAGCTGGCGATTATCAGGCAGCTGAGCAGGCATGAATCCTGCGGCCCAGCTGGCGATTATCAGGCAGCTGAGCAGGCATGAATCCTGCGGCCCAGCTGGCGATTATCAGGCAGCTGAGCAGGCGCTGATCCCGCACCTCAGCAGGCACTGATCACGTGCCTGTCATGCAGTGATCAGGTGACTGAGAGGCGCTGATCATGTGACTGCTCATGTGCTGATCAGGTAGCTCTCCTGCACGGATCATGTGCCTCAGCAGGCAAGAATCAGCAGCTGAGCAGGCATGAATCCTGCGGCCCAGCTGGCGATTATCAGGCAGCTGAGCAGGCATGAATCCTGCGGCCCAGCTGGCGATTATCAGGCAGCTGAGCAGGCATGAATCCTGCGGCCCAGCTGGCGATTATCAGGCAGCTGAGCAGGCATGAATCCTGCGGCCCAGCTGGCGATTATCAGGCAGCTGAGCAGGCATGAATCCTGCGGCCCAGCTGGCGATTATCAGGCAGCTGAGCAGGCATGAATCCTGCGGCCCAGCTGGCGATTATCAGGCAGCTGAGCAGGCATGAATCCTGCGGCCCAGCTGGCGATTATCAGGCAGCTGAGCAGGCATGAATCCTGCGGCCCAGCTGGCGATTATCAGGCAGCTGAGCAGGCATGAATCCTGCGGCCCAGCTGGCGATTATCAGGCAGCTGAGCAGGCATGAATCCTGCGGCCCAGCTGGCGATTATCAGGCAGCTGAGCAGGCATGAATCCTGCGGCCCAGCTGGCGATTATCAGGCAGCTGAGCAGGCATGAATCCTGCGGCCCAGCTGGCGATTATCAGGCAGCTGAGCAGGCATGAATCCTGCGGCCCAGCTGGCGATTATCAGGCAGCTGAGCAGGCATGAATCCTGCGGCCCAGCTGGCGATTATCAGGCAGCTGAGCAGGCATGAATCCTGCGGCCCAGCTGGCGATTATCAGGCAGCTGAGCAGGCATGAATCCTGCGGCCCAGCTGGCGATTATCAGGCAGCTGAGCAGGCATGAATCCTGCGGCCCAGCTGGCGATTATCAGGCAGCTGAGCAGGCGCTGATCCCGCACCTCAGCAGGCACTGATCACGTGCCTGTCATGCAGTGATCAGGTGACTGAGAGGCGCTGATCATGTGACTGCTCATGTGCTGATCAGGTAGCTCTCTGCACGGATCATGTGCCTCAGCAGGCAAGAATCAAGCAGCTGAGCAGGCATGAATCCTGCGGCCCAGCTGGCGATTATCAGGCAGCTGAGCAGGCATGAATCCTGCGGCCCAGCTGGCGATTATCAGGCAGCTGAGCAGGCATGAATCCTGCGGCCCAGCTGGCGATTATCAGGCAGCTGAGCAGGCATGAATCCTGCGGCCCAGCTGGCGATTATCAGGCAGCTGAGCAGGCATGAATCCTGCGGCCCAGCTGGCGATTATCAGGCAGCTGAGCAGGCATGAATCCTGCGGCCCAGCTGGCGATTATCAGGCAGCTGAGCAGGCATGAATCCTGCGGCCCAGCTGGCGATTATCAGGCAGCTGAGCAGGCATGAATCCTGCGGCCCAGCTGGCGATTATCAGGCAGCTGAGCAGGCATGAATCCTGCGGCCCAGCTGGCGATTATCAGGCAGCTGAGCAGGCATGAATCCTGCGGCCCAGCTGGCGATTATCAGGCAGCTGAGCAGGCATGAATCCTGCGGCCCAGCTGGCGATTATCAGGCAGCTGAGCAGGCATGAATCCTGCGGCCCAGCTGGCGATTATCAGGCAGCTGAGCAGGCATGAATCCTGCGGCCCAGCTGGCGATTATCAGGCAGCTGAGCAGGCATGAATCCTGCGGCCCAGCTGGCGATTATCAGGCAGCTGAGCAGGCATGAATCCTGCGGCCCAGCTGGCGATTATCAGGCAGCTGAGCAGGCATGAATCCTGCGGCCCAGCTGGCGATCAGGCAGCTGAGCAGGCATGAATCCTGCGGCCCAGCTGGCGATTATCAGGCAGCTGAGCAGGCATGAATCCTGCGGCCCAGCTGGCGATTATCAGGCAGCTGAGCAGGCATGAATCCTGCGGCCCAGCTGGCGATTATCAGGCAGCTGAGCAGGCATGAATCCTGCGGCCCAGCTGGCGATTATCAGGCAGCTGAGCAGGCATGAATCCTGCGGCCCAGCTGGCGATTATCAGGCAGCTGAGCAGGCATGAATCCTGCGGCCCAGCTGGCGATTATCAGGCAGCTGAGCAGGCATGAATCCTGCGGCCCAGCTGGCGATTATCAGGCAGCTGAGCAGGCATGAATCCTGCGGCCCAGCTGGCGATTATCAGGCAGCTGAGCAGGCATGAATCCTGCGGCCCAGCTGGCGATTATCAGGCAGCTGAGCAGGCATGAATCCTGCGGCCCAGCTGGCGATTATCAGGCAGCTGAGCAGGCATGAATCCTGCGGCCCAGCTGGCGATTATCAGGCAGCTGAGCAGGCATGAATCCTGCGGCCCAGCTGGCGATTATCAGGCAGCTGAGCAGGCATGAATCCTGCGGCCCAGCTGGCGATTATCAGGCAGCTGAGCAGGCATGAATCCTGCGGCCCAGCTGGCGATTATCAGGCAGCTGAGCAGGCATGAATCCTGCGGCCCAGCTGGCGATTATCAGGCAGCTGAGCAGGCATGAATCCTGCGGCCCAGCTGGCGATTATCAGGCAGCTGAGCAGGCATGAATCCTGCGGCCCAGCTGGCGATTATCAGGCAGCTGAGCAGGCATGAATCCTGCGGCCCAGCTGGCGATTATCAGGCAGCTGAGCAGGCATGAATCCTGCGGCCCAGCTGGCGATTATCAGGCAGCTGAGCAGGCATGAATCCTGCGGCCCAGCTGGCGATTATCAGGCAGCTGAGCAGGCATGAATCCTGCGGCCCAGCTGGCGATTATCAGGCAGCTGAGCAGGCATGAATCCTGCGGCCCAGCTGGCGATTATCAGGCAGCTGAGCAGGCATGAATCCTGCGGCCCAGCTGGCGATTATCAGGCAGCTGAGCAGGCATGAATCCTGCGGCCCAGCTGGCGATTATCAGGCAGCTGAGCAGGCATGAATCCTGCGGCCCAGCTGGCGATTATCAGGCAGCTGAGCAGGCATGAATCCTGCGGCCCAGCTGGCGATTATCAGGCAGCTGAGCAGGCATGAATCCTGCGGCCCAGCTGGCGATTATCAGGCAGCTGAGCAGGCGCTGATCCCGCACCTCAGCAGGCACTGATCACGTGCCTGTCATGCAGTGATCAGGTGACTGAGAGGCTGATCATGTGACTGCTCATGTGCTGATCAGGTAGCTCTCCTGCACGGATCATGTGCCTCAGCAGGCAAGAATCAAGCAGCTGAGCAGGCATGAATCCTGCGGCCCAGCTGGCGATTATCAGGCAGCTGAGCAGGCATGAATCCTGCGGCCCAGCTGGCGATTATCAGGCAGCTGAGCAGGCATGAATCCTGCGGCCCAGCTGGCGATTATCAGGCAGCTGAGCAGGCATGAATCCTGCGGCCCAGCTGGCGATTATCAGGCAGCTGAGCAGGCATGAATCCTGCGGCCCAGCTGGCGATTATCAGGCAGCTGAGCAGGCATGAATCCTGCGGCCCAGCTGGCGATTATCAGGCAGCTGAGCAGGCATGAATCCTGCGGCCCAGCTGGCGATTATCAGGCAGCTGAGCAGGCATGAATCCTGCGGCCCAGCTGGCGATTATCAGGCAGCTGAGCAGGCATGAATCCTGCGGCCCAGCTGGCGATTATCAGGCAGCTGAGCAGGCATGAATCCTGCGGCCCAGCTGGCGATTATCAGGCAGCTGAGCAGGCATGAATCCTGCGGCCCAGCTGGCGATTATCAGGCAGCTGAGCAGGCATGAATCCTGCGGCCCAGCTGGCGATTATCAGGCAGCTGAGCAGGCATGAATCCTGCGGCCCAGCTGGCGATTATCAGGCAGCTGAGCAGGCATGAATCCTGCGGCCCAGCTGGCGATTATCAGGCAGCTGAGCAGGCATGAATCCTGCGGCCCAGCTGGCGATTATCAGGCAGCTGAGCAGGCATGAATCCTGCGGCCCAGCTGGCGATTATCAGGCAGCTGAGCAGGCATGAATCCTGCGGCCCAGCTGGCGATTATCAGGCAGCTGAGCAGGCATGAATCCTGCGGCCCAGCTGGCGATTATCAGGCAGCTGAGCAGGCATGAATCCTGCGGCCCAGCTGGCGATTATCAGGCAGCTGAGCAGGCATGAATCCTGCGGCCCAGCTGGCGATTATCAGGCAGCTGAGCAGGCATGAATCCTGCGGCCCAGCTGGCGATTATCAGGCAGCTGAGCAGGCATGAATCCTGCGGCCCAGCTGGCGATTATCAGGCAGCTGAGCAGGCATGAATCCTGCGGCCCAGCTGGCGATTATCAGGCAGCTGAGCAGGCATGAATCCTGCGGCCCAGCTGGCGATTATCAGGCAGCTGAGCAGGCATGAATCCTGCGGCCCAGCTGGCGATTATCAGGCAGCTGAGCAGGCATGAATCCTGCGGCCCAGCTGGCGATTATCAGGCAGCTGAGCAGGCATGAATCCTGCGGCCCAGCTGGCGATTATCAGGCAGCTGAGCAGGCATGAATCCTGCGGCCCAGCTGGCGATTATCAGGCAGCTGAGCAGGCGCTGATCCCGCACCTCAGCAGGCACTGATCACGTGCCTGTCATGCAGTGATCAGGTGACTGAGAGGCGCTGATCATGTGACTGCTCATGTGCTGATCAGGTAGCTCTCCTGCACGGATCATGTGCCTCAGCAGGCAAGAATCAAGCAGCTGAGCAGGCATGAATCCTGCGGCCCAGCTGGCGATTATCAGGCAGCTGAGCAGGCATGAATCCTGCGGCCCAGCTGGCGATTATCAGGCAGCTGAGCAGGCATGAATCCTGCGGCCCAGCTGGCGATTATCAGGCAGCTGAGCAGGCATGAATCCTGCGGCCCAGCTGGCGATTATCAGGCAGCTGAGCAGGCATGAATCCTGCGGCCCAGCTGGCGATTATCAGGCAGCTGAGCAGGCATGAATCCTGCGGCCCAGCTGGCGATTATCAGGCAGCTGAGCAGGCATGAATCCTGCGGCCCAGCTGGCGATTATCAGGCAGCTGAGCAGGCATGAATCCTGCGGCCCAGCTGGCGATTATCAGGCAGCTGAGCAGGCATGAATCCTGCGGCCCAGCTGGCGATTATCAGGCAGCTGAGCAGGCATGAATCCTGCGGCCCAGCTGGCGATTATCAGGCAGCTGAGCAGGCATGAATCCTGCGGCCCAGCTGGCGATTATCAGGCAGCTGAGCAGGCATGAATCCTGCGGCCCAGCTGGCGATTATCAGGCAGCTGAGCAGGCATGAATCCTGCGGCCCAGCTGGCGATTATCAGGCAGCTGAGCAGGCATGAATCCTGCGGCCCAGCTGGCGATTATCAGGCAGCTGAGCAGGCATGAATCCTGCGGCCCAGCTGGCGATTATCAGGCAGCTGAGCAGGCATGAATCCTGCGGCCCAGCTGGCGATTATCAGGCAGCTGAGCAGGCATGAATCCTGCGGCCCAGCTGGCGATTATCAGGCAGCTGAGCAGGCATGAATCCTGCGGCCCAGCTGGCGATTATCAGGCAGCTGAGCAGGCATGAATCCTGCGGCCCAGCTGGCGATTATCAGGCAGCTGAGCAGGCATGAATCCTGCGGCCCAGCTGGCGATTATCAGGCAGCTGAGCAGGCATGAATCCTGCGGCCCAGCTGGCGATTATCAGGCAGCTGAGCAGGCATGAATCCTGCGGCCCAGCTGGCGATTATCAGGCAGCTGAGCAGGCATGAATCCTGCGGCCCAGCTGGCGATTATCAGGCAGCTGAGCAGGCATGAATCCTGCGGCCCAGCTGGCGATTATCAGGCAGCTGAGCAGGCATGAATCCTGCGGCCCAGCTGGCGATTATCAGGCAGCTGAGCAGGCATGAATCCTGCGGCCCAGCTGGCGATTATCAGGCAGCTGAGCAGGCATGAATCCTGCGGCCCAGCTGGCGATTATCAGGCAGCTGAGCAGGCATGAATCCTGCGGCCCAGCTGGCGATTATCAGGCAGCTGAGCAGGCATGAATCCTGCGGCCCAGCTGGCGATTATCAGGCAGCTGAGCAGGCATGAATCCTGCGGCCCAGCTGGCGATTATCAGGCAGCTGAGCAGGCGCTGATCCCGCACCTCAGCAGGCACTGATCACGTGCCTGTCATGCAGTGATCAGGTGACTGAGAGGCGCTGATCATGTGACTGCTCATGTGCTGATCAGGTAGCTCTCCTGCACGGATCATGTGCCTCAGCAGGCAAGAATCAGGCAGCTGAGCAGGCATGAATCCTGCGGCCCAGCTGGCGATTATCAGGCAGCTGAGCAGGCATGAATCCTGCGGCCCAGCTGGCGATTATCAGGCAGCTGAGCAGGCATGAATCCTGCGGCCCAGCTGGCGATTATCAGGCAGCTGAGCAGGCATGAATCCTGCGGCCCAGCTGGCGATTATCAGGCAGCTGAGCAGGCATGAATCCTGCGGCCCAGCTGGCGATTATCAGGCAGCTGAGCAGGCATGAATCCTGCGGCCCAGCTGGCGATTATCAGGCAGCTGAGCAGGCATGATCCTGCACCAGCAGGCACTGATCACGTGCCTGTCATGCAGTGATCAGGTGACTGAGAGGCGCTGATCATGTGACTGCTCATGTGCTGATCAGGTAGCTCTCCTGCACGGATCATGTGCCTCAGCAGGCAAGAATCAGGCAGCTGAGCAGGCATGAATCCTGCGGCCCAGCTGGCGATTATCAGGCAGCTGAGCAGGCATGAATCCTGCGGCCCAGCTGGCGATTATCAGGCAGCTGAGCAGGCATGAATCCTGCGGCCCAGCTGGCGATTATCAGGCAGCTGAGCAGGCATGAATCCTGCGGCCCAGCTGGCGATTATCAGGCAGCTGAGCAGGCATGAATCCTGCGGCCCAGCTGGCGATTATCAGGCAGCTGAGCAGGCATGAATCCTGCGGCCCAGCTGGCGATTATCAGGCAGCTGAGCAGGCATGAATCCTGCGGCCCAGCTGGCGATTATCAGGCAGCTGAGCAGGCATGAATCCTGCGGCCCAGCTGGCGATTATCAGGCAGCTGAGCAGGCATGAATCCTGCGGCCCAGCTGGCGATTATCAGGCAGCTGAGCAGGCATGAATCCTGCGGCCCAGCTGGCGATTATCAGGCAGCTGAGCAGGCATGAATCCTGCGGCCCAGCTGGCGATTATCAGGCAGCTGAGCAGGCATGAATCCTGCGGCCCAGCTGGCGATTATCAGGCAGCTGAGCAGGCATGAATCCTGCGGCCCAGCTGGCGATTATCAGGCAGCTGAGCAGGCATGAATCCTGCGGCCCAGCTGGCGATTATCAGGCAGCTGAGCAGGCATGAATCCTGCGGCCCAGCTGGCGATTATCAGGCAGCTGAGCAGGCATGAATCCTGCGGCCCAGCTGGCGATTATCAGGCAGCTGAGCAGGCGCTGATCCCGCACCTAGCAGGCACTGATCACGTGCCTGTCATGCAGTGATCAGGTGACTGAGAGGCGCTGATCATGTGACTGCTCATGTGCTGATCAGGTAGCTCCTGCACGGATCATGTGCCTCAGCAGGCAAGAATCAAGCAGCTGAGCAGGCATGAATCCTGCGGCCCAGCTGGCGATTATCAGGCAGCTGAGCAGGCATGAATCCTGCGGCCCAGCTGGCGATTATCAGGCAGCTGAGCAGGCATGAATCCTGCGGCCCAGCTGGCGATTATCAGGCAGCTGAGCAGGCATGAATCCTGCGGCCCAGCTGGCGATTATCAGGCAGCTGAGCAGGCATGAATCCTGCGGCCCAGCTGGCGATTATCAGGCAGCTGAGCAGGCATGAATCCTGCGGCCCAGCTGGCGATTATCAGGCAGCTGAGCAGGCGCTGATCCCGCACCTCAGCAGGCACTGATCACGTGCCTGTCATGCAGTGATCAGGTGACTGAGAGGCGCTGATCATGTGACTGCTCATGTGCTGATCAGGTAGCTCTCCTGCACGGATCATGTGCCTCAGCAGGCAAGAATCAAGCAGCTGAGCAGGCATGAATCCTGCGGCCCAGCTGGCGATTATCAGGCAGCTGAGCAGGCATGAATCCTGCGGCCCAGCTGGCGATTATCAGGCAGCTGAGCAGGCATGAATCCTGCGGCCCAGCTGGCGATTATCAGGCAGCTGAGCAGGCATGAATCCTGCGGCCCAGCTGGCGATTATCAGGCAGCTGAGCAGGCATGAATCCTGCGGCCCAGCTGGCGATTATCAGGCAGCTGAGCAGGCATGAATCCTGCGGCCCAGCTGGCGATTATCAGGCAGCTGAGCAGGCATGAATCCTGCGGCCCAGCTGGCGATTATCAGGCAGCTGAGCAGGCATGAATCCTGCGGCCCAGCTGGCGATTATCAGGCAGCTGAGCAGGCATGAATCCTGCGGCCCAGCTGGCGATTATCAGGCAGCTGAGCAGGCATGAATCCTGCGGCCCAGCTGGCGATTATCAGGCAGCTGAGCAGGCATGAATCCTGCGGCCCAGCTGGCGATTATCAGGCAGCTGAGCAGGCATGAATCCTGCGGCCCAGCTGGCGATTATCAGGCAGCTGAGCAGGCATGAATCCTGCGGCCCAGCTGGCGATTATCAGGCAGCTGAGCAGGCATGAATCCTGCGGCCCAGCTGGCGATTATCAGGCAGCTGAGCAGGCATGAATCCTGCGGCCCAGCTGGCGATTATCAGGCAGCTGAGCAGGCATGAATCCTGCGGCCCAGCTGGCGATTATCAGGCAGCTGAGCAGGCATGAATCCTGCGGCCCAGCTGGCGATTATCAGGCAGCTGAGCAGGCATGAATCCTGCGGCCCAGCTGGCGATTATCAGGCAGCTGAGCAGGCATGAATCCTGCGGCCCAGCTGGCGATTATCAGGCAGCTGAGCAGGCATGAATCCTGCGGCCCAGCTGGCGATTATCAGGCAGCTGAGCAGGCATGAATCCTGCGGCCCAGCTGGCGATTATCAGGCAGCTGAGCAGGCATGAATCCTGCGGCCCAGCTGGCGATTATCAGGCAGCTGAGCAGGCATGAATCCTGCGGCCCAGCTGGCGATTATCAGGCAGCTGAGCAGGCATGAATCCTGCGGCCCAGCTGGCGATTATCAGGCAGCTGAGCAGGCATGAATCCTGCGGCCCAGCTGGCGATTATCAGGCAGCTGAGCAGGCATGAATCCTGCGGCCCAGCTGGCGATTATCAGGCAGCTGAGCAGGCATGAATCCTGCGGCCCAGCTGGCGATTATCAGGCAGCTGAGCAGGCATGAATCCTGCGGCCCAGCTGGCGATTATCAGGCAGCTGAGCAGGCATGAATCCTGCGGCCCAGCTGGCGATTATCAGGCAGCTGAGCAGGCATGAATCCTGCGGCCCAGCTGGCGATTATCAGGCAGCTGAGCAGGCATGAATCCTGCGGCCCAGCTGGCGATTATCAGGCAGCTGAGCAGGCATGAATCCTGCGGCCCAGCTGGCGATTATCAGGCAGCTGAGCAGGCATGAATCCTGCGGCCCAGCTGGCGATTATCAGGCAGCTGAGCAGGCATGAATCCTGCGGCCCAGCTGGCGATTATCAGGCAGCTGAGCAGGCATGAATCCTGCGGCCCAGCTGGCGATTATCAGGCAGCTGAGCAGGCATGAATCCTGCGGCCCAGCTGGCGATTATCAGGCAGCTGAGCAGGCATGAATCCTGCGGCCCAGCTGGCGATTATCAGGCAGCTGAGCAGGCATGAATCCTGCGGCCCAGCTGGCGATTATCAGGCAGCTGAGCAGGCATGAATCCTGCGGCCCAGCTGGCGATTATCAGGCAGCTGAGCAGGCATGAATCCTGCGGCCCAGCTGGCGATTATCAGGCAGCTGAGCAGGCATGAATCCTGCGGCCCAGCTGGCGATTATCAGGCAGCTGAGCAGGCATGAATCCTGCGGCCCAGCTGGCGATTATCAGGCAGCTGAGCAGGCATGAATCCTGCGGCCCAGCTGGCGATTATCAGGCAGCTGAGCAGGCATGAATCCTGCGGCCCAGCTGGCGATTATCAGGCAGCTGAGCAGGCATGAATCCTGCGGCCCAGCTGGCGATTATCAGGCAGCTGAGCAGGCATGAATCCTGCGGCCCAGCTGGCGATTATCAGGCAGCTGAGCAGGCATGAATCCTGCGGCCCAGCTGGCGATTATCAGGCAGCTGAGCAGGCATGAATCCTGCGGCCCAGCTGGCGATTATCAGGCAGCTGAGCAGGCATGATCCCGCACCCAGCAGGCACTGATCACGTGCCTGTCATGCAGTGATCAGGTGACTGAGAGGCGCTGATCATGTGACTGCTCATGTGCTGATCAGGTAGCTCTCCTGCACGGATCATGTGCCTCAGCAGGCAAGAATCAAGCAGCTGAGCAGGCATGAATCCTGCGGCCCAGCTGGCGATTATCAGGCAGCTGAGCAGGCATGAATCCTGCGGCCCAGCTGGCGATTATCAGGCAGCTGAGCAGGCATGAATCCTGCGGCCCAGCTGGCGATTATCAGGCAGCTGAGCAGGCATGAATCCTGCGGCCCAGCTGGCGATTATCAGGCAGCTGAGCAGGCATGAATCCTGCGGCCCAGCTGGCGATTATCAGGCAGCTGAGCAGGCATGAATCCTGCGGCCCAGCTGGCGATTATCAGGCAGCTGAGCAGGCATGAATCCTGCGGCCCAGCTGGCGATTATCAGGCAGCTGAGCAGGCATGAATCCTGCGGCCCAGCTGGCGATTATCAGGCAGCTGAGCAGGCATGAATCCTGCGGCCCAGCTGGCGATTATCAGGCAGCTGAGCAGGCATGAATCCTGCGGCCCAGCTGGCGATTATCAGGCAGCTGAGCAGGCATGAATCCTGCGGCCCAGCTGGCGATTATCAGGCAGCTGAGCAGGCATGAATCCTGCGGCCCAGCTGGCGATTATCAGGCAGCTGAGCAGGCATGAATCCTGCGGCCCAGCTGGCGATTATCAGGCAGCTGAGCAGGCATGAATCCTGCGGCCCAGCTGGCGATTATCAGGCAGCTGAGCAGGCATGAATCCTGCGGCCCAGCTGGCGATTATCAGGCAGCTGAGCAGGCATGAATCCTGCGGCCCAGCTGGCGATTATCAGGCAGCTGAGCAGGCATGAATCCTGCGGCCCAGCTGGCGATTATCAGGCAGCTGAGCAGGCATGAATCCTGCGGCCCAGCTGGCGATTATCAGGCAGCTGAGCAGGCATGAATCCTGCGGCCCAGCTGGCGATTATCAGGCAGCTGAGCAGGCATGAATCCTGCGGCCCAGCTGGCGATTATCAGGCAGCTGAGCAGGCATGAATCCTGCGGCCCAGCTGGCGATTATCAGGCAGCTGAGCAGGCATGAATCCTGCGGCCCAGCTGGCGATTATCAGGCAGCTGAGCAGGCGCTGATCCCGCACCCAGCAGGCACTGATCACGTGCCTGTCATGCAGTGATCAGGTGACTGAGAGGCGCTGATCATGTGACTGCTCATGTGCTGATCAGGCAGCTCTCCTGCATCATGTGCCTCAGCAGGCAAGAATCAGGCAGCTGAGCAGGCATGAATCCTGCGGCCCAGCTGGCGATTATCAGGCAGCTGAGCAGGCATGAATCCTGCGGCCCAGCTGGCGATTATCAGGCAGCTGAGCAGGCATGAATCCTGCGGCCCAGCTGGCGATTATCAGGCAGCTGAGCAGGCATGAATCCTGCGGCCCAGCTGGCGATTATCAGGCAGCTGAGCAGGCATGAATCCTGCGGCCCAGCTGGCGATTATCAGGCAGCTGAGCAGGCATGAATCCTGCGGCCCAGCTGGCGATTATCAGGCAGCTGAGCAGGCATGAATCCTGCGGCCCAGCTGGCGATTATCAGGCAGCTGAGCAGGCATGAATCCTGCGGCCCAGCTGGCGATTATCAGGCAGCTGAGCAGGCATGAATCCTGCGGCCCAGCTGGCGATTATCAGGCAGCTGAGCAGGCATGAATCCTGCGGCCCAGCTGGCGATTATCAGGCAGCTGAGCAGGCATGAATCCTGCGGCCCAGCTGGCGATTATCAGGCAGCTGAGCAGGCATGAATCCTGCGGCCCAGCTGGCGATTATCAGGCAGCTGAGCAGGCATGAATCCTGCGGCCCAGCTGGCGATTATCAGGCAGCTGAGCAGGCATGAATCCTGCGGCCCAGCTGGCGATTATCAGGCAGCTGAGCAGGCATGAATCCTGCGGCCCAGCTGGCGATTATCAGGCAGCTGAGCAGGCATGAATCCTGCGGCCCAGCTGGCGATTATCAGGCAGCTGAGCAGGCATGAATCCTGCGGCCCAGCTGGCGATTATCAGGCAGCTGAGCAGGCATGAATCCTGCGGCCCAGCTGGCGATTATCAGGCAGCTGAGCAGGCATGAATCCTGCGGCCCAGCTGGCGATTATCAGGCAGCTGAGCAGGCATGAATCCTGCGGCCCAGCTGGCGATTATCAGGCAGCTGAGCAGGCATGAATCCTGCGGCCCAGCTGGCGATTATCAGGCAGCTGAGCAGGCGCTGATCCCGCACCCAGCAGGCACTGATCACGTGCCTGTCATGCAGTGATCAGGTGACTGAGAGGCGCTGATCATGTGACTGCTCATGTGCTGATCAGGTAGCTCTCCTGCACGGATCATGTGCCCAGCAGGCAAGAATCAAGCAGCTGAGCAGGCATGAATCCTGCGGCCCAGCTGGCGATTATCAGGCAGCTGAGCAGGCATGAATCCTGCGGCCCAGCTGGCGATTATCAGGCAGCTGAGCAGGCATGAATCCTGCGGCCCAGCTGGCGATTATCAGGCAGCTGAGCAGGCATGAATCCTGCGGCCCAGCTGGCGATTATCAGGCAGCTGAGCAGGCATGAATCCTGCGGCCCAGCTGGCGATTATCAGGCAGCTGAGCAGGCATGAATCCTGCGGCCCAGCTGGCGATTATCAGGCAGCTGAGCAGGCATGAATCCTGCGGCCCAGCTGGCGATTATCAGGCAGCTGAGCAGGCATGAATCCTGCGGCCCAGCTGGCGATTATCAGGCAGCTGAGCAGGCATGAATCCTGCGGCCCAGCTGGCGATTATCAGGCAGCTGAGCAGGCATGAATCCTGCGGCCCAGCTGGCGATTATCAGGCAGCTGAGCAGGCATGAATCCTGCGGCCCAGCTGGCGATTATCAGGCAGCTGAGCAGGCATGAATCCTGCGGCCCAGCTGGCGATTATCAGGCAGCTGAGCAGGCATGAATCCTGCGGCCCAGCTGGCGATTATCAGGCAGCTGAGCAGGCATGAATCCTGCGGCCCAGCTGGCGATTATCAGGCAGCTGAGCAGGCATGAATCCTGCGGCCCAGCTGGCGATTATCAGGCAGCTGAGCAGGCATGAATCCTGCGGCCCAGCTGGCGATTATCAGGCAGCTGAGCAGGCATGAATCCTGCGGCCCAGCTGGCGATTATCAGGCAGCTGAGCAGGCATGAATCCTGCGGCCCAGCTGGCGATTATCAGGCAGCTGAGCAGGCATGAATCCTGCGGCCCAGCTGGCGATTATCAGGCAGCTGAGCAGGCATGAATCCTGCGGCCCAGCTGGCGATTATCAGGCAGCTGAGCAGGCATGAATCCTGCGGCCCAGCTGGCGATTATCAGGCAGCTGAGCAGGCATGAATCCTGCGGCCCAGCTGGCGATTATCAGGCAGCTGAGCAGGCATGAATCCTGCGGCCCAGCTGGCGATTATCAGGCAGCTGAGCAGGCATGAATCCTGCGGCCCAGCTGGCGATTATCAGGCAGCTGAGCAGGCATGAATCCTGCGGCCCAGCTGGCGATTATCAGGCAGCTGAGCAGGCATGAATCCTGCGGCCCAGCTGGCGATTATCAGGCAGCTGAGCAGGCATGAATCCTGCGGCCCAGCTGGCGATTATCAGGCAGCTGAGCAGGCATGAATCCTGCGGCCCAGCTGGCGATTATCAGGCAGCTGAGCAGGCATGAATCCTGCGGCCCAGCTGGCGATTATCAGGCAGCTGAGCAGGCATGAATCCTGCGGCCCAGCTGGCGATTATCAGGCAGCTGAGCAGGCATGAATCCTGCGGCCCAGCTGGCGATTATCAGGCAGCTGAGCAGGCATGAATCCTGCGGCCCAGCTGGCGATTATCAGGCAGCTGAGCAGGCATGAATCCTGCGGCCCAGCTGGCGATTATCAGGCAGCTGAGCAGGCATGAATCCTGCGGCCCAGCTGGCGATTATCAGGCAGCTGAGCAGGCATGAATCCTGCGGCCCAGCTGGCGATTATCAGGCAGCTGAGCAGGCGCTGATCCCGCACCTCAGCAGGCACTGATCACGTGCCTGTCATGCAGTGATCAGGTGACTGAGAGGCGCTGATCATGTGACTGCTCATGTGCTGATCAGGTAGCTCTCCTGCACGGATCATGTGCCTCAGCAGGCAAGAATCAAGCAGCTGAGCAGGCATGAATCCTGCGGCCCAGCTGGCGATTATCAGGCAGCTGAGCAGGCATGAATCCTGCGGCCCAGCTGGCGATTATCAGGCAGCTGAGCAGGCATGAATCCTGCGGCCCAGCTGGCGATTATCAGGCAGCTGAGCAGGCATGAATCCTGCGGCCCAGCTGGCGATTATCAGGCAGCTGAGCAGGCATGAATCCTGCGGCCCAGCTGGCGATTATCAGGCAGCTGAGCAGGCATGAATCCTGCGGCCCAGCTGGCGATTATCAGGCAGCTGAGCAGGCATGAATCCTGCGGCCCAGCTGGCGATTATCAGGCAGCTGAGCAGGCATGAATCCTGCGGCCCAGCTGGCGATTATCAGGCAGCTGAGCAGGCATGAATCCTGCGGCCCAGCTGGCGATTATCAGGCAGCTGAGCAGGCATGAATCCTGCGGCCCAGCTGGCGATTATCAGGCAGCTGAGCAGGCATGAATCCTGCGGCCCAGCTGGCGATTATCAGGCAGCTGAGCAGGCATGAATCCTGCGGCCCAGCTGGCGATTATCAGGCAGCTGAGCAGGCATGAATCCTGCGGCCCAGCTGGCGATTATCAGGCAGCTGAGCAGGCATGAATCCTGCGGCCCAGCTGGCGATTATCAGGCAGCTGAGCAGGCATGAATCCTGCGGCCCAGCTGGCGATTATCAGGCAGCTGAGCAGGCATGAATCCTGCGGCCCAGCTGGCGATTATCAGGCAGCTGAGCAGGCATGAATCCTGCGGCCCAGCTGGCGATTATCAGGCAGCTGAGCAGGCATGAATCCTGCGGCCCAGCTGGCGATTATCAGGCAGCTGAGCAGGCATGAATCCTGCGGCCCAGCTGGCGATTATCAGGCAGCTGAGCAGGCATGAATCCTGCGGCCCAGCTGGCGATTATCAGGCAGCTGAGCAGGCATGAATCCTGCGGCCCAGCTGGCGATTATCAGGCAGCTGAGCAGGCATGAATCCTGCGGCCCAGCTGGCGATTATCAGGCAGCTGAGCAGGCATGAATCCTGCGGCCCAGCTGGCGATTATCAGGCAGCTGAGCAGGCATGAATCCTGCGGCCCAGCTGGCGATTATCAGGCAGCTGAGCAGGCATGAATCCTGCGGCCCAGCTGGCGATTATCAGGCAGCTGAGCAGGCATGAATCCTGCGGCCCAGCTGGCGATTATCAGGCAGCTGAGCAGGCATGAATCCTGCGGCCCAGCTGGCGATTATCAGGCAGCTGAGCAGGCATGAATCCTGCGGCCCAGCTGGCGATTATCAGGCAGCTGAGCAGGCATGAATCCTGCGGCCCAGCTGGCGATTATCAGGCAGCTGAGCAGGCATGAATCCTGCGGCCCAGCTGGCGATTATCAGGCAGCTGAGCAGGCATGAATCCTGCGGCCCAGCTGGCGATTATCAGGCAGCTGAGCAGGCATGAATCCTGCGGCCCAGCTGGCGATTATCAGGCAGCTGAGCAGGCATGAATCCTGCGGCCCAGCTGGCGATTATCAGGCAGCTGAGCAGGCATGAATCCTGCGGCCCAGCTGGCGATTATCAGGCAGCTGAGCAGGCATGAATCCTGCGGCCCAGCTGGCGATTATCAGGCAGCTGAGCAGGCATGAATCCTGCGGCCCAGCTGGCGATTATCAGGCAGCTGAGCAGGCATGAATCCTGCGGCCCAGCTGGCGATTATCAGGCAGCTGAGCAGGCATGAATCCTGCGGCCCAGCTGGCGATTATCAGGCAGCTGAGCAGGCATGAATCCTGCGGCCCAGCTGGCGATTATCAGGCAGCTGAGCAGGCATGAATCCTGCGGCCCAGCTGGCGATTATCAGGCAGCTGAGCAGGCATGAATCCTGCGGCCCAGCTGGCACTGATCACGTGCCTGTCATGCAGTGATCAGGTGACTGAGAGGCGCTGATCATGTGACTGCTCATGTGCTGATCAGGCAGCTCCAGCACGGATCATGTGCCTCAGCTGGCAAGAATCAGGCAGCTGAGCAGGCATGAATCCTGCGGCCCAGCTGGCGATTATCAGGCAGCTGAGCAGGCATGAATCCTGCGGCCCAGCTGGCGATTATCAGGCAGCTGAGCAGGCATGAATCCTGCGGCCCAGCTGGCGATTATCAGGCAGCTGAGCAGGCATGAATCCTGCGGCCCAGCTGGCGATTATCAGGCAGCTGAGCAGGCATGAATCCTGCGGCCCAGCTGGCGATTATCAGGCAGCTGAGCAGGCATGAATCCTGCGGCCCAGCTGGCGATTATCAGGCAGCTGAGCAGGCATGAATCCTGCGGCCCAGCTGGCGATTATCAGGCAGCTGAGCAGGCATGAATCCTGCGGCCCAGCTGGCGATTATCAGGCAGCTGAGCAGGCATGAATCCTGCGGCCCAGCTGGCGATTATCAGGCAGCTGAGCAGGCATGAATCCTGCGGCCCAGCTGGCGATTATCAGGCAGCTGAGCAGGCATGAATCCTGCGGCCCAGCTGGCGATTATCAGGCAGCTGAGCAGGCATGAATCCTGCGGCCCAGCTGGCGATTATCAGGCAGCTGAGCAGGCATGAATCCTGCGGCCCAGCTGGCGATTATCAGGCAGCTGAGCAGGCATGAATCCTGCGGCCCAGCTGGCGATTATCAGGCAGCTGAGCAGGCATGAATCCTGCGGCCCAGCTGGCGATTATCAGGCAGCTGAGCAGGCATGAATCCTGCGGCCCAGCTGGCGATTATCAGGCAGCTGAGCAGGCATGAATCCTGCGGCCCAGCTGGCGATTATCAGGCAGCTGAGCAGGCATGAATCCTGCGGCCCAGCTGGCGATTATCAGGCAGCTGAGCAGGCATGAATCCTGCGGCCCAGCTGGCGATTATCAGGCAGCTGAGCAGGCGCTGATCCCGCACCTCAGCAGGCACTGATCACGTGCCTGTCATGCAGTGATCAGGTGACTGAGAGGCGCTGATCATGTGACTGCTCATGTGCTGATCAGGTAGCTCTCCTGCACGGATCATGTGCCTCAGCAGGCAAGAATCAAGCAGCTGAGCAGGCATGAATCCTGCGGCCCAGCTGGCGATTATCAGGCAGCTGAGCAGGCATGAATCCTGCGGCCCAGCTGGCGATTATCAGGCAGCTGAGCAGGCATGAATCCTGCGGCCCAGCTGGCGATTATCAGGCAGCTGAGCAGGCATGAATCCTGCGGCCCAGCTGGCGATTATCAGGCAGCTGAGCAGGCATGAATCCTGCGGCCCAGCTGGCGATTATCAGGCAGCTGAGCAGGCATGAATCCTGCGGCCCAGCTGGCGATTATCAGGCAGCTGAGCAGGCATGAATCCTGCGGCCCAGCTGGCGATTATCAGGCAGCTGAGCAGGCATGAATCCTGCGGCCCAGCTGGCGATTATCAGGCAGCTGAGCAGGCATGAATCCTGCGGCCCAGCTGGCGATTATCAGGCAGCTGAGCAGGCATGAATCCTGCGGCCCAGCTGGCGATTATCAGGCAGCTGAGCAGGCATGAATCCTGCGGCCCAGCTGGCGATTATCAGGCAGCTGAGCAGGCATGAATCCTGCGGCCCAGCTGGCGATTATCAGGCAGCTGAGCAGGCATGAATCCTGCGGCCCAGCTGGCGATTATCAGGCAGCTGAGCAGGCATGAATCCTGCGGCCCAGCTGGCGATTATCAGGCAGCTGAGCAGGCGCTGATCCCGCACCTCAGCAGGCACTGATCACGTGCCTGTCATGCAGTGATCAGGTGACTGAGAGGCGCTGATCATGTGACTGCTCATGTGCTGATCAGGTAGCTCTCCTGCACGGATCATGTGCCTCAGCAGGCAAGAATCAAGCAGCTGAGCAGGCATGAATCCTGCGGCCCAGCTGGCGATTATCAGGCAGCTGAGCAGGCATGAATCCTGCGGCCCAGCTGGCGATTATCAGGCAGCTGAGCAGGCATGAATCCTGCGGCCCAGCTGGCGATTATCAGGCAGCTGAGCAGGCATGAATCCTGCGGCCCAGCTGGCGATTATCAGGCAGCTGAGCAGGCATGAATCCTGCGGCCCAGCTGGCGATTATCAGGCAGCTGAGCAGGCATGAATCCTGCGGCCCAGCTGGCGATTATCAGGCAGCTGAGCAGGCATGAATCCTGCGGCCCAGCTGGCGATTATCAGGCAGCTGAGCAGGCATGAATCCTGCGGCCCAGCTGGCGATTATCAGGCAGCTGAGCAGGCATGAATCCTGCGGCCCAGCTGGCGATTATCAGGCAGCTGAGCAGGCATGAATCCTGCGGCCCAGCTGGCGATTATCAGGCAGCTGAGCAGGCATGAATCCTGCGGCCCAGCTGGCGATTATCAGGCAGCTGAGCAGGCATGAATCCTGCGGCCCAGCTGGCGATTATCAGGCAGCTGAGCAGGCATGAATCCTGCGGCCCAGCTGGCGATTATCAGGCAGCTGAGCAGGCATGAATCCTGCGGCCCAGCTGGCGATTATCAGGCAGCTGAGCAGGCATGAATCCTGCGGCCCAGCTGGCGATTATCAGGCAGCTGAGCAGGCATGATCCCGCACAGCAGGCACTGATCACGTGCCTGTCATGCAGTGATCAGGTGACTGAGAGGCGCTGATCATGTGACTGCTCATGTGCTGATCAGGCAGCTCTCCTGCACGATCATGTGCCTCAGCAGGCGAATCAAGCAGCTGAGCAGGCATGAATCCTGCGGCCCAGCTGGCGATTATCAGGCAGCTGAGCAGGCATGAATCCTGCGGCCCAGCTGGCGATTATCAGGCAGCTGAGCAGGCATGAATCCTGCGGCCCAGCTGGCGATTATCAGGCAGCTGAGCAGGCATGAATCCTGCGGCCCAGCTGGCGATTATCAGGCAGCTGAGCAGGCATGAATCCTGCGGCCCAGCTGGCGATTATCAGGCAGCTGAGCAGGCATGAATCCTGCGGCCCAGCTGGCGATTATCAGGCAGCTGAGCAGGCATGAATCCTGCGGCCCAGCTGGCGATTATCAGGCAGCTGAGCAGGCATGAATCCTGCGGCCCAGCTGGCGATTATCAGGCAGCTGAGCAGGCGCTGATCCCGCACCTCAGCAGGCACTGATCACGTGCCTGTCATGCAGGATCAGGTGACTGAGAGGCTGAATCATGTGACTGCCCATGCGCTGATCAGGTAGCTCTCCTGCACGGATCATGTGCCTCAGCTGGCAAGAATCAGGCAGCTGAGCAGGCATGAATCCTGCGGCCCAGCTGGCGATTATCAGGCAGCTGAGCAGGCATGAATCCTGCGGCCCAGCTGGCGATTATCAGGCAGCTGAGCAGGCATGAATCCTGCGGCCCAGCTGGCGGTATCAGGCAGCTGCAGCAGGCATGAATCCTGCGGCCCAGCTGGCGCTGATCAGGCAGCTGAGCAGGCATGAATCCTGTGCCCAGCTGGCAAGAATCAGGCAGCTGAGCAGGCATGAATCCTGCGGCCCAGCTGGCGATTATCAGGCAGCTGAGCAGGCATGAATCCTGCGGCCCAGCTGGCGATTATCAGGCAGCTGAGCAGGCATGAATCCTGCGGCCCAGCTGGCGATTATCAGGCAGCTGAGCAGGCATGAATCCTGCGGCCCAGCTGGCGATTATCAGGCAGCTGAGCAGGCATGAATCCTGCGGCCCAGCTGGCGATTATCAGGCAGCTGAGCAGGCATGAATCCTGCGGCCCAGCTGGCGATTATCAGGCAGCTGAGCAGGCATGAATCCTGCGGCCCAGCTGGCGATTATCAGGCAGCTGAGCAGGCATGAATCCTGCGGCCCAGCTGGCGATTATCAGGCAGCTGAGCAGGCATGAATCCTGCGGCCCAGCTGGCGATTATCAGGCAGCTGAGCAGGCATGAATCCTGCGGCCCAGCTGGCGATTATCAGGCAGCTGAGCAGGCATGAATCCTGCGGCCCAGCTGGCGATTATCAGGCAGCTGAGCAGGCATGAATCCTGCGGCCCAGCTGGCGATTATCAGGCAGCTGAGCAGGCATGAATCCTGCGGCCCAGCTGGCGATTATCAGGCAGCTGAGCAGGCATGAATCCTGCGGCCCAGCTGGCGATTATCAGGCAGCTGAGCAGGCATGAATCCTGCGGCCCAGCTGGCGATCAGGCAGCTGAGCAGGCATGAATCCTGCGGCCCAGCTGGCGATTATCAGGCAGCTGAGCAGGCATGAATCCTGCGGCCCAGCTGGCGATTATCAGGCAGCTGAGCAGGCATGAATCCTGCGGCCCAGCTGGCGATTATCAGGCAGCTGAGCAGGCATGAATCCTGCGGCCCAGCTGGCGATTATCAGGCAGCTGAGCAGGCATGAATCCTGCGGCCCAGCTGGCGATTATCAGGCAGCTGAGCAGGCATGAATCCTGCGGCCCAGCTGGCGATTATCAGGCAGCTGAGCAGGCATGAATCCTGCGGCCCAGCTGGCGATTATCAGGCAGCTGAGCAGGCATGAATCCTGCGGCCCAGCTGGCGATTATCAGGCAGCTGAGCAGGCATGAATCCTGCGGCCCAGCTGGCGATTATCAGGCAGCTGAGCAGGCATGAATCCTGCGGCCCAGCTGGCGATTATCAGGCAGCTGAGCAGGCGCTGATCCCGCACCTCAGCAGGCACTGATCACGTGCCTGTCATGCAGTGATCAGGTGACTGAGAGGCGCTGATCATGTGACTGCTCATGTGCTGATCAGGTAGCTCTCCTGCACGGATCATGTGCCTCAGCAGGCAAGAATCAAGCAGCTGAGCAGGCATGAATCCTGCGGCCCAGCTGGCGATTATCAGGCAGCTGAGCAGGCATGAATCCTGCGGCCCAGCTGGCGATTATCAGGCAGCTGAGCAGGCATGAATCCTGCGGCCCAGCTGGCGATTATCAGGCAGCTGAGCAGGCATGAATCCTGCGGCCCAGCTGGCGATTATCAGGCAGCTGAGCAGGCATGAATCCTGCGGCCCAGCTGGCGATTATCAGGCAGCTGAGCAGGCGCTGATCCTGCACCTCAGCAGGCACTGATCACGTGCCTGTCATGCAGTGATCAGGTGACTGAGAGGCTGATCATGTGACTGCTCATGTGCTGATCAGGTAGCTCTCCTGCACGGATCATGTGCCTCAGCAGGCAAGAATCAAGCAGCTGAGCAGGCATGAATCCTGCGGCCCAGCTGGCGATTATCAGGCAGCTGAGCAGGCATGAATCCTGCGGCCCAGCTGGCGATTATCAGGCAGCTGAGCAGGCATGAATCCTGCGGCCCAGCTGGCGATTATCAGGCAGCTGAGCAGGCATGAATCCTGCGGCCCAGCTGGCGATTATCAGGCAGCTGAGCAGGCATGAATCCTGCGGCCCAGCTGGCGATTATCAGGCAGCTGAGCAGGCATGAATCCTGCGGCCCAGCTGGCGATTATCAGGCAGCTGAGCAGGCATGAATCCTGCGGCCCAGCTGGCGATTATCAGGCAGCTGAGCAGGCATGAATCCTGCGGCCCAGCTGGCGATTATCAGGCAGCTGAGCAGGCATGAATCCTGCGGCCCAGCTGGCGATTATCAGGCAGCTGAGCAGGCATGAATCCTGCGGCCCAGCTGGCGATTATCAGGCAGCTGAGCAGGCATGAATCCTGCGGCCCAGCTGGCGGTTATCAGGCAGCTGAGCAGGCATGAATCCTGCGGCCCAGCTGGGATTATCAGGCAGCTGAGCAGGCATGAATCCTGCTGGCCCAGCTGGCGTTATCAGGCAGCTGAGCAGGCATGAATCCTGCGGCCCAGCTGGCGATTATCAGGCAGCTGAGCAGGCATGAATCCTGCGGCCCAGCTGGCGATTATCAGGCAGCTGAGCAGGCATGAATCCTGCGGCCCAGCTGGCGATTATCAGGCAGCTGAGCAGGCATGAATCCTGCCCCAGCTGGCGATATCAGGCAGCTGAGCAGGCATGAATCCTGCGGCCCAGCTGGCGATTATCAGGCAGCTGAGCAGGCATGAATCCTGCGGCCCAGCTGGCGGTTATCAGGCAGCTGAGCAGGCATGAATCCTGCGGCCCAGCTGGCGATTATCAGGCAGCTGAGCAGGCATGAATCCTGCGGCCCAGCTGGCGATTATCAGGCAGCTGAGCAGGCATGAATCCTGCGGCCCAGCTGGCGATTATCAGGCAGCTGAGCAGGCGCTGATCCCGCACCTCAGCAGGCACTGATCACGTGCCTGTCATGCAGTGATCAGGTGACTGAGAGGCGCTGATCATGTGACTGCTCATGTGCTGATCAGGTAGCTCTCCTGCACGGATCATGTGCCTCAGCAGGCAGAATCAAGCAGCTGAGCAGGCATGAATCCTGCGGCCCAGCTGGCGATTATCAGGCAGCTGAGCAGGCATGAATCCTGCGGCCCAGCTGGCGATTATCAGGCAGCTGAGCAGGCATGAATCCTGCGGCCCAGCTGGCGATTATCAGGCAGCTGAGCAGGCATGAATCCTGCGGCCCAGCTGGCGATTATCAGGCAGCTGAGCAGGCATGAATCCTGCGGCCCAGCTGGCGATTATCAGGCAGCTGAGCAGGCATGAATCCTGCGGCCCAGCTGGCGATTATCAGGCAGCTGAGCAGGCGCTGATCCCGCACCGCAGGCACTGATCACGTGCCTGTCATGCAGTGATCAGGTGACTGAGAGGCGCTGATCATGTGACTGCTCATGTGCTGATCAGGTAGCTCTCCTGCACGGATCATGTGCCTCAGCAGGCAAGAATCAAGCAGCTGAGCAGGCATGAATCCTGCGGCCCAGCTGGCGATTATCAGGCAGCTGAGCAGGCATGAATCCTGCGGCCCAGCTGGCGATTATCAGGCAGCTGAGCAGGCATGAATCCTGCGGCCCAGCTGGCGATTATCAGGCAGCTGAGCAGGCATGAATCCTGCGGCCCAGCTGGCGATTATCAGGCAGCTGAGCAGGCATGAATCCTGCGGCCCAGCTGGCGATTATCAGGCAGCTGAGCAGGCATGAATCCTGCGGCCCAGCTGGCGATTATCAGGCAGCTGAGCAGGCGCTGATCCCGCACCTCAGCAGGCACTGATCACGTGCCTGTCATGCAGTGATCAGGTGACTGAGAGGCGCTGATCATGTGACTGCTCATGTGCTGATCAGGTAGCTCTCCTGCACGGATCATGTGCCTCAGCAGGCAAGAATCAAGCAGCTGAGCAGGCATGAATCCTGCGGCCCAGCTGGCGATTATCAGGCAGCTGAGCAGGCATGAATCCTGCGGCCCAGCTGGCGATTATCAGGCAGCTGAGCAGGCATGAATCCTGCGGCGCTGGTTATCAGGCAGCTGAGCAGGCATGAATCCTGCGGCCCAGCTGGCGTTATCAGGCAGCTGAGCAGGCATGAATCCTGCGGCCCAGCTGGCGATTATCAGGCAGCTGAGCAGGCATGAATCCTGCGGCCCAGCTGGCGATTATCAGGCAGCTGAGCAGGCATGAATCCTGCGGCCCAGCTGGCGATTATCAGGCAGCTGAGCAGGCATGAATCCTGCGGCCCAGCTGGCGATTATCAGGCAGCTGAGCAGGCATGAATCCTGCGGCCCAGCTGGCGATTATCAGGCAGCTGAGCAGGCATGAATCCTGCGGCCCAGCTGGCGATTATCAGGCAGCTGAGCAGGCATGAATCCTGCGGCCCAGCTGGCGATTATCAGGCAGCTGAGCAGGCATGAATCCTGCGGCCCAGCTGGCGATTATCAGGCAGCTGAGCAGGCGCTGATCCCGCACCTCAGCAGGCACTGATCACGTGCCTGTCATGCAGTGATCAGGTGACTGAGAGGCGCTGATCATGTGACTGCTCATGTGCTGATCAGGTAGCTCTCCTGCACGGATCATGTGCCTCAGCAGGCAAGAATCAAGCAGCTGAGCAGGCATGAATCCTGCGGCCCAGCTGGCGATTATCAGGCAGCTGAGCAGGCATGAATCCTGCGGCCCAGCTGGCGATTATCAGGCAGCTGAGCAGGCATGAATCCTGCGGCCCAGCTGGCGATTATCAGGCAGCTGAGCAGGCATGAATCCTGCGGCCCAGCTGGCGGTTATCAGGCAGCTGAGCAGGCATGAATCCTGCGGCCCAGCTGGCGATTATCAGGCAGCTGAGCAGGCATGAATCCTGCGGCCCAGCTGATTATCAGGCAGCTGAGCAGGCATGAATCCTGCGGCCCAGCTGGCGATTATCAGGCAGCTGAGCAGGCATGAATCCTGCGGCCCAGCTGGCGATTATCAGGCAGCTGAGCAGGCATGAATCCTGCGGCCCAGCTGGCGATTATCAGGCAGCTGAGCAGGCATGAATCCTGCGGCCCAGCTGGCGATTATCAGGCAGCTGAGCAGGCATGAATCCTGCGGCCCAGCTGGCGATTATCAGGCAGCTGAGCAGGCATGAATCCTGCGGCCCAGCTGGCGATTATCAGGCAGCTGAGCAGGCATGAATCCTGCGGCCCAGCTGGCGATTATCAGGCAGCTGAGCAGGCATGAATCCTGCGGCCCAGCTGGCGATTATCAGGCAGCTGAGCAGGCATGAATCCTGCGGCCCAGCTGGCGATTATCAGGCAGCTGAGCAGGCATGAATCCTGCGGCCCAGCTGGCGATTATCAGGCAGCTGAGCAGGCATGAATCCTGCGGCCCAGCTGGCGATTATCAGGCAGCTGAGCAGGCATGAATCCTGCGGCCCAGCTGGCGATTATCAGGCAGCTGAGCAGGCATGAATCCTGCGGCCCAGCTGGCGATTATCAGGCAGCTGAGCAGGCATGAATCCTGCGGCCCAGCTGGCGGTTATCAGGCAGCTGAGCAGGCATGAATCCTGCGGCCCAGCTGGCGATTATCAGGCAGCTGAGCAGGCATGAATCCTGCGGCCCAGCTGGCGATTATCAGGCAGCTGAGCAGGCATGAATCCTGCGGCCCAGCTGGCGGTTATCAGGCAGCTGAGCAGGCATGAATCCTGCGGCCCAGCTGGCGATTATCAGGCAGCTGAGCAGGCATGAATCCTGCGGCCCAGCTGGCGATTATCAGGCAGCTGAGCAGGCATGAATCCTGCGGCCCAGCTGGCGATTATCAGGCAGCTGAGCAGGCATGAATCCTGCGGCCCAGCTGGCGATTATCAGGCAGCTGAGCAGGCATGAATCCTGCGGCCCAGCTGGCGATTATCAGGCAGCTGAGCAGGCATGAATCCTGCGGCCCAGCTGGCGATTATCAGGCAGCTGAGCAGGCATGAATCCTGCGGCCCAGCTGGCGATTATCAGGCAGCTGAGCAGGCATGAATCCTGCGGCCCAGCTGGCGATTATCAGGCAGCTGAGCAGGCATGAATCCTGCGGCCCAGCTGGCGATTATCAGGCAGCTGAGCAGGCGCTGATCCCGCACCTCAGCAGGCACTGATCACGTGCCTGTCATGCAGTGATCAGGTGACTGAGAGGCGCTGATCATGTGACTGCTCATGCTGATCAGGTAGCTCTCCTGCACGGATCATGTGCCTCAGCAGGCAAGAATCAAGCAGCTGAGCAGGCATGAATCCTGCGGCCCAGCTGGCGATTATCAGGCAGCTGAGCAGGCATGAATCCTGCGGCCCAGCTGGCGATTATCAGGCAGCTGAGCAGGCATGAATCCTGCGGCCCAGCTGGCGATTATCAGGCAGCTGAGCAGGCATGAATCCTGCGGCCCAGCTGGCGATTATCAGGCAGCTGAGCAGGCATGAATCCTGCGGCCCAGCTGGCGGTTATCAGGCAGCTGAGCAGGCATGAATCCTGCGGCCCAGCTGGCGATTATCAGGCAGCTGAGCAGGCATGAATCCTGCGGCCCAGCTGGCGATTATCAGGCAGCTGAGCAGGCATGAATCCTGCGGCCCAGCTGGCGATTATCAGGCAGCTGAGCAGGCATGAATCCTGCGGCCCAGCTGGCGATTATCAGGCAGCTGAGCAGGCATGAATCCTGCGGCCCAGCTGGCGATTATCAGGCAGCTGAGCAGGCGCTGATCCCGCACCTCAGCAGGCACTGATCACGTGCCTGTCATGCAGTGATCAGGTGACTGAGAGGCGCTGATCATGTGACTGCTCATGTGCTGATCAGGTAGCTCTCCTGCACGGATCATGTGCCTCAGCAGGCAAGAATCAAGCAGCTGAGCAGGCATGAATCCTGCGGCCCAGCTGGCGATTATCAGGCAGCTGAGCAGGCATGAATCCTGCGGCCCAGCTGGCGATTATCAGGCAGCTGAGCAGGCATGAATCCTGCGGCCCAGCTGGCGATTATCAGGCAGCTGAGCAGGCATGAATCCTGCGGCCCAGCTGGCGATTATCAGGCAGCTGAGCAGGCATGAATCCTGCGGCCCAGCTGGCGATTATCAGGCAGCTGAGCAGGCATGAATCCTGCGGCCCAGCTGGCGATTATCAGGCAGCTGAGCAGGCATGAATCCTGCGGCCCAGCTGGCGATTATCAGGCAGCTGAGCAGGCATGAATCCTGCGGCCCAGCTGGCGATTATCAGGCAGCTGAGCAGGCATGAATCCTGCGGCCCAGCTGGCGTTATCAGGCAGCTGAGCAGGCATGAATCCTGCGGCCCAGCTGGCGATTATCAGGCAGCTGAGCAGGCATGAATCCTGCGGCCCAGCTGGCGATTATCAGGCAGCTGAGCAGGCATGAATCCTGCGGCCCAGCTGGCGATTATCAGGCAGCTGAGCAGGCATGAATCCTGCGGCCCAGCTGGCGATTATCAGGCAGCTGAGCAGGCATGAATCCTGCGGCCCAGCTGGCGATTATCAGGCAGCTGAGCAGGCATGAATCCTGCGGCCCAGCTGGCGATTATCAGGCAGCTGAGCAGGCATGAATCCTGCGGCCCAGCTGGCGATTATCAGGCAGCTGAGCAGGCGCTGATCCCGCACCTCAGCAGGCACTGATCACGTGCCTGTCATGCAGTGATCAGGTGACTGAGAGGCGCTGATCATGTGACTGCTCATGTGCTGATCAGGTAGCTCTCCTGCACGGATCATGTGCCTCAGCAGGCAAGAATCAAGCAGCTGAGCAGGCATGAATCCTGCGGCCCAGCTGGCGATTATCAGGCAGCTGAGCAGGCATGAATCCTGCGGCCCAGCTGGCGATTATCAGGCAGCTGAGCAGGCATGAATCCTGCGGCCCAGCTGGCGATTATCAGGCAGCTGAGCAGGCATGAATCCTGCGGCCCAGCTGGCGATTATCAGGCAGCTGAGCAGGCATGAATCCTGCGGCCCAGCTGGCGATTATCAGGCAGCTGAGCAGGCATGAATCCTGCGGCCCAGCTGGCGATTATCAGGCAGCTGAGCAGGCATGAATCCTGCGGCCCAGCTGGCGATTATCAGGCAGCTGAGCAGGCATGAATCCTGCGGCCCAGCTGGCGATTATCAGGCAGCTGAGCAGGCATGAATCCTGCGGCCCAGCTGGCGATTATCAGGCAGCTGAGCAGGCATGAATCCTGCGGCCCAGCTGGCGATTATCAGGCAGCTGAGCAGGCATGAATCCTGCGGCCCAGCTGGCGATTATCAGGCAGCTGAGCAGGCATGAATCCTGCGGCCCAGCTGGCGATTATCAGGCAGCTGAGCAGGCATGAATCCTGCGGCCCAGCTGGCGATTATCAGGCAGCTGAGCAGGCATGAATCCTGCGGCCCAGCTGGCGTTATCAGGCAGCTGAGCAGGCATGAATCCTGCGGCCCAGCTGGCGATTATCAGGCAGCTGAGCAGGCATGAATCCTGCGGCCCAGCTGGCGATTATCAGGCAGCTGAGCAGGCATGAATCCTGCGGCCCAGCTGGCGATTATCAGGCAGCTGAGCAGGCATGAATCCTGCGGCCCAGCTGGCGATTATCAGGCAGCTGAGCAGGCATGAATCCTGCGGCCCAGCTGGCGATTATCAGGCAGCTGAGCAGGCATGAATCCTGCGGCCCAGCTGGCGATTATCAGGCAGCTGAGCAGGCGCTGATCCCGCACCTCAGCAGGCACTGATCACGTGCCTGTCATGCAGTGATCAGGTGACTGAGAGGCGCTGATCATGTGACTGCTCATGTGCTGATCAGGTAGCTCTCCTGCATGGATCATGCGCCTCAGCAGGCAAGAATCAAGCAGCTGAGCAGGCATGAATCCTGCGGCCCAGCTGGCGATTATCAGGCAGCTGAGCAGGCATGAATCCTGCGGCCCAGCTGGCGATTATCAGGCAGCTGAGCAGGCATGAATCCTGCGGCCCAGCTGGCGATTATCAGGCAGCTGAGCAGGCATGAATCCTGCGGCCCAGCTGGCGATTATCAGGCAGCTGAGCAGGCATGAATCCTGCGGCCCAGCTGGCGATTATCAGGCAGCTGAGCAGGCATGAATCCTGCGGCCCAGCTGGCGGTTATCAGGCAGCTGAGCAGGCATGAATCCTGCGGCCCAGCTGGCGATTATCAGGCAGCTGAGCAGGCATGAATCCTGCGGCCCAGCTGGCGGTTATCAGGCAGCTGAGCAGGCATGAATCCTGCGGCCCAGCTGGCGATTATCAGGCAGCTGAGCAGGCATGAATCCTGCGGCCCAGCTGGCGATTATCAGGCAGCTGAGCAGGCGCTGATCCCGCACCTCAGCAGGCACTGATCACGTGCCTGTCATGCAGTGATCAGGTGACTGAGAGGCGCTGATCATGTGACTGCTCATGTGCTGATCAGGTAGCTCTCCTGCACGGATCATGTGCCTCAGCAGGCAAGAATCAAGCAGCTGAGCAGGCATGAATCCTGCGGCCCAGCTGGCGATTATCAGGCAGCTGAGCAGGCATGAATCCTGCGGCCCAGCTGGCGATTATCAGGCAGCTGAGCAGGCATGAATCCTGCGGCCCAGCTGGCGATTATCAGGCAGCTGAGCAGGCATGAATCCTGCGGCCCAGCTGGCGATTATCAGGCAGCTGAGCAGGCATGAATCCTGCGGCCCAGCTGGCGGTTATCAGGCAGCTGAGCAGGCATGAATCCTGCGGCCCAGCTGGCGATTATCAGGCAGCTGAGCAGGCATGAATCCTGCGGCCCAGCTGGCGATTATCAGGCAGCTGAGCAGGCATGAATCCTGCGGCCCAGCTGGCGATTATCAGGCAGCTGAGCAGGCATGAATCCTGCGGCCCAGCTGGCGATTATCAGGCAGCTGAGCAGGCATGAATCCTGCGGCCCAGCTGGCGATTATCAGGCAGCTGAGCAGGCATGAATCCTGCGGCCCAGCTGGCGATTATCAGGCAGCTGAGCAGGCATGAATCCTGCGGCCCAGCTGGCGATTATCAGGCAGCTGAGCAGGCATGAATCCTGCGGCCCAGCTGGCGATTATCAGGCAGCTGAGCAGGCATGAATCCTGCGGCCCAGCTGGCGATTATCAGGCAGCTGAGCAGGCATGAATCCTGCGGCCCAGCTGGCGATTATCAGGCAGCTGAGCAGGCATGAATCCTGCGGCCCAGCTGGCGGTTATCAGGCAGCTGAGCAGGCATGAATCCTGCGGCCCAGCTGGCGGTTATCAGGCAGCTGAGCAGGCATGAATCCTGCGGCCCAGCTGGCGATTATCAGGCAGCTGAGCAGGCATGAATCCTGCGGCCCAGCTGGCGATTATCAGGCAGCTGAGCAGGCATGAATCCTGCGGCCCAGCTGGCGGTTATCAGGCAGCTGAGCAGGCATGAATCCTGCGGCCCAGCTGGCGATTATCAGGCAGCTGAGCAGGCATGAATCCTGCGGCCCAGCTGGCGTTATCAGGCAGCTGAGCAGGCATGAATCCTGCGGCCCAGCTGGCGATTATCAGGCAGCTGAGCAGGCATGAATCCTGCGGCCCAGCTGGCGATTATCAGGCAGCTGAGCAGGCGCTGATCCCGCACCTCAGCAGGCACTGATCACGTGCCTGTCATGCAGTGATCAGGTGACTGAGAGGCGCTGATCATGTGACTGCTCATGTGCTGATCAGGTAGCTCTCCTGCACGGATCATGTGCCTCAGCAGGCAAGAATCAAGCAGCTGAGCAGGCATGAATCCTGCGGCCCAGCTGGCGATTATCAGGCAGCTGAGCAGGCATGAATCCTGCGGCCCAGCTGGCGATTATCAGGCAGCTGAGCAGGCATGAATCCTGCGGCCCAGCTGGCGATTATCAGGCAGCTGAGCAGGCATGAATCCTGCGGCCCAGCTGGCGGTTATCAGGCAGCTGAGCAGGCATGAATCCTGCGGCCCAGCTGGCGATTATCAGGCAGCTGAGCAGGCATGAATCCTGCGGCCCAGCTGGCGATTATCAGGCAGCTGAGCAGGCATGAATCCCGCACCTCAGCAGGCACTGATCACGTGCCTGTCATGCAGTGATCAGGTGACTGAGAGGCGCTGATCATGTGACTGCTCATGTGCTGATCAGGTAGCTCTCCTGCACGGATCATGTGCCTCAGCAGGCAAGAATCAAGCAGCTGAGCAGGCATGAATCCTGCGGCCCAGCTGGCGATTATCAGGCAGCTGAGCAGGCATGAATCCTGCGGCCCAGCTGGCGATTATCAGGCAGCTGAGCAGGCATGAATCCTGCGGCCCAGCTGGCGATTATCAGGCAGCTGAGCAGGCATGAATCCTGCGGCCCAGCTGGCGATTATCAGGCAGCTGAGCAGGCATGAATCCTGCGGCCCAGCTGGCGGTTATCAGGCAGCTGAGCAGGCATGAATCCTGCGGCCCAGCTGGCGATTATCAGGCAGCTGAGCAGGCATGAATCCTGCGGCCCAGCTGGCGATTATCAGGCAGCTGAGCAGGCATGAATCCTGCGGCCCAGCTGGCGATTATCAGGCAGCTGAGCAGGCATGAATCCTGCGGCCCAGCTGGCGATTATCAGGCAGCTGAGCAGGCATGAATCCTGCGGCCCAGCTGGCGATTATCAGGCAGCTGAGCAGGCGCTGATCCCGCACCTCAGCAGGCACTGATCACGTGCCTGTCATGCAGTGATCAGGTGACTGAGAGGCGCTGATCATGTGACTGCTCATGTGCTGATCAGGTAGCTCTCCTGCACGGATCATGCCTCAGCAGGCAAGAATCAAGCAGCTGAGCAGGCATGAATCCTGCGGCCCAGCTGGCGATTATCAGGCAGCTGAGCAGGCATGAATCCTGCGGCCCAGCTGGCGATTATCAGGCAGCTGAGCAGGCATGAATCCTGCGGCCCAGCTGGCGATTATCAGGCAGCTGAGCAGGCATGAATCCTGCGGCCCAGCTGGCGATTATCAGGCAGCTGAGCAGGCATGAATCCTGCGGCCCAGCTGGCGATTATCAGGCAGCTGAGCAGGCATGAATCCTGCGGCCCAGCTGGCGATTATCAGGCAGCTGAGCAGGCATGAATCCTGCGGCCCAGCTGGCGATTATCAGGCAGCTGAGCAGGCATGAATCCTGCGGCCCAGCTGGCGATTATCAGGCAGCTGAGCAGGCATGAATCCTGCGGCCCAGCTGGCGATTATCAGGCAGCTGAGCAGGCATGAATCCTGCGGCCCAGCTGGCGATTATCAGGCAGCTGAGCAGGCGCTGATCCCGCACCTCAGCAGGCACTGATCACGTGCCTGTCATGCAGTGATCAGGTGACTGAGAGGCGCTGATCATGTGACTGCTCATGTGCTGATCAGGTAGCTCTCCTGCACGGATCATGTGCCTCAGCAGGCAAGAATCAAGCAGCTGAGCAGGCATGAATCCTGCGGCCCAGCTGGCGATTATCAGGCAGCTGAGCAGGCATGAATCCTGCGGCCCAGCTGGCGATTATCAGGCAGCTGAGCAGGCATGAATCCTGCGGCCCAGCTGGCGGTTATCAGGCAGCTGAGCAGGCATGAATCCTGCGGCCCAGCTGGCGGTTATCAGGCAGCTGAGCAGGCATGAATCCTGCGGCCCAGCTGGCGATTATCAGGCAGCTGAGCAGGCATGAATCCTGCGGCCCAGCTGGCGATTATCAGGCAGCTGAGCAGGCGCTGATCCCGCACCTCAGCAGGCACTGATCACGTGCCTGTCATGCAGTGATCAGGTGACTGAGAGGCGCTGATCATGTGACTGCTCATGTGCTGATCAGGTAGCTGAGCAGGCACGGATCATGTGCCTCAGCAGGCAAGAATCAAGCAGCTGAGCAGGCATGAATCCTGCGGCCCAGCTGGCGATTATCAGGCAGCTGAGCAGGCATGAATCCTGCGGCCCAGCTGGCGATTATCAGGCAGCTGAGCAGGCATGAATCCTGCGGCCCAGCTGGCGATTATCAGGCAGCTGAGCAGGCATGAATCCTGCGGCCCAGCTGGCGATTATCAGGCAGCTGAGCAGGCATGAATCCTGCGGCCCAGCTGGCGATTATCAGGCAGCTGAGCAGGCATGAATCCTGCGGCCCAGCTGGCGATTATCAGGCAGCTGAGCAGGCATGAATCCTGCGGCCCAGCTGGCGTTATCAGGCAGCTGAGCAGGCATGAATCCTGCGGCCCAGCTGGCGATTATCAGGCAGCTGAGCAGGCATGAATCCTGCGGCCCAGCTGGCGGTTATCAGGCAGCTGAGCAGGCATGAATCCTGCGGCCCAGCTGGCGGTTATCAGGCAGCTGAGCAGGCATGAATCCTGCGGCCCAGCTGGCGATTATCAGGCAGCTGAGCAGGCATGAATCCTGCGGCCCAGCTGGCGATTATCAGGCAGCTGAGCAGGCATGAATCCTGCGGCCCAGCTGGCGATTATCAGGCAGCTGAGCAGGCATGAATCCGCACCCAGCTGGCACTGATCAGTGCCTGTCATGCAGTGATCAGGTGACTGAGGCGCTGAGCATGTGACTGCTCATGTGCTGATCAGGCAGCTCTCCTGCACGGATCATGTGCCTCAGCAGGCAAGAATCAGGCAGCTGAGCAGGCATGAATCCTGCGGCCCAGCTGGCGATTATCAGGCAGCTGAGCAGGCATGAATCCTGCGGCCCAGCTGGCGATTATCAGGCAGCTGAGCAGGCATGAATCCTGCGGCCCAGCTGGCGATTATCAGGCAGCTGAGCAGGCATGAATCCTGCGGCCCAGCTGGCGGTTATCAGGCAGCTGAGCAGGCATGAATCCTGCGGCCCAGCTGGCGATTATCAGGCAGCTGAGCAGGCATGAATCCTGCGGCCCAGCTGGCGGTTATCAGGCAGCTGAGCAGGCATGAATCCTGCGGCCCAGCTGGCGTTATCAGGCAGCTGAGCAGGCATGAATCCTGCGGCCCAGCTGGCGATTATCAGGCAGCTGAGCAGGCATGAATCCTGCGGCCCAGCTGGCGATTATCAGGCAGCTGAGCAGGCATGAATCCTGCGGCCCAGCTGGCGATTATCAGGCAGCTGAGCAGGCATGAATCCTGCGGCCCAGCTGGCGATTATCAGGCAGCTGAGCAGGCATGAATCCTGCGGCCCAGCTGGCGATTATCAGGCAGCTGAGCAGGCATGAATCCTGCGGCCCAGCTGGCGATTATCAGGCAGCTGAGCAGGCGCTGATCCCGCACCTCAGCAGGCACTGATCACGTGCCTGTCATGCAGTGATCAGGTGACTGAGAGGCGCTGATCATGTGACTGCTCATGTGCTGATCAGGTAGCTCTCCTGCACGGATCATGTGCCTCAGCAGGCAAGAATCAAGCAGCTGAGCAGGCATGAATCCTGCGGCCCAGCTGGCGATTATCAGGCAGCTGAGCAGGCATGAATCCTGCGGCCCAGCTGGCGATTATCAGGCAGCTGAGCAGGCATGAATCCTGCGGCCCAGCTGGCGATTATCAGGCAGCTGAGCAGGCATGAATCCTGCGGCCCAGCTGGCGATTATCAGGCAGCTGAGCAGGCATGAATCCTGCGGCCCAGCTGGCGTTATCAGGCAGCTGAGCAGGCATGAATCCTGCGGCCCAGCTGGCGGTTATCAGGCAGCTGAGCAGGCATGAATCCTGCGGCCCAGCTGGCGATTATCAGGCAGCTGAGCAGGCATGAATCCTGCGGCCCAGCTGGCGGTTATCAGGCAGCTGAGCAGGCATGAATCCTGCGGCCCAGCTGGCGATTATCAGGCAGCTGAGCAGGCATGAATCCTGCGGCCCAGCTGGCGATTATCAGGCAGCTGAGCAGGCGCTGATCCCGCACCTCAGCAGGCACTGATCACGTGCCTGTCATGCAGTGATCAGGTGACTGAGAGGCGCTGATCATGTGACTGCTCATGTGCTGATCAGGTAGCTCTCCTGCACGGATCATGTGCCTCAGCAGGCAAGAATCAAGCAGCTGAGCAGGCATGAATCCTGCGGCCCAGCTGGCGATTATCAGGCAGCTGAGCAGGCATGAATCCTGCGGCCCAGCTGGCGATTATCAGGCAGCTGAGCAGGCATGAATCCTGCGGCCCAGCTGGCGATTATCAGGCAGCTGAGCAGGCATGAATCCTGCGGCCCAGCTGGCGATTATCAGGCAGCTGAGCAGGCATGAATCCTGCGGCCCAGCTGGCGATTATCAGGCAGCTGAGCAGGCATGAATCCTGCGGCCCAGCTGGCGGTTATCAGGCAGCTGAGCAGGCATGAATCCTGCGGCCCAGCTGGCGGTTATCAGGCAGCTGAGCAGGCATGAATCCTGCGGCCCAGCTGGCGATTATCAGGCAGCTGAGCAGGCATGAATCCTGCGGCCCAGCTGGCGATTATCAGGCAGCTGAGCAGGCATGAATCCTGCGGCCCAGCTGGCGATTATCAGGCAGCTGAGCAGGCATGAATCCTGCGGCCCAGCTGGCGGTTATCAGGCAGCTGAGCAGGCATGATCCTGCGAGCTGGCTGATCAGGCGCTGATCAGGTGACTGCCTGCTGATCAGGTAGCTCTCCTGCACGGATCCTGTGCCTCAGCAGGCAAGAATCAAGCAGCTGAGCAGGCATGAATCCTGCGGCCCAGCTGGCGATTATCAGGCAGCTGAGCAGGCATGAATCCTGCGGCCCAGCTGGCGATTATCAGGCAGCTGAGCAGGCATGAATCCTGCGGCCCAGCTGGCGATTATCAGGCAGCTGAGCAGGCATGAATCCTGCGGCCCAGCTGGCGATTATCAGGCAGCTGAGCAGGCATGAATCCTGCGGCCCAGCTGGCGTTATCAGGCAGCTGAGCAGGCATGAATCCTGCGGCCCAGCTGGCGGTTATCAGGCAGCTGAGCAGGCATGAATCCTGCGGCCCAGCTGGCGATTATCAGGCAGCTGAGCAGGCATGAATCCTGCGGCCCAGCTGGCGGTTATCAGGCAGCTGAGCAGGCATGAATCCTGCGGCCCAGCTGGCGATTATCAGGCAGCTGAGCAGGCATGAATCCTGCGGCCCAGCTGGCGATTATCAGGCAGCTGAGCAGGCGCTGATCCCGCACCTCAGCAGGCACTGATCACGTGCCTGTCATGCAGTGATCAGGTGACTGAGAGGCGCTGATCATGTGACTGCTCATGTGCTGATCAGGTAGCTCTCCTGCACGGATCATGTGCCTCAGCAGGCAAGAATCAAGCAGCTGAGCAGGCATGAATCCTGCGGCCCAGCTGGCGATTATCAGGCAGCTGAGCAGGCATGAATCCTGCGGCCCAGCTGGCGATTATCAGGCAGCTGAGCAGGCATGAATCCTGCGGCCCAGCTGGCGATTATCAGGCAGCTGAGCAGGCATGAATCCTGCGGCCCAGCTGGCGATTATCAGGCAGCTGAGCAGGCATGAATCCTGCGGCCCAGCTGGCGATTATCAGGCAGCTGAGCAGGCATGAATCCTGCGGCCCAGCTGGCGATTATCAGGCAGCTGAGCAGGCGCTGATCCCGCACCTCAGCAGGCACTGATCACGTGCCTGTCATGCAGTGATCAGGTGACTGAGAGGCTGCTGATCATGTGACTGCTCATGTGCTGATCAGGTAGCTCTCCTGCACGGATCATGTGCCTCAGCAGGCAAGAATCAGCAGCTGAGCAGGCATGAATCCTGCGGCCCAGCTGGCGATTATCAGGCAGCTGAGCAGGCATGAATCCTGCGGCCCAGCTGGCGATTATCAGGCAGCTGAGCAGGCATGAATCCTGCGGCCCAGCTGGCGATTATCAGGCAGCTGAGCAGGCATGAATCCTGCGGCCCAGCTGGCGGTTATCAGGCAGCTGAGCAGGCATGAATCCTGCGGCCCAGCTGGCGATTATCAGGCAGCTGAGCAGGCATGAATCCTGCGGCCCAGCTGGCGTTATCAGGCAGCTGAGCAGGCATGAATCCTGCGGCCCAGCTGGCGGTTATCAGGCAGCTGAGCAGGCATGAATCCTGCGGCCCAGCTGGCGATTATCAGGCAGCTGAGCAGGCATGAATCCTGCGGCCCAGCTGGCGATTATCAGGCAGCTGAGCAGGCATGAATCCTGCGGCCCAGCTGGCGATTATCAGGCAGCTGAGCAGGCGCTGATCCCGCACCCAGCAGGCACTGATCACGTGCCTGTCATGCAGTGATCAGGTGACTGAGCGCTGATCATGTGACTGCTCATGTGCTGATCAGGTAGCTCTCCTGCACGGATCATGTGCCTCAGCAGGCAAGAATCAAGCAGCTGAGCAGGCATGAATCCTGCGGCCCAGCTGGCGATTATCAGGCAGCTGAGCAGGCATGAATCCTGCGGCCCAGCTGGCGATTATCAGGCAGCTGAGCAGGCATGAATCCTGCGGCCCAGCTGGCGATTATCAGGCAGCTGAGCAGGCATGAATCCTGCGGCCCAGCTGGCGGTTATCAGGCAGCTGAGCAGGCATGAATCCTGCGGCCCAGCTGGCGATTATCAGGCAGCTGAGCAGGCATGAATCCTGCGGCCCAGCTGGCGATTATCAGGCAGCTGAGCAGGCATGAATCCTGCGGCCCAGCTGGCGATTATCAGGCAGCTGAGCAGGCATGAATCCTGCGGCCCAGCTGGCGGTTATCAGGCAGCTGAGCAGGCATGAATCCTGCGGCCCAGCTGGCGATTATCAGGCAGCTGAGCAGGCATGAATCCTGCGGCCCAGCTGGCGATTATCAGGCAGCTGAGCAGGCGCTGATCCCGCACCTCAGCAGGCACTGATCACGTGCCTGTCATGCAGTGATCAGGTGACTGAAGCGCTGATCATGTGACTGCTCATGTGCTGATCAGGTAGCTCTCCTGCACGGATCATGTGCCTCAGCAGCAAGAATCAAGCAGCTGAGCAGGCATGAATCCTGCGGCCCAGCTGGCGATTATCAGGCAGCTGAGCAGGCATGAATCCTGCGGCCCAGCTGGCGATTATCAGGCAGCTGAGCAGGCATGAATCCTGCGGCCCAGCTGGCGATTATCAGGCAGCTGAGCAGGCATGAATCCTGCGGCCCAGCTGGCGGTTATCAGGCAGCTGAGCAGGCATGAATCCTGCGGCCCAGCTGGCGATTATCAGGCAGCTGAGCAGGCATGAATCCTGCGGCCCAGCTGGCGATTATCAGGCAGCTGAGCAGGCATGAATCCTGCGGCCCAGCTGGCGCTGATCAGTGCAGCTGAGCAGGCATGAAGCGCTGATCATGGCCTGCTGGCGATTATCAGGCAGCTGAGCAGGCATGAATCCTGCGGCCCAGCTGGCGGTATCAGGCAGCTGAGCAGGCATGAATCCTGCGGCCCAGCTGGCGATTATCAGGCAGCTGAGCAGGCATGAATCCTGCGGCCCAGCTGGCGATTATCAGGCAGCTGAGCAGGCATGAATCCTGCGGCCCAGCTGGCGATTATCAGGCAGCTGAGCAGGCATGAATCCTGCGGCCCAGCTGGCGATTATCAGGCAGCTGAGCAGGCATGAATCCTGCGGCCCAGCTGGCGATTATCAGGCAGCTGAGCAGGCATGAATCCTGCGGCCCAGCTGGCGGTTATCAGGCAGCTGAGCAGGCATGAATCCTGCGGCCCAGCTGGCGATTATCAGGCAGCTGAGCAGGCATGAATCCTGCGGCCCAGCTGGCGGTTATCAGGCAGCTGAGCAGGCATGAATCCTGCGGCCCAGCTGGCGATTATCAGGCAGCTGAGCAGGCATGAATCCTGCGGCCCAGCTGGCGATTATCAGGCAGCTGAGCAGGCATGAATCCTGCGGCCCAGCTGGCGATTATCAGGCAGCTGAGCAGGCATGAATCCTGCGGCCCAGCTGGCGTTATCAGGCAGCTGAGCAGGCATGAATCCTGCGGCCCAGCTGGCGATTATCAGGCAGCTGAGCAGGCGCTGATCCTGCACCTCAGCAGGCACTGATCACGTGCCTGTCATGCAGTGATCAGGTGGCTGAGAGGCGCTGATCATGTGACTGCTCATGTGCTGATCAGGTAGCTCTCCTGCACGGATCTGTGCCTCAGCAGGCAAGAATCAAGCAGCTGAGCAGGCATGAATCCTGCGGCCCAGCTGGCGATTATCAGGCAGCTGAGCAGGCATGAATCCTGCGGCCCAGCTGGCGATTATCAGGCAGCTGAGCAGGCATGAATCCTGCGGCCCAGCTGGCGATCAGGCAGCTGAGCAGGCATGAATGCGGCCCAGCTGGCGGTTATCAGGCAGCTGAGCAGGCATGAATCCTGCGGCCCAGCTGGCGATTATCAGGCAGCTGAGCAGGCATGAATCCTGCGGCCCAGCTGGCGATTATCAGGCAGCTGAGCAGGCATGAATCCTGCGGCCCAGCTGGCGATTATCAGGCAGCTGAGCAGGCATGAATCCTGCGGCCCAGCTGGCGTTATCAGGCAGCTGAGCAGGCATGAATCCTGCGGCCCAGCTGGCGGTTATCAGGCAGCTGAGCAGGCATGAATCCTGCGGCCCAGCTGGCGGTTATCAGGCAGCTGAGCAGGCATGAATCCTGCGGCCCAGCTGGCGGTTATCAGGCAGCTGAGCAGGCATGAATCCTGCGGCCCAGCTGGCGATTATCAGGCAGCTGAGCAGGCATGAATCCTGCGGCCCAGCTGGCGATTATCAGGCAGCTGAGCAGGCGCTGATCCCGCACCTCAGCAGGCACTGATCACGTGCCTGTCATGCAGTGATCAGGTGACTGAGAGGCGCTGATCATGTGACTGCTCATGTGCTGATCAGGTAGCTCTCCTGCACGGATCATGTGCCTCAGCAGGCAAGAATCAAGCAGCTGAGCAGGCATGAATCCTGCGGCCCAGCTGGCGATTATCAGGCAGCTGAGCAGGCATGAATCCTGCGGCCCAGCTGGCGATTATCAGGCAGCTGAGCAGGCATGAATCCTGCGGCCCAGCTGGCGATTATCAGGCAGCTGAGCAGGCATGAATCCTGCGGCCCAGCTGGCGGTTATCAGGCAGCTGAGCAGGCATGAATCCTGCGGCCCAGCTGGCGGTTATCAGGCAGCTGAGCAGGCATGAATCCTGCGGCCCAGCTGGCGATTATCAGGCAGCTGAGCAGGCATGAATCCTGCGGCCCAGCTGGCGATTATCAGGCAGCTGAGCAGGCATGAATCCTCAGCAGGCACTGATCAGGCATGTCTGAGCAGGCATGAGAGGCGCTGAGCAGGACATGATCAGGCAGCTGAGCAGCATGAATCCTGCGGCCCAGCTGGCGATTATCAGGCAGCTGAGCAGGCATGAATCCTGCGGCCCAGCTGGCGATTATCAGGCAGCTGAGCAGGCATGAATCCTGCGGCCCAGCTGGCGATTATCAGGCAGCTGAGCAGGCATGAATCCTGCGGCCCAGCTGGCGATTATCAGGCAGCTGAGCAGGCATGAATCCTGCGGCCCAGCTGGCGATTATCAGGCAGCTGAGCAGGCATGAATCCTGCGGCCCAGCTGGCGGTTATCAGGCAGCTGAGCAGGCATGAATCCTGCGGCCCAGCTGGCGATTATCAGGCAGCTGAGCAGGCATGAATCCTGCGGCCCAGCTGGCGTTATCAGGCAGCTGAGCAGGCATGAATCCTGCGGCCCAGCTGGCGATTATCAGGCAGCTGAGCAGGCATGAATCCTGCGGCCCAGCTGGCGATTATCAGGCAGCTGAGCAGGCATGAATCCTGCGGCCCAGCTGGCGATTATCAGGCAGCTGAGCAGGCATGAATCCTGCGGCCCAGCTGGCGATTATCAGGCAGCTGAGCAGGCATGAATCCTGCGGCCCAGCTGGCGATTATCAGGCAGCTGAGCAGGCATGAATCCTGCGGCCCAGCTGGCGATTATCAGGCAGCTGAGCAGGCATGAATCCTGCGGCCCAGCTGGCGATTATCAGGCAGCTGAGCAGGCATGAATCCTGCGGCCCAGCTGGCGGTTATCAGGCAGCTGAGCAGGCATGAATCCTGCGGCCCAGCTGGCGATTATCAGGCAGCTGAGCAGGCATGAATCCTGCGGCCCAGCTGGCGATTATCAGGCAGCTGAGCAGGCATGAATCCTGCGGCCCAGCTGGCGATTATCAGGCAGCTGAGCAGGCGCTGATCCCGCACTCAGCAGGCACTGATCACGTGCCTGTCATGCAGTGATCAGGTGACTGAGAGCGCTGATCATGTGACTGCTCATGTGCTGATCAGGTAGCTCTCCTGCACGGATCATGTGCCTCAGCAGGCAAGAATCAGGCAGCTGAGCAGGCATGAATCCTGCGGCCCAGCTGGCGATTATCAGGCAGCTGAGCAGGCATGAATCCTGCGGCCCAGCTGGCGATTATCAGGCAGCTGAGCAGGCATGAATCCTGCGGCCCAGCTGGCGATTATCAGGCAGCTGAGCAGGCATGAATCCTGCGGCCCAGCTGGCGTTATCAGGCAGCTGAGCAGGCATGAATCCTGCGGCCCAGCTGGCGGTTATCAGGCAGCTGAGCAGGCATGAATCCTGCGGCCCAGCTGGCGATTATCAGGCAGCTGAGCAGGCATGAATCCTGCGGCCCAGCTGGCGGTTATCAGGCAGCTGAGCAGGCATGAATCCTGCGGCCCAGCTGGCGGTTATCAGGCAGCTGAGCAGGCATGAATCCTGCGGCCCAGCTGGCGATTATCAGGCAGCTGAGCAGGCATGAATCCTGCGGCCCAGCTGGCGATTATCAGGCAGCTGAGCAGGCGCTGATCCCGCACCTCAGCAGGCACTGATCACGTGCCTGTCATGCAGTGATCAGGTGACTGAGAGGCGCTGATCATGTGACTGCTCATGTGCTGATCAGGTAGCTCTCCTGCACGGATCATGTGCCTCAGCAGGCAAGAATCAAGCAGCTGAGCAGGCATGAATCCTGCGGCCCAGCTGGCGATTATCAGGCAGCTGAGCAGGCATGAATCCTGCGGCCCAGCTGGCGATTATCAGGCAGCTGAGCAGGCATGAATCCTGCGGCCCAGCTGGCGATTATCAGGCAGCTGAGCAGGCATGAATCCTGCGGCCCAGCTGGCGATTATCAGGCAGCTGAGCAGGCATGAATCCTGCGGCCCAGCTGGCGGTTATCAGGCAGCTGAGCAGGCATGAATCCTGCGGCCCAGCTGGCGTTATCAGGCAGCTGAGCAGGCATGAATCCTGCGGCCCAGCTGGCGATTATCAGGCAGCTGAGCAGGCATGAATCCTGCGGCCCAGCTGGCGATTATCAGGCAGCTGAGCAGGCATGAATCCTGCGGCCCAGCTGGCATTATCAGGCAGCTGAGCAGGCATGAATCCTGCGGCCCAGCTGGCGGTTATCAGGCAGCTGAGCAGGCATGAATCCTGCGGCCCAGCTGGCGTTATCAGGCAGCTGAGCAGGCATGAATCCTGCGGCCCAGCTGGCGATTATCAGGCAGCTGAGCAGGCATGAATCCTGCGGCCCAGCTGGCGATTATCAGGCAGCTGAGCAGGCATGAATCCTGCGGCCCAGCTGGCGATTATCAGGCAGCTGAGCAGGCATGAATCCTGCGGCCCAGCTGGCGATTATCAGGCAGCTGAGCAGGCATGAATCCTGCGGCCCAGCTGGCGATTATCAGGCAGCTGAGCAGGCATGAATCCTGCGGCCCAGCTGGCGATTATCAGGCAGCTGAGCAGGCATGAATCCTGCGGCCCAGCTGGCGGTTATCAGGCAGCTGAGCAGGCATGAATCCTGCGGCCCAGCTGGCGGTTATCAGGCAGCTGAGCAGGCATGAATCCTGCGGCCCAGCTGGCGGTTATCAGGCAGCTGAGCAGGCATGAATCCTGCGGCCCAGCTGGCGATTATCAGGCAGCTGAGCAGGCATGAATCCTGCGGCCCAGCTGGCGATTATCAGGCAGCTGAGCAGGCATGAATCCTGCGGCCCAGCTGGCGATTATCAGGCAGCTGAGCAGGCATGAATCCTGCGGCCCAGCTGGCGATTATCAGGCAGCTGAGCAGGCGCTGATCCCGCACCTCAGCAGGCACTGATCACGTGCCTGTCATGCAGTGATCAGGTGACTGAGGGGCGCTGATCATGTGACAGCTCATGTGCTGATCAGGTAGCTCTCCTGCACGGATCATTTGCCTCAGCAGGCAAGAATCAAGCAGCTGAGCAGGCATGAATCCTGTGGCCAACTGGCGATTATCAGGCAGCTGAGCAGGCATGAATCCTGCGGCCCAGCTGGCGATTATCAGGCAGCTGAGCAGGCATGAATCCTGCGGCCCAGCTGGCGATTATCAGGCAGCTGAGCAGGCATGAATCCTGCGGCCCAGCTGGCGATTATCAGGCAGCTGAGCAGGCATGAATCCTGCGGCCCAGCTGGCGATTATCAGGCAGCTGAGCAGGCATGAATCCTGCGGCCCAGCTGGCGGTTATCAGGCAGCTGAGCAGGCGCTGATCCCGCACCTCAGCAGGCACTGATCACGTCCCTGTCATGCAGTGATCAGGTGACTGAAGGCGCTGATCATGTGACTGCTCATGTGCTGATCAGGTAGCTCTCTGCACGGATCATGTGCCTCAGCAGCAAGAATCAAGCAGCTGAGCAGGCATGAATCCTGCGGCCCAGCTGGCGATTATCAGGCAGCTGAGCAGGCATGAATCCTGCGGCCCAGCTGGCGATTATCAGGCAGCTGAGCAGGCATGAATCCTGCGGCCCAGCTGGCGATTATCAGGCAGCTGAGCAGGCATGAATCCTGCGGCCCAGCTGGCGATTATCAGGCAGCTGAGCAGGCATGAATCCTGCGGCCCAGCTGGCGATTATCAGGCAGCTGAGCAGGCATGAATCCTGCGGCCCAGCTGGCGGTTATCAGGCAGCTGAGCAGGCATGAATCCTGCGGCCCAGCTGGCGATTATCAGGCAGCTGAGCAGGCATGAATCCTGCGGCCCAGCTGGCGGTTATCAGGCAGCTGAGCAGGCATGAATCCTGCGGCCCAGCTGGCGATTATCAGGCAGCTGAGCAGGCATGAATCCTGCGGCCCAGCTGGCGATTATCAGGCAGCTGAGCAGGCGCTGATCCCGCACCTCAGCAGGCACTGATCACGTGCCTGTCATGCAGTGATCAGGTGACTGAGGCGCTGATCATGTGACTGCTCATGTGCTGATCAGGTAGCTCTCCTGCACGGATCATGTGCCTCAGCAGGCAAGAATCAAGCAGCTGAGCAGGCATGAATCCTGCGGCCCAGCTGGCGATTATCAGGCAGCTGAGCAGGCATGAATCCTGCGGCCCAGCTGGCGATTATCAGGCAGCTGAGCAGGCATGAATCCTGCGGCCCAGCTGGCGATTATCAGGCAGCTGAGCAGGCATGAATCCTGCGGCCCAGCTGGCGGTTATCAGGCAGCTGAGCAGGCATGAATCCTGCGGCCCAGCTGGCGATTATCAGGCAGCTGAGCAGGCATGAATCCTGCGGCCCAGCTGGCGATTATCAGGCAGCTGAGCAGGCATGAATCCTGCGGCCCAGCTGGCGATTATCAGGCAGCTGAGCAGGCATGAATCCTGCGGCCCAGCTGGCGGTTATCAGGCAGCTGAGCAGGCATGAATCCTGCGGCCCAGCTGGCGTTATCAGGCAGCTGAGCAGGCATGAATCCTGCGGCCCAGCTGGCGATTATCAGGCAGCTGAGCAGGCGCTGATCCCGCACCTCAGCAGGCACTGATCACGTGCCTGTCATGCAGTGATCAGGTGACAGAGGCGCTGATCATGTGACTGCTCATGTGCTGATCAGGTAGCTCTCCTGCACGGATCATGTGCCTCAGCAGGCAAGAATCAAGCAGCTGAGCAGGCATGAATCCTGCGGCCCAGCTGGCGATTATCAGGCAGCTGAGCAGGCATGAATCCTGCGGCCCAGCTGGCGATTATCAGGCAGCTGAGCAGGCATGAATCCTGCGGCCCAGCTGGCGTTATCAGGCAGCTGAGCAGGCATGAATCCTGCGGCCCAGCTGGCGATTATCAGGCAGCTGAGCAGGCATGAATCCTGCGGCCCAGCTGGCGATTATCAGGCAGCTGAGCAGGCATGAATCCTGCGGCCCAGCTGGCGGTTATCAGGCAGCTGAGCAGGCATGAATCCTGCGGCCCAGCTGGCGGTTATCAGGCAGCTGAGCAGGCATGAATCCTGCGGCCCAGCTGGCGATTATCAGGCAGCTGAGCAGGCATGAATCCTGCGGCCCAGCTGGCGATTATCAGGCAGCTGAGCAGGCGCTGATCCCGCACCTCAGCAGGCACTGATCACGTGCCTGTCATGCAGTGATCAGGTGACTGAGAGGCGCTGATCATGTGACTGCTCATGTGCTGATCAGGTAGCTCTCCTGCACGGATCATGTGCCTCAGCAGGCAAGAATCAAGCAGCTGAGCAGGCATGAATCCTGCGGCCCAGCTGGCGATTATCAGGCAGCTGAGCAGGCATGAATCCTGCGGCCCAGCTGGCGATTATCAGGCAGCTGAGCAGGCATGAATCCTGCGGCCCAGCTGGCGATTATCAGGCAGCTGAGCAGGCATGAATCCTGCGGCCCAGCTGGCGATTATCAGGCAGCTGAGCAGGCATGAATGCGGCCCAGCTGGCGGTTATCAGGCAGCTGAGCAGGCATGAATCCTGCGGCCCAGCTGGCGGTTATCAGGCAGCTGAGCAGGCATGAATCCTGCGGCCCAGCTGGCGGTTATCAGGCAGCTGAGCAGGCATGAATCCTGCGGCCCAGCTGGCGATTATCAGGCAGCTGAGCAGGCATGAATCCTGCGGCCCAGCTGGCGATTATCAGGCAGCTGAGCAGGCGCTGATCCCGCACCTCAGCAGGCACTGATCACGTGCCTGTCATGCAGTGATCAGGTGACTGAGAGGCGCTGATCATGTGACTGCTCATGTGCTGATCAGGTAGCTCTCCTGCACGGATCATGTGCCTCAGCAGGCAAGAATCAAGCAGCTGAGCAGGCATGAATCCTGCGGCCCAGCTGGCGATTATCAGGCAGCTGAGCAGGCATGAATCCTGCGGCCCAGCTGGCGATTATCAGGCAGCTGAGCAGGCATGAATCCTGCGGCCCAGCTGGCGGTTATCAGGCAGCTGAGCAGGCATGAATCCTGCGGCCCAGCTGGCGATTATCAGGCAGCTGAGCAGGCATGAATCCTGCGGCCCAGCTGGCGATTATCAGGCAGCTGAGCAGGCATGAATCCTGCGGCCCAGCTGGCGATTATCAGGCAGCTGAGCAGGCGCTGATCCTGCGGCCTCAGCAGGCACTGATCACGTGCCTGTCATGCAGTGATCAGGTGACTGAGAGGCGCTGATCATGTGACTGCTCATGTGCTGATCAGGTAGCTCTCCTGCACGGATCATGTGCCTCAGCAGGCAAGAATCAAGCAGCTGAGCAGGCATGAATCCTGCGGCCCAGCTGGCGATTATCAGGCAGCTGAGCAGGCATGAATCCTGCGGCCCAGCTGGTTATCAGGCAGCTGAGCAGGCATGAATCCTGCGGCCCAGCTGGCGATTATCAGGCAGCTGAGCAGGCATGAATCCTGCGGCCCAGCTGGGTTATCAGGCAGCTGAGCAGGCATGAATCCTGCGGCCCAGCTGGCGATTATCAGGCAGCTGAGCAGGCATGAATCCTGCGGCCCAGCTGGCGATTATCAGGCAGCTGAGCAGGCATGAATCCTGCGGCCCAGCTGGCGGTTATCAGGCAGCTGAGCAGGCATGAATCCTGCGGCCCAGCTGGCGGTTATCAGGCAGCTGAGCAGGCATGAATCCTGCGGCCCAGCTGGCGATTATCAGGCAGCTGAGCAGGCATGAATCCTGCGGCCCAGCTGGCGATTATCAGGCAGCTGAGCAGGCGCTGATCCCGCACCTCAGGCACTGATCACGTGCCTGTCATGCAGTGATCAGGTGACTGAGAGGCGCTGATCATGTGACTGCTCATGTGCTGATCAGGTAGCTCTCCTGCACGGATCATGTGCCTCAGCAGGCAAGAATCAAGCAGCTGAGCAGGCATGAATCCTGCGGCCCAGCTGGCGATTATCAGGCAGCTGAGCAGGCATGAATCCTGCGGCCCAGCTGGCGATTATCAGGCAGCTGAGCAGGCATGAATCCTGCGGCCCAGCTGGCGATTATCAGGCAGCTGAGCAGGCATGAATCCTGCGGCCCAGCTGGCGATTATCAGGCAGCTGAGCAGGCATGAATCCTGCGGCCCAGCTGGCGATTATCAGGCAGCTGAGCAGGCATGAATCCTGCGGCCCAGCTGGCGATTATCAGGCAGCTGAGCAGGCATGAATCCTGCGGCCCAGCTGGCGATTATCATGCAGCTGAGCAGGCATGAATCCTGCGGCCCAGCTGGCGGTTATCAGGCAGCTGAGCAGGCATGAATCCTGCGGCCCAGCTGGCGGTTATCAGGCAGCTGAGCAGGCATGAATCCTGCGGCCCAGCTGGCGGTTATCAGGCAGCTGAGCAGGCATGAATCCTGCGGCCCAGCTGGCGTTATCAGGCAGCTGAGCAGGCATGAATCCTGCGGCCCAGCTGGCGATTATCAGGCAGCTGAGCAGGCATGAATCCTGCGGCCCAGCTGGCGATTATCAGGCAGCTGAGCAGGCATGAATCCTGCGGCCCAGCTGGCGATTATCAGGCAGCTGAGCAGGCATGAATCCTGCGGCCCAGCTGGCGGTTATCAGGCAGCTGAGCAGGCATGAATCCTGCGGCCCAGCTGGCGATTATCAGGCAGCTGAGCAGGCATGAATCCTGCGGCCCAGCTGGCGATTATCAGGCAGCTGAGCAGGCATGAATCCTGCGGCCCAGCTGGCGGTTATCAGGCAGCTGAGCAGGCATGAATCCTGCGGCCCAGCTGGCGATTATCAGGCAGCTGAGCAGGCATGAATCCTGCGGCCCAGCTGGCGATTATCAGGCAGCTGAGCAGGCATGAATCCTGCGGCCCAGCTGGCGATTATCAGGCAGCTGAGCAGGCATGAATCCTGCGGCCCAGCTGGCGGTTATCAGGCAGCTGAGCAGGCATGAATCCTGCGGCCCAGCTGGCGATTATCAGGCAGCTGAGCAGGCATGAATCCTGCGGCCCAGCTGGCGATTATCAGGCAGCTGAGCAGGCATGAATCCTGCGGCCCAGCTGGCGATTATCAGGCAGCTGAGCAGGCATGAATCCTGCGGCCCAGCTGGCGATTATCAGGCAGCTGAGCAGGCATGAATCCTGCGGCCCAGCTGGCGATTATCAGGCAGCTGAGCAGGCATGAATCCTGCGGCCCAGCTGGCGATTATCAGGCAGCTGAGCAGGCATGAATCCTGCGGCCCAGCTGGCGTTATCAGGCAGCTGAGCAGGCATGAATCCTGCGGCCCAGCTGGCGTTATCAGGCAGCTGAGCAGGCATGAATCCTGCGGCCCAGCTGGCGATTATCAGGCAGCTGAGCAGGCATGAATCCTGCGGCCCAGCTGGCGATTATCAGGCAGCTGAGCAGGCGCTGATCCCGCACCTCAGCAGGCACTGATCACGTGCCTGTCATGCAGTGATCAGGTGACTGAGAGGCGCTGATCATGTGACTGCTCATGTGCTGATCAGGTAGCTCTCCTGCACGGATCATGTGCCTCAGCAGGCAAGAATCAAGCAGCTGAGCAGGCATGAATCCTGCGGCCCAGCTGGCGATTATCAGGCAGCTGAGCAGGCATGAATCCTGCGGCCCAGCTGGCGATTATCAGGCAGCTGAGCAGGCATGAATCCTGCGGCCCAGCTGGCGATTATCAGGCAGCTGAGCAGGCATGAATCCTGCGGCCCAGCTGGCGATTATCAGGCAGCTGAGCAGGCATGAATCCTGCGGCCCAGCTGGCGATTATCAGGCAGCTGAGCAGGCATGAATCCTGCGGCCCAGCTGGCGTTATCAGGCAGCTGAGCAGGCATGAATCCTGCGGCCCAGCTGGCGATTATCAGGCAGCTGAGCAGGCATGAATCCTGCGGCCCAGCTGGCGATTATCAGGCAGCTGAGCAGGCATGAATCCTGCGGCCCAGCTGGCGATTATCAGGCAGCTGAGCAGGCATGAATCCTGCGGCCCAGCTGGCGATTATCAGGCAGCTGAGCAGGCGCTGATCCCGCACCTCAGCAGGCACTGATCACGTGCCTGTCATGCAGTGATCAGGTGACTGAGAGGCGCTGATCATGTGACTGCTCATGTGCTGATCAGGTAGCTCTCCTGCACGGATCATGTGCCTCAGCAGGCAAGAATCAAGCAGCTGAGCAGGCATGAATCCTGCGGCCCAGCTGGCGATTATCAGGCAGCTGAGCAGGCATGAATCCTGCGGCCCAGCTGGCGATTATCAGGCAGCTGAGCAGGCATGAATCCTGCGGCCCAGCTGGCGATTATCAGGCAGCTGAGCAGGCATGAATCCTGCGGCCCAGCTGGCGTTATCAGGCAGCTGAGCAGGCATGAATCCTGCGGCCCAGCTGGCGATTATCAGGCAGCTGAGCAGGCATGAATCCTGCGGCCCAGCTGGCGGTTATCAGGCAGCTGAGCAGGCATGAATCCTGCGGCCCAGCTGGCGATTATCAGGCAGCTGAGCAGGCATGAATCCTGCGGCCCAGCTGGCGATTATCAGGCAGCTGAGCAGGCATGAATCCTGCGGCCCAGCTGGCGATTATCAGGCAGCTGAGCAGGCATGAATCCTGCGGCCCAGCTGGCGATTATCAGGCAGCTGAGCAGGCATGAATCCTGCGGCCCAGCTGGCGATTATCAGGCAGCTGAGCAGGCATGAATCCTGCGGCCCAGCTGGCGATTATCAGGCAGCTGAGCAGGCATGAATCCTGCGGCCCAGCTGGCGATTATCAGGCAGCTGAGCAGGCATGAATCCTGCGGCCCAGCTGGCGATTATCAGGCAGCTGAGCAGGCATGAATCCTGCGGCCCAGCTGGCGATTATCAGGCAGCTGAGCAGGCATGAATCCTGCGGCCCAGCTGGCGATTATCAGGCAGCTGAGCAGGCATGAATCCCGCACCCAGCAGGCACTGATCAGGCCTGCATGCAGTGATCAGGCGACTGAGAGGCGCTGATCATGTGACTGCTCATGTGCTGATCAGGCAGCTGAGCTGCACGAATCATGCGCCCAGCAGGCAGAATCAAGCAGCTGAGCAGGCATGAATCCTGCGGCCCAGCTGGCGATTATCAGGCAGCTGAGCAGGCATGAATCCTGCGGCCCAGCTGGCGATTATCAGGCAGCTGAGCAGGCATGAATCCTGCGGCCCAGCTGGCGATTATCAGGCAGCTGAGCAGGCATGAATCCTGCGGCCCAGCTGGCGATTATCAGGCAGCTGAGCAGGCATGAATCCTGCGGCCCAGCTGGCGATTATCAGGCAGCTGAGCAGGCATGAATCCTGCGGCCCAGCTGGCGGTTATCAGGCAGCTGAGCAGGCATGAATCCTGCGGCCCAGCTGGCGATTATCAGGCAGCTGAGCAGGCATGAATCCTGCGGCCCAGCTGGCGGTTATCAGGCAGCTGAGCAGGCATGAATCCTGCGGCCCAGCTGGCGATTATCAGGCAGCTGAGCAGGCATGAATCCTGCGGCCCAGCTGGCGATTATCAGGCAGCTGAGCAGGCATGAATCCTGCGGCCCAGCTGGCGATTATCAGGCAGCTGAGCAGGCATGAATCCCGCACCTCAGCAGGCACTGATCAGGCAGTGATCAGGTGACTGAGAGGCGCTGATCAGCTGGCATGTTATCAGGTAGCTCTCCTGCATGGATCCCCAGCTGGCGATTATCAGGCAGCTGAGCAGGCATGAATCCTGCGGCCCAGCTGGCGATTATCAGGCAGCTGAGCAGGCATGAATCCTGCGGCCCAGCTGGCGATTATCAGGCAGCTGAGCAGGCATGAATCCTGCGGCCCAGCTGGCTTATCAGGCAGCTGCCTGCATGGATCCTGTGCCTCAGCTGGCAAGAATCAGGCAGCTGAGCAGGCATGAATCCTGCGGCCCAGCTGCGGTTATCAGGCAGCTGAGCAGGCATGAATCCTGCGGCCCAGCTGGCGATTATCAGGCAGCTGAGCAGGCATGAATCCTGCGGCCCAGCTGGCGATTATCAGGCAGCTGAGCAGGCATGAATCCTGCGGCCCAGCTGGCGATTATCAGGCAGCTGAGCAGGCATGAATCCTGCGGCCCAGCTGGCGATTATCAGGCAGCTGAGCAGGCATGAATCCTGCGGCCCAGCTGGCGATTATCAGGCAGCTGAGCAGGCGCTGATCCCGCACCTCAGCAGGCACTGATCACGTGCCTGTCATGCAGTGATCAGGTGACTGAGAGGCGCTGATCATGCGACTGCTCATGTGCTGATCAGGCAGCTCTCCTGCACGGATCATGTGCCTCAGCAGGCAAGAATCAGGCAGCTGAGCAGGCATGAATCCTGCGGCCCAGCTGGCGATTATCAGGCAGCTGAGCAGGCATGAATCCTGCGGCCCAGCTGGCGATTATCAGGCAGCTGAGCAGGCATGAATCCTGCGGCCCAGCTGGCGATTATCAGGCAGCTGAGCAGGCATGAATCCTGCGGCCCAGCTGGCGATTATCAGGCAGCTGAGCAGGCATGAATCCTGCGGCCCAGCTGGCGATTATCAGGCAGCTGAGCAGGCATGAATCCTGCGGCCCAGCTGGCGATTATCAGGCAGCTGAGCAGGCATGAATCCTGCGGCCCAGCTGGCGATTATCAGGCAGCTGAGCAGGCATGAATCCTGCGGCCCAGCTGGCGATTATCAGGCAGCTGAGCAAGCATGAATCCTGCGGCCCAGCTGGCGATTATCAGGCAGCTGAGCAGGCATGAATCCTGCGGCCCAGCTGGCTTATCAGGCAGCTGAGCAGGCATGAATCCTGCGGCCCAGCTGGCGATTATCAGGCAGCTGAGCAGGCATGAATCCTGCGGCCCAGCTGGCGATTATCAGGCAGCTGAGCAGGCATGAATCCTGCGGCCCAGCTGGCGATTATCAGGCAGCTGAGCAGGCATGAATCCTGCGGCCCAGCTGGCGGTTATCAGGCATCTGAGCAGGCATGAATCCTGCGGCCCAGCTGGCGATTATCAGGCAGCTGAGCAGGCATGAATCCTGCGGCCCAGCTGGCGATTATCAGGCAGCTGAGCAGGCATGAATCCTGCGGCCCAGCTGGCGGTTATCAGGCAGCTGAGCAGGCATGAATCCTGCGGCCCAGCTGGCGTTATCAGGCAGCTGAGCAGGCATGAATCCTGCGGCCCAGCTGGCGATTATCAGGCAGCTGAGCAGGCATGAATCCTGCGGCCCAGCTGACGGTTATCAGGCAGCTGAGCAGGCATGAATCCTGCGGCCCAGCTGGCGATTATCAGGCAGCTGAGCAGGCATGAATCCTGCGGCCCAGCTGGCGATTATCAGGCAGCTGAGCAGGCATGAATCCTGCGGCCCAGCTGGCGATTATCAGGCAGCTGAGCAGGCATGAATCCTGCGGCCCAGCTGGCGATTATCAGGCAGCTGAGCAGGCGCTGATCCCGCACCTCAGCAGGCACTGATCACGTGCCTGTCATGCAGTGATCAGGTGACTGAGCGCTGATCATGTGACTGCTCATGTGCTGATCAGGTAGCTCTCCTGCACGGTTCATGTGCCTCAGCAGACAAGAATCAAGCAGCTGAGCAGGCATGAATCCTGCGGCCCAGCTGGCGATTATCAGGCAGCTGAGCAGGCATGAATCCTGCGGCCCAGCTGGCGATTATCAGGCAGCTGAGCAGGCATGAATCCTGCGGCCCAGCTGGCGATTATCAGGCAGCTGAGCAGGCATGAATCCTGCGGCCCAGCTGGCGATTATCAGGCAGCTGAGCAGGCATGAATCCTGCGGCCCAGCTGGCGATTATCAGGCAGCTGAGCAGGCATGAATCCTGCGGCCCAGCTGGCGATTATCAGGCAGCTGAGCAGGCGCTGATCCCGCACCCAGCAGGCACTGATCACGTGCCTGTCATGCAGTGATCAGGTGACTGAGAGGCGCTGATCATGTGACTGCTCATGTGCTGATCAGGTAGCTCTCCTGCACGGATCATGTGCCTCAGCAGGCAAGAATCAAGCAGCTGAGCAGGCATGAATCCTGCGGCCCAGCTGGCGATTATCAGGCAGCTGAGCAGGCATGAATCCTGCGGCCCAGCTGGCGATTATCAGGCAGCTGAGCAGGCATGAATCCTGCGGCCCAGCTGGCGATTATCAGGCAGCTGAGCAGGCATGAATCCTGCGGCCCAGCTGGCGATTATCAGGCAGCTGAGCAGGCATGAATCCTGCGGCCCAGCTGGCGATTATCAGGCAGCTGAGCAGGCATGAATCCTGCGGCCCAGCTGGCGATTATCAGGCAGCTGAGCAGGCATGAATCCTGCGGCCCAGCTGGCGATTATCAGGCAGCTGAGCAGGCATGAATCCTGCGGCCCAGCTGGCGATTATCAGGCAGCTGAGCAGGCATGAATCCTGCGGCCCAGCTGGCGATTATCAGGCAGCTGAGCAGGCATGCATCCTGCGGCCCAGCTGGCGATTATCAGGCAGCTGAGCAGGCGCTGATCCCGCACCTCAGCAGGCACTGATCACGTGCCTGTCATGCAGTGATCAGGTGACTGAGAGGCGCTGATCATGTGACTGCTCATGTGCTGATCAGGTAGCTCTCCTGCACGGTTCATGTGCCTCAGCAGACAAGAATCAAGCAGCTGAGCAGGCATGAATCCTGCGGCCCAGCTGGCGATTATCAGGCAGCTGAGCAGGCATGAATCCTGCGGCCCAGCTGGCGATTATCAGGCAGCTGAGCAGGCATGAATCCTGCGGCCCAGCTGGCGATTATCAGGCAGCTGAGCAGGCATGAATCCTGCGGCCCAGCTGGCGGTTATCAGGCAGCTGAGCAGGCATGAATCCTGCGGCCCAGCTGGCGATTATCAGGCAGCTGAGCAGGCATGAATCCTGCGGCCCAGCTGGCGATTATCAGGCAGCTGAGCAGGCATGAATCCTGCGGCCCAGCTGGCGATTATCAGGCAGCTGAGCAGGCATGAATCCTGCGGCCCAGCTGGCGATTATCAGGCAGCTGAGCAGGCATGAATCCTGCGGCCCAGCTGGCGATTATCAGGCAGCTGAGCAGGCATGAATCCTGCGGCCCAGCTGGCGATTATCAGGCAGCTGAGCAGGCGCTGATCCCGCACCTCAGCAGGCACTGATCACGTGCCTGTCATGCAGTGATCAGGTGACTGAGAGGCGCTGATCATGTGACTGCTCATGTGCTGATCAGGTAGCTCTCCTGCACGGATCATGTGCCTCAGCAGGCAAGAATCAAGCAGCTGAGCAGGCATGAATCCTGCGGCCCAGCTGGCGATTATCAGGCAGCTGAGCAGGCATGCATCCTGCGGCCCAGCTGGCGATTATCAGGCAGCTGAGCAGGCATGAATCCTGCGGCCCAGCTGGCGATTATCAGGCAGCTGAGCAGGCATGAATCCTGCGGCCCAGCTGGCGATTATCAGGCAGCTGAGCAGGCATGAATCCTGCGGCCCAGCTGGCGATTATCAGGCAGCTGAGCAGGCATGAATCCTGCGGCCCAGCTGGCGATTATCAGGCAGCTGAGCAGGCATGAATCCCGCACCTCAGCAGGCACTGATCACGTGCCTGTCATGCAGGGATCAGGTGACTGAGAGGCGCTGATCATGTGACTGCTCATGTGCTGATCAGGCAGCTCTCCTGCACGGATCATGTGCCCAGCAGGCAAGAATCAAGCAGCTGAGCAGGCATGAATCCTGCGGCCCAGCTGGCGATTATCAGGCAGCTGAGCAGGCATGAATCCTGCGGCCCAGCTGGCGATTATCAGGCAGCTGAGCAGGCATGAATCCTGCGGCCCAGCTGGCGTTATCAGGCAGCTGAGCAGGCATGAATCCTGCGGCCCAGCTGGCGATTATCAGGCAGCTGAGCAGGCATGAATCCTGCGGCCCAGCTGGCGATTATCAGGCAGCTGAGCAGGCATGAATCCTGCGGCCCAGCTGGCGATTATCAGGCAGCTGAGCAGGCATGAATCCTGCGGCCCAGCTGGCGATTATCAGGCAGCTGAGCAGGCATGAATCCTGCGGCCCAGCTGGCGATTATCAGGCAGCTGAGCAGGCATGAATCCTGCGGCCCAGCTGGCGATTATCAGGCAGCTGAGCAGGCATGAATCCTGCGGCCCAGCTGGCGATTATCAGGCAGCTGAGCAGGCATGAATCCTGCGGCCCAGCTGGCGATTATCAGGCAGCTGAGCAGGCATGAATCCTGCGGCCCAGCTGGCGATTATCAGGCAGCTGAGCAGGCATGAATCCTGCGGCCCAGCTGGCGATTATCAGGCAGCTGAGCAGGCATGAATCCTGCGGCCCAGCTGGCGATTATCAGGCAGCTGAGCAGGCATGAATCCTGCGGCCCAGCTGGCGTTATCAGGCAGCTGAGCAGGCATGAATCCTGCGGCCCAGCTGGCGGTTATCAGGCAGCTGAGCAGGCATGAATCCTGCGGCCCAGCTGGCGTTATCAGGCAGCTGAGCAGGCATGAATCCTGCGGCCCAGCTGGCGATTATCAGGCAGCTGAGCAGGCATGAATCCTGCGGCCCAGCTGGCGATTATCAGGCAGCTGAGCAGGCGCTGATCCCGCACCTCAGCAGGCACTGATCACGTGCCTGTCATGCAGTGATCAGGTGACTGAGAGGCGCTGATCATGTGACTGCTCATGTGCTGATCAGGTAGCTCTCCTGCACGGATCCTGCGCCTCAGCAGGCAAGAATCAAGCAGCTGAGCAGGCATGAATCCTGCGGCCCAGCTGGCGATTATCAGGCAGCTGAGCAGGCATGAATCCTGCGGCCCAGCTGGCGATTATCAGGCAGCTGAGCAGGCATGAATCCTGCGGCCCAGCTGGCGATTATCAGGCAGCTGAGCAGGCATGAATCCTGCGGCCCAGCTGGCGATTATCAGGCAGCTGAGCAGGCATGAATCCTGCGGCCCAGCTGGCGATTATCAGGCAGCTGAGCAGGCATGAATCCTGCGGCCCAGCTGGCGATTATCAGGCAGCTGAGCAGGCATGAATCCTGCGGCCCAGCTGGCGATTATCAGGCAGCTGAGCAGGCATGAATCCCGCACCCAGCAGGCACTGATCACGTGCCTGTCATGCAGTGATCAGGTGACTGAGGCGCTGATCATGTGACTGCTCATGTGCTGATCAGGCAGCTCTCCTGCACGGATCATGTGCCTCAGCAGGCAAGAATCAGGCAGCTGAGCAGGCATGAATCCTGCGGCCCAGCTGGCGATTATCAGGCAGCTGAGCAGGCATGAATCCTGCGGCCCAGCTGGCGATTATCAGGCAGCTGAGCAGGCATGAATCCTGCGGCCCAGCTGGCGATTATCAGGCAGCTGAGCAGGCATGAATCCTGCGGCCCAGCTGGCGATTATCAGGCAGCTGAGCAGGCCTGAATCCTGCGGCCCAGCTGGCGAGTATCAGGCAGCTGAGCAGGCATGAATCCTGCGGCCCAGCTGGCGATTATCAGGCAGCTGAGCAGGCATGAATCCTGCGGCCCAGCTGGCGATTATCAGGCAGCTGAGCAGGCATGAATCCTGCGGCCCAGCTGGCGATTATCAGGCAGCTGAGCAGGCATGAATCCTGCGGCCCAGCTGGCGGTTATCCGGCAGCTGAGCAGGCATGAATCCTGCGGCCCAGCTGGCGATTATCAGGCAGCTGAGCAGGCATGAATCCTGCGGCCCAGCTGGCGATTATCAGGCAGCTGAGCAGGCATGAATCCTGCGGCCCAGCTGGCGTTATCAGGCAGCTGAGCAGGCATGAATCCTGCGGCCCAGCTGGCGATTATCAGGCAGCTGAGCAGGCATGAATCCTGCGGCCCAGCTGGCGATTATCAGGCAGCTGAGCAGGCATGAATCCTGCGGCCCAGCTGGCGGTTATCAGGCAGCTGAGCAGGCATGAATCCTGCGGCCCAGCTGGCGATTATCAGGCAGCTGAGCAGGCATGAATCCTGCGGCCCAGCTGGCGATTATCAGGCAGCTGAGCAGGCATGAATCCTGCGGCCCAGCTGGCGATTATCAGGCAGCTGAGCAGGCGCTGATCCCGCACCTCAGCAGGCACTGATCACGTGCCTGTCATGCAGTGATCAGGTGACTGAGAGGCGCTGATCATGTGACTGCTCATGTGCTGATCAGGTAGCTCTCCTGCACGGATCATGTGCCTCAGCAGGCAAGAATCAAGCAGCTGAGCAGGCATGAATCCTGCGGCCCAGCTGGCGATTATCAGGCAGCTGAGCAGGCATGAATCCTGCGGCCCAGCTGGCGATTATCAGGCAGCTGAGCAGGCATGAATCCTGCGGCCCAGCTGGCGATTATCAGGCAGCTGAGCAGGCATGAATCCTGCGGCCCAGCTGGCGATTATCAGGCAGCTGAGCAGGCATGAATCCTGCGGCCCAGCTGGCGATTATCAGGCAGCTGAGCAGGCATGAATCCTGCGGCCCAGCTGGCGATTATCAGGCAGCTGAGCAGGCATGAATCCTGCGGCCCAGCTGGCGATTATCAGGCAGCTGAGCAGGCATGAATCCTGCGGCCCAGCTGGCGGTTATCAGGCAGCTGAGCAGGCATGAATCCTGCGGCCCAGCTGGCGATTATCAGGCAGCTGAGCAGGCATGAATCCTGCGGCCCAGCTGGCGATTATCAGGCAGCTGAGCAGGCGCTGATCCCGCACCTCAGCAGGCACTGATCACGTGCCTGTCATGCAGTGATCAGGTGACTGAGAGGCGCTGATCATGTGACTGCTCATGTGCTGATCAGGTAGCTCTCACGGATCATGTGCCTCAGCAGGCAAGAATCAAGCAGCTGAGCAGGCATGAATCCTGCGGCCCAGCTGGCGATTATCAGGCAGCTGAGCAGGCATGAATCCTGCGGCCCAGCTGGCGATTATCAGGCAGCTGAGCAGGCATGAATCCTGCGGCCCAGCTGGCGATTATCAGGCAGCTGAGCAGGCATGAATCCTGCGGCCCAGCTGGCGATTATCAGGCAGCTGAGCAGGCATGAATCCTGCGGCCCAGCTGGCGATTATCAGGCAGCTGAGCAGGCATGAATCCTGCGGCCCAGCTGGCGATTATCAGGCAGCTGAGCAGGCATGAATCCTGCGGCCCAGCTGGCGATTATCAGGCAGCTGAGCAGGCATGAATCCTGCGGCCCAGCTGGCGATTATCAGGCAGCTGAGCAGGCATGAATCCTGCGGCCCAGCTGGCGATTATCAGGCAGCTGAGCAGGCATGAATCCTGCGGCCCAGCTGGCGGTTATCAGGCAGCTGAGCAGGCATGAATCCTGCGGCCCAGCTGGCGATTATCAGGCAGCTGAGCAGGCATGAATCCTGCGGCCCAGCTGGCGATTATCAGGCAGCTGAGCAGGCATGAATCCTGCGGCCCAGCTGGCGATTATCAGGCAGCTGAGCAGGCATGAATCCTGCGGCCCAGCTGGCGATTATCAGGCAGCTGAGCAGGCATGAATCCTGCGGCCCAGCTGGCGATTATCAGGCAGCTGAGCAGGCATGAATCCTGCGGCCCAGCTGGCGATTATCAGGCAGCTGAGCAGGCATGAATCCTGCGGCCCAGCTGGCGATTATCAGGCAGCTGAGCAGGCATGAATCCTGCGGCCCAGCTGGCGATTATCAGGCAGCTGAGCAGGCATGAATCCTGCGGCCCAGCTGGCGATTATCAGGCAGCTGAGCAGGCATGAATCCTGCGGCCCAGCTGGCGATTATCAGGCAGCTGAGCAGGCATGAATCCTGCGGCCCAGCTGGCGATTATCAGGCAGCTGAGCAGGCATGAATCCTGCGGCCCAGCTGGCGATTATCAGGCAGCTGAGCAGGCATGAATCCTGCGGCCCAGCTGGCGATTATCAGGCAGCTGAGCAGGCATGAATCCTGCGGCCCAGCTGGCGATTATCAGGCAGCTGAGCAGGTGCTGATCCCGCACCTCAGCAGGCACTGATCACGTGCCTGTCATGCAGTGATCAGGTGACTGAGAGGCGCTGATCATGTGACTGCTCATGTGCTGATGAGGTAGCTCTCCTGCACGGTTCATGTGCCTCAGCAGACAAGAATCAAGCAGCTGAGCAGGCATGAATCCTGCGGCCCAGCTGGCGATTATCAGGCAGCTGAGCAGGCATGAATCCTGCGGCCCAGCTGGCGATTATCAGGCAGCTGAGCAGGCATGAATCCTGCGGCCCAGCTGGCGATTATCAGGCAGCTGAGCAGGCATGAATCCTGCGGCCCAGCTGGCGATTATCAGGCAGCTGAGCAGGCATGAATCCTGCGGCCCAGCTGGCGATTATCAGGCAGCTGAGCAGGCATGAATCCTGCGGCCCAGCTGGCGATTATCAGGCAGCTGAGCAGGCGCTGATCCCGCACCTCAGCAGGCACTGATCACGTGCCTGTCATGCAGTGATCAGGTGACTGAGAGGCGCTGATCATGTGACTGCTCATGTGCTGATCAGGTAGCTCTCCTCCACGGATCATGTGCCCCAGCAGGCAAGAATCAAGCAGCTGAGCAGGCATGAATCCTGCGGCCCAGCTGACGATTATCAGGCATCTGAGCAGGCATGAATCCTGCGGCCCAGCTGGCGATTATCAGGCAGCTGAGCAGGCATGAATCCTGCGGCCCAGCTGGCGATTATCAGGCAGCTGAGCAGGCATGAATCCTGCGGCCCAGCTGGCGATTATCAGGCAGCTGAGCAGGCATGAATCCTGCGGCCCAGCTGGCGATTATCAGGCAGCTGAGCAGGCATGAATCCTGCGGCCCAGCTGGCGATTATCAGGCAGCTGAGCAGGCATGAATCCTGCGGCCCAGCTGGCGGTTATCAGGCAGCTGAGCAGGCATGAATCCTGCGGCCCAGCTGGCGGTTATCAGGCAGCTGAGCAGGCATGAATCCTGCGGCCCAGCTGGCGATTATCAGGCAGCTGAGCAGGCATGAATCCTGCGGCCCAGCTGGCGATTATCAGGCAGCTGAGCAGGCGCTGATCCCGCAGCTCAGCAGGCACTGATCACGTGCCTGTCATGCAGTGATCAGGTGACTGAGAGGCGCTGATCATGTGACTGCTCATGTGCTGATCAGGCAGCTCTCCTGCATGGATCATGTGCCCCAGCTGGCAAGAATCAGGCAGCTGAGCAGGCATGAATCCTGCGGCCCAGCTGGCGATTATCAGGCAGCTGAGCAGGCATGAATCCTGCGGCCCAGCTGGCGATTATCAGGCAGCTGAGCAGGCATGAATCCTGCGGCCCAGCTGGCGATTATCAGGCAGCTGAGCAGGCATGAATCCTGCGGCCCAGCTGGCGATTATCAGGCAGCTGAGCAGGCATGAATCCTGCGGCCCAGCTGGCGATTATCAGGCAGCTGAGCAGGCATGAATCCTGCGGCCCAGCTGGCGGTTATCAGGCAGCTGAGCAGGCATGAATCCTGCGGCCCAGCTGGCGATTATCAGGCAGCTGAGCAGGCATGAATCCTGCGGCCCAGCTGGCGGTTATCAGGCAGCTGAGCAGGCATGAATCCTGCGGCCCAGCTGGCGATTATCAGGCAGCTGAGCAGGCATGAATCCTGCGGCCCAGCTGGCGATTATCAGGCAGCTGAGCAGGCGCTGATCCCGCACCTCAGCAGGCACTGATCACGTGCCTGTCATGCAGTGATCAGGTGACTGAGAGGCGCTGATCATGTGACTGCTCATGTGCTGATCAGGTAGCTCTCCTGCACGGATCACGTGCCTCAGCAGGCAAGAATCAAGCAGCTGAGCAGGCATGAATCCTGCGGCCCAGCTGGCGATTATCAGGCAGCTGAGCAGGCATGAATCCTGCGGCCCAGCTGGCGATTATCAGGCAGCTGAGCAGGCATGAATCCTGCGGCCCAGCTGGCGATTATCAGGCAGCTGAGCAGGCATGAATCCTGCGGCCCAGCTGGCGATTATCAGGCAGCTGAGCAGGCATGAATCCTGCGGCCCAGCTGGCTATTATCAGGCAGCTGAGCAGGCATGAATCCTGCGGCCCAGCTGGCGATTATCAGGCAGCTGAGCAGGCGCTGATCCCGCACCTCAGCAGGCACTGATCACGTGCCTGTCATGCAGTGATCAGGTGACTGAGAGGCGCTGATCATGTGACTGCTCATGTGCTGATCAGGTAGCTCTCCTGCACGGTTCATGTGCCTCAGCAGACAAGAATCAAGCAGCTGAGCAGGCATGAATCCTGCGGCCCAGCTGGCGATTATCAGGCAGCTGAGCAGGCATGAATCCTGCGGCCCAGCTGGCGATTATCAGGCAGCTGAGCAGGCATGAATCCTGCGGCCCAGCTGGCGATTATCAGGCAGCTGAGCAGGCATGAATCCTGCGGCCCAGCTGGCGATTATCAGGCAGCTGAGCAGGCATGAATCCTGCGGCCCAGCTGGCGATTATCAGGCAGCTGAGCAGGCATGAATCCTGCGGCCCAGCTGGCGATTATCAGGCAGCTGAGCAGGCATGAATCCTGCGGCCCAGCTGGCGATTATCAGGCAGCTGAGCAGGCATGAATCCTGCGGCCCAGCTGGCGATTATCAGGCAGCTGAGCAGGCATGAATCCTGCGGCCCAGCTGGCGATTATCAGGCAGCTGAGCAGGCATGAATCCTGCGGCCCAGCTGGCGATTATCAGGCAGCTGAGCAGGCATGAATCCTGCGGCCCAGCTGGCGATTATCAGGCAGCTGAGCAGGCATGAATCCTGCGGCCCAGCTGGCGATTATCAGGCAGCTGAGCAGGCATGAATCCTGCGGCCCAGCTGGCGATTATCAGGCAGCTGAGCAGGCATGAATCCTGCGGCCCAGCTGGCGATTATCAGGCAGCTGAGCAGGCATGAATCCTGCGGCCCAGCTGGCGATTATCAGGCAGCTGAGCAGGCATGAATCCTGCGGCCCAGCTGGCGATTATCAGGCAGCTGAGCAGGCATGAATCCTGCGGCCCAGCTGGCGTTATCAGGCAGCTGAGCAGGCATGAATCCTGCGGCCCAGCTGGCGATTATCAGGCAGCTGAGCAGGCATGAATCCTGCGGCCCAGCTGGCGATTATCAGGCAGCTGAGCAGGCGCTGATCCCGCACCTCAGCAGGCACTGATCACGTGCCTGTCATGCAGTGATCAGGTGACTGAGAGGCGCTGATCATGTGACTGCTCATGTGCTGATCAGGTAGCTCTCCTGCGGCCTCAGCAGGCAAGAATCAGGCAGCTGAGCAGGCATGAATCCTGCGGCCCAGCTGGCGATTATCAGGCAGCTGAGCAGGCATGAATCCTGCGGCCCAGCTGGCGATTATCAGGCAGCTGAGCAGGCATGAATCCTGCGGCCCAGCTGGCGATTATCAGGCAGCTGAGCAGGCATGAATCCTGCGGCCCAGCTGGCGATTATCAGGCAGCTGAGCAGGCATGAATCCTGCGGCCCAGCTGGCGATTATCAGGCAGCTGAGCAGGCATGAATCCTGCGGCCCAGCTGGCGATTATCAGGCAGCTGAGCAGGCGCTGATCCCGCGGCTCAGCAGGCACTGATCACGTGCCTGTCATGCAGTGATCAGGTGACTGAGAGGCGCTGATCATGTGACTGCTCATGTGCTGATCAGGTAGCTCTCCTGCACGGATCCTGCGCCTCAGCAGGCAAGAATCAGGCAGCTGAGCAGGCATGAATCCTGCGGCCCAGCTGGCGATTATCAGGCAGCTGAGCAGGCATGAATCCTGCGGCCCAGCTGGCGATTATCAGGCAGCTGAGCAGGCATGAATCCTGCGGCCCAGCTGGCGATTATCAGGCAGCTGAGCAGGCATGAATCCTGCGGCCCAGCTGGCGATTATCAGGCAGCTGAGCAGGCATGAATCCTGCGGCCCAGCTGGCGATTATCAGGCAGCTGAGCAGGCATGAATCCTGCGGCCCAGCTGGCGATTATCAGGCAGCTGAGCAGGCATGAATCCTCAGCAGGCACTGATCACGTGCTGTCATGCAGTGATCAGGTGACTGAGAGGCGCTGATCATGTGACTGCTCATGTGCTGATCAGGTAGCTCTCCTGCACGGTCCATGTGCCTCAGCAGGCAAGAATCAGGCAGCTGAGCAGGCATGAATCCTGCGGCCCAGCTGGCGATTATCAGGCAGCTGAGCAGGCATGAATCCTGCGGCCCAGCTGGCGATTATCAGGCAGCTGAGCAGGCATGAATCCTGCGGCCCAGCTGGCGATTATCAGGCAGCTGAGCAGGCATGAATCCTGCGGCCCAGCTGGCGATTATCAGGCAGCTGAGCAGGCATGAATCCTGCGGCCCAGCTGGCGATTATCAGGCAGCTGAGCAGGCATGAATCCTGCGGCCCAGCTGGCGATTATCAGGCAGCTGAGCAGGCATGAATCCTGCGGCCCAGCTGGCGATTATCAGGCAGCTGAGCAGGCATGAATCCTGCGGCCCAGCTGGCGGTTATCAGGCAGCTGAGCAGGCATGAATCCTGCGGCCCAGCTGGCGGTTATTAGGCAGCTGAGCAGGCATGAATCCTGCGGCCCAGCTGGCGATTATCAGGCAGCTGAGCAGGCGCTGATCCCGCACCTCAGCAGGCGACCGCAGTGCCTGTCATGCAGTGATCAGGTGACTGAGAGGCGCTGATCATGTGACTGCTCATGTGCTGATCAGGTAGCTCTCCTGCACGGATCCTGCGCCTCAGCAGGCTAGAATCAAGCAGCTGAGCAGGCATGAATCCTGCGGCCCAGCTGGCGATTATCAGGCAGCTGAGCAGGCATGAATCCTGCGGCCCAGCTGGCGATTATCAGGCAGCTGAGCAGGCATGAATCCTGCGGCCCAGCTGGCGATTATCAGGCAGCTGAGCAGGCATGAATCCTGCGGCCCAGCTGGCGATTATCAGGCAGCTGAGCAGGCATGAATCCTGCGGCCCAGCTGGCGATTATCAGGCAGCTGAGCAGGCATGAATCCTGCGGCCCAGCTGGCGATTATCAGGCAGCTGAGCAGGCGCTGATCCCGCACCTCAGCAGGCACTGATCACGTGCCTGTCATGCAGTGATCAGGTGACTGAGAGGCGCTGATCATGTGACTGCTCATGTGCTGATCAGGCAGCTCTCCTGCATGGATCATGCGCCTCAGCAGGCAAGAATCAAGCAGCTGAGCAGGCATGAATCCTGCGGCCCAGCTGGCGATTATCAGGCAGCTGAGCAGGCATGAATCCTGCGGCCCAGCTGGCGATTATCAGGCAGCTGAGCAGGCATGAATCCTGCGGCCCAGCTGGCGATTATCAGGCAGCTGAGCAGGCATGAATCCTGCGGCCCAGCTGGCGATTATCAGGCAGCTGAGCAGGCATGAATCCTGCGGCCCAGCTGGCGATTATCAGGCAGCTGAGCAGGCATGAATCCTGCGGCCCAGCTGGCGATTATCAGGCAGCTGAGCAGGCGCTGATCCCGCACCTCAGCAGGCACTGATCACGTGCCTGTCATGCAGTGATCAGGTGACTGAGAGGCGCTGATCATGTGACTGCTCATGTGCTGATCAGGTAGCTCTCCTGCACGGATCATGTGCCTCAGCAGGCAAGAATCAAGCAGCTGAGCAGGCATGAATCCTGCGGCCCAGCTGGCGCTTATCAGGCAGCTGAGCAGGCATGAATCCTGCGGCCCAGCTGGCGATTATCAGGCAGCTGAGCAGGCATGAATCCTGCGGCCAGCTGGCGATTATCAGGCAGCTGAGCAGGCATGAATCCTGCGGCCCAGCTGTCGGTTATCAGGGAGCTGAGCAGGCATGAATCCTGCGGCCCAGCTGGCGATTATCAAGCAGCTGAGCAGGCATGAATCCTGCGGCCCAGCTGGCGGTTATCAGGCAGCTGAGCAGGCATGAATCCTGCGGCCCAGCTGGCGATTATCAGGCAGCTGAGCAGGCATGAATCCTGCGGCCCAGCTGGCGGTTATCAGGCAGCTGAGCAGGCATGAATCCTGCGGCCCAGCTGGCGGTTATCAGGCAGCTGAGCAGGCATGAATCCTGCGGCCCAGCTGGCGATTATCAGGCAGCTGAGCAGGCGATGATCCCGCACCTCAGCAGGCACTGATCACGTGCCTGTCATGCAGTGATCAGGTGGCTGAGAGGCGCTGATCATGTGACTGCCCATGTGCTGATCAGGTAGCTCTCAGGCACGGATCATGCGCCTCAGCTGGCAAGAATCAGGCAGCTGAGCAGGCATCAATCCTGCGGCCCAGCTGGCGATTATCAGGCAGCTGAGCAGGCATGAATCCTGCGGCCCAGCTGGCGATTATCAGGCAGCTGAGCAGGCATGAATCCTGCGGCCCAGCTGGCGGTTATCAGGCAGCTGAGCAGGCATGAATGCGGCCCAGCTGGCGTTATCAGGCAGCTGAGCAGGCATGAATCCTGCGGCCCAGCTGGCGGTTATCAGGCAGCTGAGCAGGCATGAATCCTGCGGCCCAGCTGGCGGTTATCAGGCAGCTGAGCAGGCATGAATCCTGCGGCCCAGCTGGCGATTATCAGGCAGCTGAGCAGGCATGAATCCTGCGGCCCAGCTGGCGGTTATCAGGCAGCTGAGCAGGCATGAATCCTGCGGCCCAGCTGGCGATTATCAGGCAGCTGAGCAGGCATGAATCCTGCGGCCCAGCTGGCGGTTATCAGGCAGCTGAGCAGGCCGTGATCCCGCGCCTCAGCAGGCGCTGATCACGGGCCTGTCATGCAGTGATCAGGTGACTGAGAGCGCTGATCATGTGCTGCTCATGTGCTGATCAGGTAGCTCTCACACGGATCCTGCCCAGCTGGCGAGTATCAGGCAGCTGAGCAGGCATGAATCCTGCGGCCCAGCTGGCGATTATCAGGCAGCTGAGCAGGCATGCATCCTGCGGCCCAGCTGACGGTTATCAGGCAGCTGAGCAGGCATGAATCCTGCGGCCCAGCTGGCGGTTATCAGGCAGCTGAGCAGGCATGAATCCTGCGGCCCAGCTGGCGGTTATCAGGCAGCTGAGCAGGCATGAATCCTGCGGCCCAGCTGGCGGTTATCAGGCAGCTGAGCAGGCATGAATCCTGCGGCCCAGCTGGCGATTATCAGGCAGCTGAGCAGGCGCTGATCCCGCACCTCAGCAGGCACTGATCACGTGCCTGTCATGCAGTGATCAGGTGACTGAGAGGCGCTGATCATGTGACTGCTCATGTGCTGATCAGGTAGCTCTCCTGCACGGTTCATGTGCCTCAGCAGGCAAGAATCAAGCAGCTGAGCAGGCATGAATCCTGCGGCCCGGCTGGCGGTTATCAGGCGGCTGGGCAGGCATGAATCCTGCGGCCCAGCTGGCGATTATCAGGCAGATGAGCAGGCAGGTGTCGCGCGGCCCAGCTGGCGATTATCAGGCAGACGAGCAGGCATGAATCCTGCGGCCCAGCTGGCGGTTATCAGGCAGCTGAGCAGGCATGAATCCTGCGGCCCAGCTGGCGGTTATCAGGCAGCTGAGCAGGCATGAATCCTGCGGCCCAGCTGGCGGTTATCAGGCAGCTGAGCAGGCATGAATCCTGCGGCCCAGCTGGCGGTTATCAGGCAGCTGAGCAGGCATGAATCCTGCGGCCCAGCTGGCGGTTATCAGGCAGCTGAGCAGGCATGAATCCTGCGGCCCAGCTGGCGGTTATCAGGCAGCTGAGCAGGCATGAATCCTGCGGCCCAGCTGGCGGTTATCAGGCAGCTGAGCAGGCATGAATCCTGCGGCCCAGCTGGCGGTTATCAGGCAGCTGAGCAGGCATGAATCCTGCGGCCCAGCTGGCGATTATCAGGCAGCTGAGCAGGCATGAATCCTGCGGCCCAGCTGGCGGTTATCAGGCAGCTGAGCAGGCATGAATCCTGCGGCCCAGCTGGCGGTTATCAGGCAGCTGAGCAGGCATGAATCCTGCGGCCCAGCTGGCGGTTATCAGGCAGCTGAGCAGGCATGAATCCTGCGGCCCAGCTGGCGGTTATCAGGCAGCTGAGCAGGCATGAATCCTGCGGCCCAGCTGGCGGTTATCAGGCAGCTGAGCAGGCATGAATCCTGCGGCCCAGCTGGCGATTATCAGGCAGCTGAGCAGGCATGAATCCTGCGGCCCAGCTGGCGATTATCAGGCAGCTGAGCAGGCGCTGATCCCGCACCTCAGCAGGCACTGATCACGTGCCTGTCATGCAGTGATCAGGTGACTGAGAGGCGCTGATCATGTGACTGCTCATGTGCTGATCAGGTAGCTCTCCTGCACGGATCATGTGCCTCAGCAGGCAAGAATCAAGCAGCTGAGCAGGCATGAATCCTGCGGCCCAGCTGGCGATTATCAGGCAGCTGAGCAGGCATGAATCCTGCGGCCCAGCTGGCGGTTATCAGGCAGCTGAGCAGGCATGAATCCTGCGGCCCAGCTGGCGGTTATCAGGCAGCTGAGCAGGCATGAATCCTGCGGCCCAGCTGGCGGTTATCAGGCAGCTGAGCAGTTATGAATCCTGCGGCCCAGCTGGCGGTTATCAGGCAGCTGAGCAGGCATGAATCCTGCGGCCCAGCTGGCGGTTATCAGGCAGCTGAGCAGGCATGAATCCTGCGGCCCAGCTGGCGTTATCAGGCAGCTGAGCAGGCATGAATCCTGCGGCCCAGCTGGCGGTATCAGGCAGCTGCAGCAGGCATGAATCCTGCGTGCCTGCCCATGTGCTATCAGGTAGCTGATGAATCCTGCGGCTCCAGCTGGCGGTTATCAGGCAGCTGAGCAGGCATGAATCCTGCGGCCCAGCTGGCGATTATCAGGCAGCTGAGCAGGCATGAATCCTGCGGCCCAGCTGGCGGTTATCAGGCAGCTGAGCAGGCATGAATCCTGCGGCCCAGCTGGCGATTATCAGGCAGCTGAGCAGGCATGAATCCTGCGGCCCAGCTGGCGGTTATCAGGCAGCTGAGCAGGCATGAATCCTGCGGCCCAGCTGGCGATTATCAGGCAGCTGAGCAGGCATGAATCCTGCGGCCCAGCTGGCGATTATCAGGCAGCTGAGCAGGCGCTGATCCCGCACCTCAGCAGGCACTGATCACGTGCCTGTCATGCAGTGATCAGGTGACTGAGAGGCGCTGATCATGTGACTGCTCATGTGCTGATCAGGTAGCTCTCCTGCACGGATCATGTGCCTCAGCAGGCAAGAATCAAGCAGCTGAGCAGGCATGAATCCTGCGGCCCAGCTGGCGATTATCAGGCAGCTGAGCAGGCATGAATCCTGCGGCCCAGCTGGCGATTATCAGGCAGCTGAGCAGGCATGAATCCTGCGGCCCAGCTGGCGATTATCAGGCAGCTGAGCAGGCATGAATCCTGCGGCCCAGCTGGCGGTTATCAGGCAGCTGAGCAGGCATGAATCCTGCGGCCCAGCTGGCGGTTATCAGGCAGCTGAGCAGGCATGAATCCTGCGGCCCAGCTGGCGGTTATCAGGCAGCTGAGCAGGCATGAATCCTGCGGCCCAGCTGGCGATTATCAGGCAGCTGAGCAGGCATGAATCCTGCGGCCCAGCTGGCGTTATCAGGCAGCTGAGCAGGCATGAATCCTGCGGCCCAGCTGGCGGTTATCAGGCAGCTGAGCAGGCATGAATCCTGCGGCCCAGCTGGCGATTATCAGGCAGCTGAGCAGGCATGAATCCTGCGGCCCAGCTGGCGGTTATCAGGCAGCTGAGCAGGCATGAATCCTGCGGCCCAGCTGGCGGTTATCAGGCAGCTGAGCAGGCATGAATCCTGCGGCCCAGCTGGCGGTTATCAGGCAGCTGAGCAGGCATGAATCCTGCGGCCCAGCTGGCGGTTATCAGGCAGCTGAGCAGGCATGAATCCTGCGGCCCAGCTGGCGGTTATCAGGCAGCTGAGCAGGCATGAATCCTGCGGCCCAGCTGGCGGTTATCAGGCAGCTGAGCAGGCATGAATCCTGCGGCCCAGCTGGCGGTTATCAGGCAGCTGAGCAGGCATGAATCCTGCGGCCCAGCTGGCGATTATCAGGCAGCTGAGCAGGCATGAATCCTGCGGCCCAGCTGGCGATTATCAGGCAGCTGAGCAGGCGCTGATCCAGCACCTCAGCAGGCACTGATCACGTGCCTGTGCAGTGATCAGGTGACTGAGGCGCTGATCATGTGACTGCTCATGTGCTGATCAGGTAGCTCTCCTGCACGGATCATGTGCCTCAGCAGGCAAGAATCAAGCAGCTGAGCAGGCATGAATCCTGCGGCCCAGCTGGCGGTTATCAGGCAGCTGAGCAGGCATGAATCCTGCGGCCCAGCTGGCGGTTATCAGGCAGCTGAGCAGGCATGACTGCGGCCCAGCTGGCGGTTATCAGGCAGCTGAGCAGGCATGAATCCTGCGGCCCAGCTGGCGGTTATCAGGCAGCTGAGCAGGCATGAATCCTGCGGCCCAGCTGGCGATTATCAGGCAGCTGAGCAGGCATGAATCCTGCGGCCCAGCTGGCGGTTATCAGGCAGCTGAGCAGGCATGAATCCTGCGGCCCAGCTGGCGGTTATCAGGCAGCTGAGCAGGCATGAATCCTGCGGCCCAGCTGGCGGTTATCAGGCAGCTGAGCAGGCATGAATCCTGCGGCCCAGCTGGCGATTATCAGGCAGCTGAGCAGGCATGAATCCTGCGGCCCAGCTGGCGATTATCAGGCAGCTGAGCAGGCGCTGATCCCGCACCTCAGCAGGCACTGATCACGTGCCTGTCATGCAGTGATCAGGTGACTGAGAGGCGCTGATCATGTGACTGCTCATGTGCTGATCAGGTAGCTCTCCTGCACGGATCATGTGCCTCAGCAGGCAAGAATCAAGCAGCTGAGCAGGCATGAATCCTGCGGCCCAGCTGGCGATTATCAGGCAGCTGAGCAGGCATGAATCCTGCGGCCCAGCTGGCGATTATCAGGCAGCTGAGCAGGCATGAATCCTGCGGCCCAGCTGGCGGTTATCAGGCAGCTGAGCAGGCATGAATCCTGCGGCCCAGCTGGCGGTTATCAGGCAGCTGAGCAGGCATGAATCCTGCGGCCCAGCTGGCGGTTATCAGGCCGCTGAGCAGGCATGAATCCTGCGGCCCAGCTGGCGGTTATCAGGCAGCTGAGCAGGCATGAATCCTGCGGCCCAGCTGGCGGTTATCAGGCAGCTGAGCAGGCATGAATCCTGCGGCCCAGCTGGCGTTATCAGGCAGCTGAGCAGGCATGAATCCTGCGGCCCAGCTGGCGATTATCAGGCAGCTGAGCAGGCATGAATCCTGCGGCCCAGCTGGCGGTTATCAGGCAGCTGAGCAGGCATGAATCCTGCGGCCCAGCTGGCGGTTATCAGGCAGCTGAGCAGGCATGAATCCTGCGGCCCAGCTGGCGATTATCAGGCAGCTGAGCAGGCATGAATCCTGCGGCCCAGCTGGCGGTTATCAGGCAGCTGAGCAGGCATGAATCCTGCGGCCCAGCTGGCGGTTATCAGGCAGCTGAGCAGGCATGAATCCTGCGGCCCAGCTGGCGATTATCAGGCAGCTGAGCAGGCAGAATCCTGCGGCCCTGGTTATCAGGCAGCTGAGCAGGCGCTGATCACCGCCTCAGCAGTCATGCAGTTGGTGACTGAGAGGCGCTGATCATGTGACTGCTCATGTGCTGATCAGGTAGCTCTCCTGCACGGATCATGTGCCTCCAGCAGCAAGAATCAAGCAGCTGAGCAGGCATGAATCCTGCGGCCCAGCTGGCGATTATCAGGCAGCTGAGCAGGCATGAATCCTGCGGCCCAGCTGGCGATTATCAGGCAGCTGAGCAGGCATGAATCCTGCGGCCCAGCTGGCGATTATCAGGCAGCTGAGCAGGCATGAATCCTGCGGGCTGGCGGTTATCAGGCAGCTGAGCAGGCATGAATCCTGCGGCCCAGCTGGCGAAGTTATCAGGCAGCTGAGCAGGCATGAATCCTGCGGCCCAGCTGGCGGTTATCAGGCAGCTGAGCAGGCATGAATCCTGCGGCCCAGCTGGCGATTATCAGGCAGCTGAGCAGGCATGAATCCTGCGGCCCAGCTGGCGTTATCAGGCAGCTGAGCAGGCATGAATCCTGCGGCCCAGCTGGCGGTTATCAGGAGCTGAGCAGGCAGGCGCCCGCACCTCAGCAGGCACTGATCACGTGCCTGTCATGCAGTGATCAGGTGACTGAGAGGCGCTGATCATGTGACTGCTCATGTGCTGATCAGGTAGCTCTCCTCCACGGATCATGTGCCTCAGCAGGCGAGAATCAAGCAGCTGAGCAGGCATGAATCCTGCGGCCCAGCTGGCGATTATCAGGCAGCTGAGCAGGCATGAATCCTGCGGCCCAGCTGGCGATTATCAGGCAGCTGAGCAGGCATGAATCCTGCGGCCCAGCTGGCGGTTATCAGGCAGCTGAGCAGGCATGAATCCTGCGGCCCAGCTGGCGGTTATCAGGCAGCTGAGCAGGCATGAATCCTGCGGCCCAGCTGGCGATTATCAGGCAGCTGAGCAGGCATGAATCCTGCGGCCCAGCTGGCGATTATCAGGAGCAGCTGAGCAGGCATGAATCCTGCGGCCCAGCTGGCGGTTATCAGGCAGCTGAGCAGGCATGAATCCTGCGGCCCAGCTGGCGGTTATCAGGCAGCTGAGCAGGCATGAATCCTGCGGCCCAGCTGGCGGTTATCAGGCAGCTGAGCAGGCATGAATCCTGCGGCCCAGCTGGCGGTTATCAGGCAGCTGAGCAGGCATGAATCCTGCGGCCCAGCTGGCGGTTATCAGGCAGCTGAGCAGGCATGAATCCTGCGGCCCAGCTGGCGGTTATCAGGCAGCTGAGCAGGCATGAATCCTGCGGCCCAGCTGGCGATTATCAGGCAGCTGAGCAGGCATGAATCCTGCGGCCCAGCTGGCGATTATCAGGCAGCTGAGCAGGCGCTGATCCGCACCTCAGCGGCACTGATCAGCGTGCCTGTCATGCAGATCAGGTGACTGAAGGCGCTGATATGTGCTGGTCTTGTGCTGATCAGGTAGCTCTCCTGCGGATCATGTGCCTCAGCAGGCAGAATCAAGCAGGCTGAGCAGGCATGAATCCTGCGGCCCAGCTGGCGATTATCAGGCAGCTGAGCAGGCATGAATCCTGCGGCCCAGCTGGCGGTTATCAGGCAGCTGAGCAGGCATGAATCCTGCGGCCCAGCTGGCGATTATCAGGCAGCTGAGCAGGCATGAATCCTGCGGCCCAGCTGGCGGTTATCAGGCAGCTGAGCAGGCATGAATCCTGCGGCCCAGCTGGCGATTATCAGGCAGCTGAGCAGGCGCTGATCCACCTCAGGCAGGCAGTGATCTGGCCGTGCCTGTCATCGTGATCAGGTGACTGAGAGGCGCTGATCATGTGACTGCTCATGTGCTGACCAGGTAGCTCTCCTGCACGGATCATGTGCCTCAGCAGGCAGAATCAAGCAGCTGAGCAGGCATGAATCCTGCGGCCCAGCTGGCGGTTATCAGGCAGCTGAGCAGGCATGAATCCTTCGGCCCAGCTGGCGATTATCAGGCAGCTGAGCAGGCATGAATCCTGCGGCCCAGCTGGCGATTATCAGGCAGCTGAGCAGGCATGAATCCTGCGGCCCAGCTGGCGGTTATCAGGCAGCTGAGCAGGCATGAATCCTGCGGCCCAGCTGGCGGTTATCAGGCAGCTGAGCAGGCATGAATCCTGCGGCCCAGCTGGCGGTTATCAGGCAGCTGAGCGGGCATGAATCCTGCGGCCCAGCTGGCGGTTATCAGGCAGCTGAGCAGGCATGAATCCTGCGGCCCAGCTGGCGGTTATCAGGCAGCTGAGCAGGCATGAATCCTGCGGCCCAGCTGGCGATTATCAGGCAGCTGAGCAGGCATGAATCCTGCGGCCCAGCTGGCGATTATCAGGCAGCTGAGCAGGCGCTGATCCGCACCTCAGCAGGCACTGATCACGTGCCTGTCATGCAGTGATCAGGTGACTGAGAGGCGCTGATCATGTGACTGCTCATGTGCTGATCAGGTAGCTCTCCTGCACGGATCATGTGCCTCAGCAGGCAAGAATCAAGCAGCTGAGCAGGCATGAATCCTGCGGCCCAGCTGGCGATTATCAGGCAGCAGAGCAGGCATGAATCCTGCAGCCCAGTGGCGATTATCAGGCAGCTGAGCAGGCATGAATCCTGCGGCCCAGCTGGCGTTATCAGGCAGCTGAGCAGGCATGAATCCTGCGGCCCAGCTGGCGGTTATCAGGCAGCTGAGCAGGCATGAATCCCTGCGGCCCAGCTGGCGATTATCAGGCAGCTGAGCAGGCATGAATCCTGCGGCCCAGCTGGCGGTTATCAGGCAGCTGAGCAGGCATGAATCCTGCGGCCCAGCTGGCGATTATCAGGCAGCTGAGCAGGCATGAATCCTGCGGCCCAGCTGGCGGTTATCAGGCAGCTGAGCAGGCATGAATCCTGCGGCCCAGCTGGCGGTTATCAGGCAGCTGAGCCAGCATGAATCCTGCGGCCCAGCTGGCGATTATCAGGGCAGCTGAGCAGGCATGAATCCTGCGGCCCAGCTGGCGGTTATCAGGCAGCTGAGCAGGCATGAATCCTGCGGCCCAGCTGGCGGTTATCAGGCAGCTGAGCAGGCATGAATCCTGCGGCCCAGCTGGCGGTTATCAGGCAGCTGAGCAGGCATGAATCCTGCGGCCCAGCTGGCGATTATCAGGCAGCTGAGCAGGCGCTGATCCGCACCTCAGCAGGCACTGATCACGTGCCTGTGCATGCAGTGATCAGGGTGACTGAGGCGCTGATCATGTGACTGCTCATGTGCTGATCAGGTAGCTCTCCTGCACGGATCATGTGCGCTCAGCTGGCGAGAATCAAGCAGCTGAGCAGGCATGAATCCTGCGGCCCAGCTGGCGATTATCAGGCAGCTGAGCAGGCATGAATCCTGCGGCCCAGCTGGCGGTTATCAGGCAGCTGAGCAGGCATGAATCCTGCGGCCCAGCTGGCGGTTATCAGGCAGCTGAGCAGGCATGAATCCTGCGGCCCAGCTGGCGATTATCAGGCAGCTGAGCAGGCATGAATCCTGCGGCCCAGCTGGCGATTATCAGGCAGCTGAGCAGGCGCTGATCCCGCACCTCAGCAGGCACTGATCACGTGCCTGTCATGCAGGGATCAGGTGACTGAGAGGCGCTGATCATGTGACTGCTCATGTGCTGATCAGGTAGCTCTCCTGCACGGTTCATGTGCCTCAGCAGAATAGAATCACGCAGCTGAGCAGGCATGAATCCTGCGGCCCAGCTGGCGGTTATCAGGCAGCTGAGCAGGCATGAATCCTGCGGCCCAGCTGGCGGTTATCAGGCAGCTGAGCAGGCATGAATCCTGCGGCCCAGCTGGCGGTTATCAGGCAGCTGAGCAGACATGAATCCTGCGGCCCAGCTGGCGGTTATCAGGCAGCTGAGCAGGCATGAATCCTGCGGCCCAGCTGGCGGTTATCAGGCAGCTGAGCAGGCATGAATCCTGCGGCCCAGCTGGCGGTTATCAGGCAGCTGAGCAGGCATGAATCCTGCGGCCCAGCTGGCGGTTATCAGGCAGCTGAGCAGGCATGAATCCTGCGGCCCAGCTGGCGGTTATCAGGCAGCTGAGCAGGCATGAATCCTGCGGCCCAGCTGGCGGTTATCAGGCAGCTGAGCAGGCATGAATCCTGCGGCCCAGCTGGCGATTATCAGGCAGCTGAGCAGGCATGAATCCTGCGGCCCAGCTGGCGATTATCAGGCAGCTGAGCAGGCATGAATCCTGCGGCCCAGCTGGCGATTATCAGGCAGCTGAGCAGGCGCTGATCCCGCACCTCAGCAGGCACTGATCACGTGCCTGTCATGCAGTGATCAGGTGACTGAGAGGCGCTGATCATGTGACTGCTCATGTGCTGATCAGGTAGCTCTCCTGCACGGATCATGTGCCTCAGCAGGCAGAATCAAGCAGCTGAGCAGGCATGAATCCTGCGGCCCAGCTGGCGATTATCAGGCAGCTGAGCAGGCATGAATCCTGCGGCCCAGCTGGCGATTATCAGGCAGCTGAGCAGGCATGAATCCTGCGGCCCAGCTGGCGATTATCAGGCAGCTGAGCAGGCATGAATCCTGCGGCCCAGCTGGCGATTATCAGGCAGCTGAGCAGGCATGAATCCTGCGGCCCAGCTGGCGGTTATCAGGCAGCTGAGCAGGCATGAATCCTGCGGCCCAGCTGGCGGTTATCAGGCAGCTGAGCAGGCATGAATCCCTGCGGCCCAGCTGGCGGTTATCAGGCAGCTGAGCAGGCATGAATCCTGCGGCCCAGCTGGCGGTTATCAGGCAGCTGAGCAGGCATGAATCCTGCGGCCCAGCTGGCGATTATCAGGCAGCTGAGCAGGCATGAATCCTGCGGCCCAGCTGGCGATTATCAGGCAGCTGAGCAGGCGCTGATCCCGCACCTCAGCAGGCACTGATCACGTGCCTGTCATGCAGTGATCAGGTGACTGAGAGGCGCTGATCATGTGACTGCTCATGTGCTGATCAGGTAGCTCTCCTGCACGGATCATGTGCCTCAGCAGGCAAGAATCAAGCAGCTGAGCAGGCATGAATCCTGCGGCCCAGCTGGCGATTATCAGGCAGCTGAGCAGGCATGAATCCTGCGGCCCAGCTGGCGATTATCAGGCAGCTGAGCAGGCATGAATCCTGCGGCCCAGCTGGCGATTATCAGGCAGCTGAGCAGGCATGAATCCTGCGGCCCAGCTGGCGGTTATCAGGCAGCTGAGCAGGCATGAATCCTGCGGCCCAGCTGGCGGTTATCAGGCAGCTGAGCAGGCATGAATCCTGCGGCCCAGCTGGCGGTTATCAGGCAGCTGAGCAGGCATGAATCCTGCGGCCCAGCTGGCGATTATCAGGCAGCTGAGCAGGCATGAATCCTGCGGCCCAGCTGGCGGTTATCAGGCAGCTGAGCAGGCATGAATCCTGCGGCCCAGCTGGCGATTATCAGGCAGCTGAGCAGGCATGAATCCTGCGGCCCAGCTGGCGGTTATCAGGCAGCTGAGCAGGCATGAATCCTGCGGCCCAGCTGGCGATTATCAGGCAGCTGAGCAGGCATGAATCCTGCGGCCCAGCTGGCGGTTATCAGGCAGCTGAGCAGGCATGAATCCTGCGGCCCAGCTGGCGATTATCAGGCAGCTGAGCAGGCATGAATCCTGCGGCCCAGCTGGCGGTTATCAGGCAGCTGAGCAGGCATGAATCCTGCGGCCCAGCTGGCGGTTATCAGGCAGCTGAGCAGGCATGAATCCTGCGGCCCAGCTGGCGGTTATCAGGCAGCTGAGCAGGCATGAATCCTGCGGCCCAGCTGGCGGTTATCAGGCAGCTGAGCAGGCATGAATCCTGCGGCCCAGCTGGCGATTATCAGGCAGCTGAGCAGGCATGAATCCTGCGGCCCAGCTGGCGATTATCAGGCAGCTGAGCAGGCATGAATCCTGCGGCCCAGCTGGCGATTATCAGGCAGCTGAGCAGGCCTGATCCCGCACCTCAGCAGGCACTGATCACGTGCCTGTCATGCAGTGATCAGGTGACTGAGGCGCTGATCATGTGACTGCTCATGTGCTGATCAGGTAGCTCTCCTGCACGGATCATGTGCCTCAGCAGGCAAGAATCAAGCAGCTGAGCAGGCATGAATCCTGCGGCCCAGCTGGCGATTATCAGGCAGCTGAGCAGGCATGAATCCTGCGGCCCAGCTGGCGATTATCAGGCAGCTGAGCAGGCATGAATCCTGCGGCCCAGCTGGCGATTATCAGGCAGCTGAGCAGGCATGAATCCTGCGGCCCAGCTGGCGGTTATCAGGCAGCTGAGCAGGCATGAATCCTGCGGCCCAGCTGGCGATTATCAGGCAGCTGAGCAGGCATGAATCCTGCGGCCCAGCTGGCGGTTATCAGGCAGCTGAGCAGGCATGAATCCTGCGGCCCAGCTGGCGGTTATCAGGCAGCTGAGCAGGCATGAATCCTGCGGCCCAGCTGGCGGTTATCAGGCAGCTGAGCAGGCATGAATCCTGCGGCCCAGCTGGCGATTATCAGGCAGCTGAGCAGGCATGAATCCTGCGGCCCAGCTGGCGATTATCAGGCAGCTGAGCAGGCGCTGATCCCGCACCTCAGCAGGCACTGATCACGTGCCTGTCATGCAGTGATCAGGTGACTGAGAGGCGCTGATCATGTGACTGCTCATGTGCTGATCAGGTAGCTCTCCTGCACGGATCATGTGCCTCAGCAGGCAAGAATCAAGCAGCTGAGCAGGCATGAATCCTGCGGCCCAGCTGGCGATTATCAGGCAGCTGAGCAGGCATGAATCCTGCGGCCCAGCTGGCGATTATCAGGCAGCTGAGCAGGCATGAATCCTGCGGCCCAGCTGGCGGTTATCAGGCAGCTGAGCAGGCATGAATCCTGCGGCCCAGCTGGCGGTTATCAGGCAGCTGAGCAGGCATGAATCCTGCGGCCCAGCTGGCGGTTATCAGGCAGCTGAGCAGGCATGAATCCTGCGGCCCAGCTGGCGATTATCAGGCAGCTGAGCAGGCATGAATCCTGCGGCCCAGCTGGCGGTTATCAGGCAGCTGAGCAGGCATGAATCCTGCGGCCCAGCTGGCGGTTATCAGGCAGCTGAGCAGGCATGAATCCTGCGGCCCAGCTGGCGATTATCAGGCAGCTGAGCAGGCATGAATCCTGCGGCCCAGCTGGCGATTATCAGGCAGCTGAGCAGGCATGAATCCTGCGGCCCAGCTGGCGATTATCAGGCAGCTGAGCAGGCATGAATCCTGCGGCCCAGCTGGCGATTATCAGGCAGCTGAGCAGGCATGAATCCTGCGGCCCAGCTGGCGGTTATCAGGCAGCTGAGCAGGCATGATCCCGCCTCAGCAGGCGCTGATCAGTGCCTGTCATGCAGCTGATCAGGTCCTGCGGGCCTGAGCATGGCGCATTATCAGGCAGCTGAGCAGGCATGGATCATGCGGCCCAGCAGGCGGTTATCAGGCAGCTGAGCAGGCATGAATCCTGCGGCCCAGCTGGCGGTTATCAGGCAGCTGAGCAGGCATGAATCCTGCGGCCCAGCTGGCGATTATCAGGCAGCTGAGCAGGCATGAATCCTGCGGCCCAGCTGGCGATTATCAGGCAGCTGAGCAGGCATGAATCCTGCGGCCCAGCTGGCGGTTATCAGGCAGCTGAGCAGGCATGAATCCTGCGGCCCAGCTGGCGATTATCAGGCAGCTGAGCAGGCATGAATCCTGCGGCCCAGCTGGCGATTATCAGGCAGCTGAGCAGGCGCTGATCCCGCACCTCAGCAGGCACTGATCACGTGCCTGTCATGCAGTGATCAGGTGACTGAGAGGCGCTGATCATGTGACTGCTCATGTGCTGATCAGGTAGCTCTCCTGCACGGTTCATGTGCCTCAGCAGGCAAGAATCACGCAGCTGAGCAGGCATGAATCCTGCGGCCCAGCTGGCGATTATCAGGCAGCTGAGCAGGCATGAATCCTGCGGCCCAGCTGGCGATTATCAGGCAGCTGAGCAGGCATGAATCCTGCGGCCCAGCTGGCGCGTTATCAGGCAGCTGAGCAGGCATGAATCCTGCGGCCCAGCTGGCGATTATCAGGCAGCTGAGCAGGCATGAATCCTGCGGCCCAGCTGGCGGTTATCAGGCAGCTGAGCAGGCATGAATCCTGCGGCCCAGCTGGCGGTTATCAGGCAGCTGAGCAGGCATGAATCCTGCGGCCCAGCTGGCGGTTATCAGGCAGCTGAGCAGGCATGAATCCTGCGGCCCAGCTGGCGGTTATCAGGCAGCTGAGCAGGCATGAATCCTGCGGCCCAGCTGGCGATTATCAGGCAGCTGAGCAGGCATGAATCCTGCGGCCCAGCTGGCGATTATCAGGCAGCTGAGCAGGCGCTGATCCCGCACCTCAGCAGGCACTGATCACGTGCCTGTCATGCAGTGATCAGGTGACTGAGAGGCGCTGATCATGTGACTGCTCATGTGCTGATCAGGTAGCTCTCCTGCACGGATCATGTGCCTCAGCAGGCAAGAATCAAGCAGCTGAGCAGGCATGAATCCTGCGGCCCAGCTGGCGATTATCAGGCAGCTGAGCAGGCATGAATCCTGCGGCCCAGCTGGCGATTATCAGGCAGCTGAGCAGGCATGAATCCTGCGGCCCAGCTGGCGATTATCAGGCAGCTGAGCAGGCATGAATCCTGCGGCCCAGCTGGCGGTTATCAGGCAGCTGAGCAGGCATGAATCCTGCGGCCCAGCTGGCGGTTATCAGGCAGCTGAGCAGGCATGAATCCTGCGGCCCAGCTGGCGATTATCAGGCAGCTGAGCAGGCATGAATCCTGCGGCCCAGCTGGCGATTATCAGGCAGCTGAGCAGGCATGAATCCTGCGGCCCAGCTGGCGATTATCAGGCAGCTGAGCAGGCATGAATCCTGCGGCCCAGCTGGCGGTTATCAGGCAGCTGAGCAGGCATGAATCCTGCGGCCCAGCTGGCGATTATCAGGCAGCTGAGCAGGCCTGAATCCTGCGGCCCAGCTGGCGATTATCAGAGGCGCAGCATGTGAGCAGGGCTGCAGCTCCTGCGCGGATCCCCAGCTGGCGATTATCAGGCAGCTGAGCAGGCATGAATCCTGCGGCCCAGCTGGCGATTATCAGGCAGCTGAGCAGGCATGAATCCTGCGGCCCAGCTGGCGATTATCAGGCAGCTGAGCAGGCATGAATCCTGCGGCCCAGCTGGCGATTATCAGGCAGCTGAGCAGGCATGAATCCTGCGGCCCAGCTGGCGATTATCAGGCAGCTGAGCAGGCATGAATCCTGCGGCCCAGCTGGCGATTATCAGGCAGCTGAGCAGGCATGAATCCTGCGGCCCAGCTGGCGATTATCAGGCAGCTGAGCAGGCATGAATCCTGCGGCCCAGCTGGCGGTTATCAGGCAGCTGAGCAGGCATGAATCCTGCGGCCCAGCTGGCGGTTATCAGGCAGCTGAGCAGGCATGAATCCTGCGGCCCAGCTGGCGATTATCAGGCAGCTGAGCAGGCATGAATCCTGCGGCCCAGCTGGCGATTATCAGGCAGCTGAGCAGGCATGAATCCTGCGGCCCAGCTGGCGATTATCAGGCAGCTGAGCAGGCATGAATCCTGCGGCCCAGCTGGCGATTATCAGGCAGCTGAGCAGGCGCTGATCCCGCACCTCAGCAGGCACTGATCACGTGCCTGTCATGCAGTGATCAGGTGACTGAGAGGCGCTGATCATGTGACTGCTCATGTGCTGATCAGGTAGCTCTCCTGCACGGATCATGTGCCTCAGCAGGCAAGAATCAAGCAGCTGAGCAGGCATGAATCCTGCGGCCCAGCTGGCGATTATCAGGCAGCTGAGCAGGCATGAATCCTGCGGCCCAGCTGGCGATTATCAGGCAGCTGAGCAGGCATGAATCCTGCGGCCCAGCTGGCGATTATCAGGCAGCTGAGCAGGCATGAATCCTGCGGCCCAGCTGGCGGTTATCAGCAGCTGAGCAGGCATGAATCCTGCGGCCCAGCTGGCGGTTATCAGGCAGCTGAGCAGGCATGAATCCTGCGGCCCAGCTGGCGATTATCAGGCAGCTGAGCAGGCATGAATCCTGCGGCCCAGCTGTGCGTTATCAGGCAGCTGAGCAGGCATGAATCCTGCGGCCCAGCTGGCGATTATCAGGCAGCTGAGCAGGCATGAATCCTGCGGCCCAGCTGGCGATTATCAGGCAGCTGAGCAGGCATGAATCCTGCGGCCCAGCTGGCGATTATCAGGCAGCTGAGCAGGCGCTGATCCCGCACCTCAGCAGGCACTGATCACGTGCCTGTCATGCAGTGATCAGGTGACTGAGAGGCGCTGATCATGTGACTGCTCATGTGCTGATCAGGTAGCTCTCCTGCACGGATCATGTGCCTCAGCAGGCAAGAATCAAGCAGCTGAGCAGGCATGAATCCTGCGGCCCAGCTGGCGATTATCAGGCAGCTGAGCAGGCATGAATCCTGCGGCCCAGCTGGCGATTATCAGGCAGCTGAGCAGGCATGAATCCTGCGGCCCAGCTGGCGATTATCAGGCAGCAGAGCAGGCATGAATCCTGCGGCCCAGCTGGCGATTATCAGGCAGCTGAGCAGGCATGAATCCTGCGGCCCAGCTGGCGATTATCAGGCAGCTGATCAGGCATGAATCCTGCGGCCCAGCTGGCGGTTATCAGGCAGCTGAGCAGGCATGAATCCTGCGGCCCAGCTGGCGGTTATCAGGCAGCTGAGCAGGCATGAATCCTGCGGCCCAGCTGGCGGTTATCAGGCAGCTGAGCAGGCATGAATCCTGCGGCCCAGCTGGCGATTATCAGGCAGCTGAGCAGGCATGAATCCTGCGGCCCAGCTGGCGATTATCAGGCAGCTGAGCAGGCGCTGATCCCGCACCTCAGCAGGCACTGATCACGTGCCTGTCATGCAGTGATCAGGTGACTGAGAGGCGCTGATCATGTGACTGCTCATGTGCTGATCAGGTAGCTCTCTGCACGGATCATGTGCCTCAGCAGGCAAGAATCAAGCAGCTGAGCAGGCATGAATCCTGCGGCCCAGCTGGCGATTATCAGGCAGCTGAGCAGGCATGAATCCTGCGGCCCAGCTGGCGATTATCAGGCAGCTGAGCAGGCATGAATCCTGCGGCCCAGCTGGCGATTATCAGGCAGCTGAGCAGGCATGAATCCTGCGGCCCAGCTGGCGATTATCAGGCAGCTGAGCAGGCATGAATCCTGCGGCCCAGCTGGCGGTTATCAGGCAGCTGAGCAGGCATGAATCCTGCGGCCCAGCTGGCGATTATCAGGCAGCTGAGCAGGCATGAATCCTGCGGCCCAGCTGGCGATTATCAGGCAGCTGAGCAGGCATGAATCCTGCGGCCCAGCTGGCGGTTATCAGGCAGCTGAGCAGGCATGAATCCTGCGGCCCAGCTGGCGGTTATCAGGCAGCTGAGCAGGCATGAATCCTGCGGCCCAGCTGGCGATTATCAGGCAGCTGAGCAGGCATGAATCCTGCGGCCCAGCTGGCGATTATCAGGCAGCTGAGCAGGCGCTGATCCCGCGCCTCAGCAGGCGCTTATCACGTGGCTGTCATGCAGTGATCAGGTGACTGGAGGGCGCTGAGTCATGTGTACTGCTCATGTGCTGATCAGGTGAGCTCTCCTGCACGGATCATGTGCCTCAGCAGGCAGAATCAAGCAGCTGAGCAGGCATGAATCCTGCGGCCCAGCTGGCGATTATCAGGCAGCTGAGCAGGCGAATCCTGCGGCCCAGCTGGCGATTATCAGGCAGCTGAGCAGGCATGAATCCTGCGGCCCAGCTGGCGATTATCAGGCAGCTGAGGCAGGCATGAGATTCCTGCGGCCCAGCTGGCGATTATCAGGCAGCTGAGCAGGCGCTGATCCCGCACCTCAGCAGGCACTGATCACGTGCCTGTCATGCAGTGATCAGGTGACTGAGGCCTGATCATGTGACTGCTCATGTGCTGATCAGGTAGCTCTCCTGCAGATCATGTGCCTCAGCAGGCGAGAATCAAGCAGCTGAGCAGGCATGAATCCTGCGGCCCAGCTGGCGATTATCAGGCAGCTGAGCAGGCATGAATCCTGCGGCCCAGCTGGCGATTATCAGGCAGCTGGCAGGCGCATGAATCCTGCGGCCCAGCTGGCGATTATCAGGCAGCTGAGCAGGCATGAATCCTGCGGCCCAGCTGGCGATTATCAGGCAGCTGAGCAGGCATGAATCCTGCGGCCCAGCTGGCGTTATCAGGCAGCTGAGCAGGCATGAATCCTGCGGCCCAGCTGGCGTTATCAGGCAGCTGAGCAGGCATGAATCCTGCGGCCCAGCTGGCGATTATCAGGCAGCTGAGCAGGCATGAATCCTGCGGCCCAGCTGGTTATCAGGCAGCTGAGCAGGCATGAATCCTGCGGCCCAGCTGGCGATTATCAGGCAGCTGAGCAGGCATGAATCCTGCGGCCCAGCTGGCGATTATCAGGCAGCTGAGCAGGCATGAATCCTGCGGCCCAGCTGGCGATTATCAGGCAGCTGAGCAGGCATGAATCCTGCGGCCCAGCTGGCGATTATCAGGCAGCTGAGCAGGGCATCGCCCAGCTGGCAGATTATCAGGCAGCTGAGGCAGGCATGAATCTCGCTGTTATCAGGCAGCTGAGCAGGCACGGATCCTGCGGCCCAGCTGGCGATTATCAGGCAGCTGAGCAGGCATGAATCCTGCGGCCCAGCTGGCGGTTATCAGGCAGCTGAGCAGGCATGAATCCTGCGGCCCAGCTGGCGATTATCAGGCAGCTGAGCAGGCATGATTCCTGCGGCCCAGCTGGCGATTATCAGGCAGCTGAGCAGGCATGAATCCTGCGGCCCAGCTGGCGATTATCAGGCAGCTGAGCAGGCATGAATCCTGCGGCCCAGCTGGCGGTTATCAGGCAGCTGAGCAGGCATGAATCCTGCGGCCCAGCTGGCGATTATCAGGCAGCTGAGCAGGCATGAATCCTGCGGCCCAGCTGGCGGATTATCAGGCAGCTGAGCAGGCATGAATCCTGCGGCCCAGCTGGCGATTATCAGGCAGCTGAGCAGGCATGAATCCTGCGGCCCAGCTGGCGATTATCAGGCAGCTGAGCAGGCATGAATCCTGCGGCCCAGCTGGCGATTATCAGGCAGCTGAGCAGGCGCTGATCCGCGCACCTCAGCAGGCACTGATCACGTGCCTGTCATGCAGTGATCAGGTGACTGAGAGGCGCTGATCATGTGACTGCTCATGTGCTGATCAGGTAGCTCTCCTGCACGGATCATGTGCCTCAGCAGGCAAGAATCAAGCAGCTGAGCAGCATGAATCCTGCGGCCCAGCTGGCGATTATCAGGCAGCTGAGCAGGCATGAATCCTGCGGCCCAGCTGGCGATTATCAGGCAGCTGAGCAGGCATGAATCCTGCGGCCCAGCTGGCGATTATCAGGCAGGCATGAATCCTGCGGCCCAGCTGTCGGTTAACAGGCAGCTGAGCAGGCATGAATCCTGCGGCCCAGCTGGCGGTTATCAGGCAGCTGAGCAGGCATGAATCCTGCGGCCCAGCTGGTTATCAGGCAGCTGAGCAGGCATGAATCCTGCGGCCCAGCTGGCGATTATCAGGCAGCTGAGCAGGCATGAATCCTGCGGCCCAGCTGGCGATTATCAGGCAGCTGAGCAGGCATGAATCCTGCGGCCCAGCTGGCGATTATCAGGCAGCTGAGCAGGCATGAATCCTGCGGCCCAGCTGGCGGTTATCAGGCAGCTGAGCAGGCACGGATCCTGCGGCCCAGCTGGCGATTATCAGGCAGCTGAGCAGGCATGAATCCCGGCCCAGCTGGCGATTATCAGGCAGCTGAGCAGAGGCATGAATCCTGCGGCCCAGCTGGCGATTATCAGGCAGCTGAGCAGGCGATGATCCAGCTCAGCAGGCACTGATCACGTGCCTGTCATGCAGTGTCAGGCTGAGAGGCATGATCATCGTGACTGCTCATGTGCTGATCAGGTAGCTCACCTGCACGGATCATGTGCCTCAGCAGGCAAGAATCAGCAGCTGAGCAGGCATGAATCCTGCGGCCCAGCTGGCGATTATCAGGCAGCTGAGCAGGCATGAATCCTGCGGCCCAGCTGGCGTTATCAGGCAGCTGAGCAGGCATGAATCCTGCGGCCCAGCTGGCGGTTCTCAGGCAGCTGAGCAGGCATGAATCCTGCGGCCCAGCTGGCGATTATCAGGCAGCTGAGCAGGCATGAATCCTGCGGCCCAGCTGGCGATTATCAGGCAGCTGAGCAGGCGCTGATCCCGCACCTCAGCAGGCACTGATCACGTGCCTGTCATGCAGTGATCAGGTGACTGAGAGGCGCTGATCATGTGACTGCTCATGTGCTGATCAGGTAGCTCTCCTGCACGGATCATGTGCCTCAGCAGGCAAGAATCAAGCAGCTGTGCAGGCATGAATCCTGCGGCCCAGCTGGCGATTATCAGGCAGCTGAGCAGGCATGAATCCTGCGGCCCAGCTGGCGATTATCAGGCAGCTGAGCAGGCATGAATCCTGCGGCCCAGCTGGCGATTATCAGGCAGCTGAGCAGGCATGAATCCTGCGGCCCAGCTGGCGATTATCAGGGCAGCTGAGCAGGCATGAATCCTGCGGCCCAGCTGGCGATTATCAGGCAGCTGAGCAGGCATGAATCCTGCGGCCCAGCTGGCGATTATCAGGCAGCTGAGCAGGCATGAATCCTGCGGCCCAGCTGGCGATTATCAGGCAGCTGAGCAGGCATGAATCCTGCGGCCCAGCTGGCGGTTATGAGGCAGCTGAGCAGGCATGAATCCTGCGGCCCAGCTGGCGGTTATCAGGCAGCTGAGCAGGCATGAATCCTGCGGCCCAGCTGGCGATTATCAGGCAGCTGAGCAGGCATGAATCCTGCGGCCCAGCTGGCGATTATCAGGCAGCTGAGCAGGCATGAATCCTGCGGCCCAGCTGGCGATTATCAGGCAGCTGAGCAGGCATGAATCCTGCGGCCCAGCTGGCGGTTATCAGGCAGCTGAGCAGGCATGAATCCTGCGGCCCAGCTGGCGGTTATCAGGCAGCTGAGCAGGCGCGAATCCTGCGGCCCAGCTGGCTATTATCAGGCAGCTGAGCAGGCATGAATCCTGCGGCCCAGCTGGCGATTATCAGGCAGCTGAGCAGGCATGAATCCTGCGGCCCAGCTGGCGATTATCAGGCAGCTGAGCAGGCGCTGATCCCGCACCTCAGCAGGCACTGATCACGCGTGCCTGTCATGCAGTGATCAGGTGACTGAGGCGACTGATCATGTGACTGCTCATGTGCTGATCAGGTAGCTCTCCTGCGGATCATGTGCCTCAGCAGGCAAGAATCAAGCAGCTGAGCAGGCATGAATCCTGCGGCCCAGCTGGCGATTATCAGGCAGCTGAGCAGGCATGAATCCTGCGGCCCAGCTGGCGATTATCAGGCAGCTGAGCAGGCATGAATCCTGCGGCCCAGCTGGCGTTATCAGGCAGCTGAGCAGGCATGAATCCTGCGGCCCAGCTGGCGTTATCAGGCAGCTGGCAGGCATGAATCCTGCGGCCCAGCTGGCGATTATCAGGCAGCTGAGCAGGCATGAATCCTGCGGCCCAGCTGGCGAGTTATCAGGCAGCTGAGCAGGCATGAATCCTGCGGCCCAGCTGGCGATTATCAGGCAGCTGAGCAGGCATGAATCCTGCGGCCCAGCTGGCGTTATCAGGCAGCTGAGCAGGCATGAATCCTGCGGCCCAGCTGGCGATTATCAGGCAGCTGAGCAGGCATGAATCCTGCGGCCCAGCTGGCGATTATCAGGCAGCTGAGCAGGCGCTGAATCCCGCACCTCAGCAGGCACTGATCACGTGCCTGTCATGCAGTGATCAGGTGACTGAGAGGCGCTGATCATGTGACTGCTCATGCTGATCAGGTAGCTCTCTGCTGCACGGATCATGTGCCTCAGCAGGCAAGAATCAGCAGCTGAGCAGGCATGAATCCTGCGGCCCAGCTGGCGATTATCAGGCAGCTGAGCAGGCATGAATCCTGCGGCCCAGCTGGCGTTATCAGGCAGCTGAGCAGGCATGAATCCTGCGGCCCAGCTGGCGATTATCAGGCAGCTGAGCAGGCATGAATCCTGCGGCCCAGCTGGCGATTATCAGGCAGCTGAGCAGGCGCCATGACCTCAGCAGGCGCTGATACGTGCCTGTCATGCAGTGATCAGGTGACTGAGGCCTGATCAGCATGACGGCTAGTGCTGATCAGGTAGCTCTCACTGCAGATCATGCGGCTCCAGCTGGCAGGATATCAGGCAGCTGAGCAGGCATGAATCCTGCGGCCCAGCTGGCGATTATCAGGCAGCTGAGCAGGCATGAATCCTGCGGCCCAGCTGGCGTTATCAGGCAGCTGAGCAGGCATGAATCCTGCGGCCCAGCTGGCGTTATCAGGCAGCTGAGCAGGCGCTGATCCCGCGCCTCAGCAGGCACTGATCACGTGCCTGTCAGCAGTGATCAGGTGACTGAGAGGCGCTGATCATGTGACTGCTCATGTGCTGATCAGGTAGCTCTCTGCACGGATCATGTGCCTCAGCAGGCAGATATAAGCAGCTGAGCAGGCATGAATCCTGCGGCCCAGCTGGCGATTATCAGGCAGCTGAGCAGGCATGAATCCTGCGGCCCAGCTGGCGATTATCAGGCAGCTGAGCAGGCATGAATCCTGCGGCCCAGCTGGCGATTATCAGGCAGCTGAGCAGGCATGAATCCTGCGGCCCAGCTGGCGGTTATCAGGCAGCTGAGCAGGCATGAATCCTGCGGCCCAGCTGGCGTTATCAGGCAGCTGAGCAGGCATGAATCCTGCGGCCCAGCTGGCGGTTATCAGGCAGCTGAGCAGGCATGAATCCTGCGGCCCAGCTGGCGATTATCAGGCAGCTGAGCAGGCATGAATCCTGCGGCCCAGCTGGCGATTATCAGGCAGCTGAGCAGGCATGAATCCTGCGGCCCAGCTGGCGGTTATCAGGCAGCTGAGCAGGCATGAATCCTGCGGCCCAGCTGGCGGTTATCAGGCAGCTGAGCAGGCATGAATCCTGCGGCCCAGCTGGCGATTATCAGGCAGCTGAGCAGGCATGAATCCTGCGGCCCAGCTGGCGATTATCAGGCAGCTGAGCAGGCATGAATCCTGCGGCCCAGCTGGCGGTTATCAGGCAGCTGAGCAGGCATGAATCCTGCGGCCCAGCTGGCGGTTATCAGGCAGCTGAGCAGGCATGAATCCTGCGGCCCAGCTGGCGTTATCAGGCAGCTGAGCAGGCATGAATCCTGCGGCCCAGCTGGCGGTTATCAGGCAGCTGAGCAGGCATGAATCCTGCGGCCCAGCTGGCGATTATCAGGCAGCTGAGCAGGCATGAATCCTGCGGCCCAGCTGGCGATTATCAGGCAGCTGAGCAGGCATGAATCCTGCGGCCCAGCTGGCGATTATCAGGCAGCTGAGCAGGCGCTGATCCCGCACCTCAGCAGGCACTGATCACGTGCCTGTCATGCAGTGATCAGGTGACTGAGGGCGCTGATCATGTGACTGCTCATGTGCTGATCAGGTAGCTCTCCTGCACGGATCATGTGCCTCAGCAGGCAAGAATCAAGCAGCTGAGCAGGCATGAATCCTGCGGCCCAGCTGGCGATTATCAGGCAGCTGAGCAGGCATGAATCCTGCGGCCCAGCTGGCGATTATCAGGCAGCTGAGCAGGCATGAATCCTGCGGCCCAGCTGGCGATTATCAGGCAGCTGAGCAGGCATGAATCCTGCGGCCCAGCTGGCGATTATCAGGCAGCTGAGCAGGCATGAATCCTGCGGCCCAGCTGGCGATTATCAGGCAGCTGAGCAGGCATGAATCCTGCGGCCCAGCTGGCGGTTATCAGGCAGCTGAGCAGGCATGAATCCTGCGGCCCAGCTGGCGGTTATCAGGCAGCTGAGCAGGCATGAATCCTGCGGCCCAGCTGGTTATCAGGCAGCTGAGCAGGCATGAATCCTGCGGCCCAGCTGGCGGTTATCAGGCAGCTGAGCAGGCATGAATCCTGCGGCCCAGCTGGCGGTTATCAGGCAGCTGAGCAGGCATGAATCCTGCGGCCCAGCTGGTTATCAGGCAGCTGAGCAGGCATGAATCCTGCGGCCCAGCTGGCGTTATCAGGCAGCTGAGCAGGCATGAATCCTGCGGCCCAGCTGGCGATTATCAGGCAGCTGAGCAGGCATGATCCATCCTCAGCAGGCAGCCACGTGCCGATTGATCAGGTGGCTGAGCAGGCATGAATCCTGCGGACAGCTGATGTGTTATCAGGCAGCTGAGCAGGCACGGATCCTGCGGCCCAGCAGGCAGAATCAAGCAGCTGAGCAGGCATGAATCCTGCGGCCCAGCTGGCGTTATCAGGCAGCTGAGCAGGCATGAATCCTGCGGCCCAGCTGGCGATTATCAGGCAGCTGAGCAGGCATGAATCCTGCGGCCCAGCTGGCGATTATCAGGCCGCTGAGCAGGCATGAATCCTGCGGCCCAGCTGGCGATTATCAGGCAGCTGAGCAGGCGCTGATCCCGCACCTCAGCAGGCACTGATCACGTGCCTGTCATGCAGTGATCAGGTGACTGAGAGGCGCTGATCATGTGACTGCTCATGTGCTGATCAGGTAGCTCTCCTGCACGGATCATGTGCCTCAGCAGGCAAGTAATCAAGCAGCTGAGCAGGCATGAATCCTGCGGCCCAGCTGGCGATTATCAGGCAGCTGAGCAGGCATGAATCCTGCGGCCCAGCTGGCGATTATCAGGCAGCTGAGCAGGCATGAATCCTGCGGCCCAGCTGGCGGTTATCAGGCAGCTGAGCAGGCATGAATCCTGCGGCCCAGCTGGCGATTATCAGGCAGCTGAGCAGGCATGAATCCTGCGGCCCAGCTGGCGATTATCAGGCAGCTGAGCAGGCATGAATCCTGCGGCCCAGCTGGCGGTTATCAGGCAGCTGAGCAGGCATGAATCCTGCGGCCCAGCTGGCGGTTATCAGGCAGCTGAGCAGGCATGAATCCTGCGGCCCAGCTGGCGTTATCAGGCAGCTGAGCAGGCGTGAATCCTGCGGCCCAGCTGGCGTTATCAGGCAGCTGAGCAGGCATGAATCCTGCGGCCCAGCTGGCGATTATCAGGCAGCTGAGCAGGCATGAATCCTGCGGCCCAGCTGGCGATTATCAGGCAGCTGAGCAGGCGCTGATCCGCACCTCAGCAGGCACTGATCACGTGCCTGTCATGCAGTGATCAGGTGACTGAGAGGCGCTGATCATGTGACTGCTCATGTGCTGATCAGGTAGCTCTCCTGCACGGATCATGTGCCTCAGCAGGCAAGAATCAAGCAGCTGAGCAGGCATGAATCCTGCGGCCCAGCTGGCGATTATCAGGCAGCTGAGCAGGCATGAATCCTGCGGCCCAGCTGGCGATTATCAGGCAGCTGAGCAGGCATGAATCCTGCGGCCCAGCTGGCGATTATCAGGCAGCTGAGCAGGCATGAATCCTGCGGCCCAGCTGGCGATTATCAGGCAGCGGAGCAGGCATGAATCCTGCGGCCCAGCTGGCGGTTATCAGGCAGCTGAGCAGGCATGAATCCTGCGGCCCAGCTGGCGATTATCAGGCAGCTGAGCAGGCATGAATCCTGCGGCCCAGCTGGCGATTATCAGGCAGCTGAGCAGGCATGAATCCTGCGGCCCAGCTGGCGGTTATCAGGCAGCTGAGCAGGCATGAATCCTGCGGCCCAGCTGGCGATTATCAGGCAGCTGAGCAGGCATGAATCCTGCGGCCCAACTGGCGATTATCAGGCAGCTGAGCAGGTGCTGATCCCGCACCTCAGCAGGCACTGATCACCTGCCTGTCATGCAGTGATCAGGTGACTGAGAGGCGCTGATCATGTGACTGCTCATGTGCTGATCAGGTAGCTCTCCTGCACGGATCATGCGGCCCAGCAGGCTAGTATCACGCAGCTGAGCAGGCATGAATCCTGCGGCCCAGCTGGCGATTATCAGGCAGCTGAGCAGGCATGAATCCTGCGGCTGGCGATTATCAGGCAGCTGAGCAGGCATGAATCCTGCGGCCCAGCTGGCGATTATCAGGCAGCTGAGCAGGCATGAATCCTGCGGCCCAGCTGGCGATTATCAGGCAGCTGAGCAGGCGTGAATCCCGCACCTCAGCAGGCACTGATCACGGCCTGTCATGCAGTGATCAGGTGTCTGAGAGGCGCTGATCATGTGACTGCTGATGTGCTGATCAGGTAGCTCTCCTGCACGGATCATGTGCCTCAGCTGGCTATTATCATGCAGCTGTGCAGGCATGAATCCTGCGGCCCAGCTGGCGATTATCAGGCAGCTGAGCAGGCATGAATCCTGCGGCCCAGCTGGCGATTATCAGGCAGCTGAGCAGGCATGCTGATCCCGCACCTCAGCAGGCACTGATCGCGTGCCTGTCATGCAGTGATCAGGTGACTGAGGCGCTGATCATGTGACTGCTCATGTGCTGATCAGGTAGCTCTCCTGCACGGATCATGTGCCTCAGCAGGCAGAATCAGCAGCTGAGCAGGCATGAATCCTGCGGCCCAGCTGACGGTTATCAGGCAGCTGAGCAGGCATGAATCCTGCGGCCCAGCTGGCGATTATCAGGCAGCTGAGCAGGCATGAATCCTGCGGCCCAGCTGGCGATAATCAGGCCGCTGAGCAGGCATGAATCCTGCGGCCCAGCTGGCGATTATCAGGCAGCTGAGCAGGCGCTGATCCCGCACCTCAGCAGGCACTGATCACGTGCCTGTCATGCAGTGATCAGGTGGCTGAGAGGCGCTGATCATGTGACTGCTCATGTGCTGATCAGGTAGCTCTCCTGCGGATCATGTGCCTCAGCAGGCAAGAATCAGGCAGCTGAGCAGGCATGAATCCTGCGGCCCAGCTGGCGTTTATCAGGCAGCTGAGCAGGCATGAATCCTGCGGCCCAGCTGGCGATTATCAGGCAGCTGAGCAGGCATGAATCCTGCGGCCCAGCTGGCGATTATCAGGCAGCTGAGCAGGCATGAATCCTGCGGCCCAGCTGGCGATTATCAGGCAGCTGGGCAGGCATGAATCCTGCGGCCCAGCTGGCGATTATCAGGTAGCTGATCAGGCATGAATCCTGCGGCCCAGCTGGCGGTTATCAGGCAGCTGAGCAGGCATGAATCCTGCAGCCAGCTGGCGATTATCAGGCAGCTGAGCAGGCATGAATCCTACGGCCCAGCTGGCGGTTATCAGGCAGCTGAGCAGGCATGAATCCTGCGGCCAACTGGCGGTTATCAGGCAGCTGAGCAGGCATGAATCCTGCGGCCCAGCTGGCGATTATCCGGCAGCTGAGCAGGCATGAATCCTGCGGCCCAGCTGGCGATTATCAGGCAGCTGAGCAGGTGCTGATCCCGCACCTCTGCAGGCACTGATCACGTGCCTGTCATGCAGTGATCAGGTGACTGAGAGGCGCTGATCATGTGACTGCTCATGTGCTGATCAGGTAGCTCTCCTGCACGGATCATGTGCCTCAGCAGGCAAGAATCAAGCAGCTGAGCAGGCATGAGTCCTGCGGCCCAACTGGCGATTATCAGGCAGCTGAGCAGGCATGAATCCTGCGGCCCAGCTGGCGATTATCAGGCAGCTGAGCAGGCATGAATCCTGCGGCCCTGCTGGCGGTTATCAGGCAGCTGAGCAGGCATGAATCCTACGGCCCAGCTGGCGATTATCAGGCAGCGGGGCAGGCATGAATCCTGCGGCCCAGCTGGCGATTATCAGGCAGCTGAGCAGGCATGAATCCTGCGGCCCAGCTGGCGATTATCAGGCAGCTGAGCAGGCATGAATCCTGCGGCCCAGCTGGCGGTTATCAGGCAGCTGAGCAGGCATGAATCCTGCGGCCCAGCTGGCGGTTATCAGGCAGCTGAGCAGGCATGAATCCTGCGGCCCAGCTGGCGATTATCAGGCAGCTGAGCAGGCATGAATCCTGCGGCCCAGCTGGCGATTATCAGGCAGCTGAGCAGGCTGATCCCGCACCTCAGGGCACTGATCACGTGCCTGTCATGCAGTGATCAGGTGACTGAGAGGCGCTGATCATGTGACTGCTCATGTGCTGATCAGGTAGCTCTCCTGCACGGATCATGCGGCTCAGCTGGCTAGTATCAAGCAGCTGAGCAGGCATGAATCCTGCGGCCCAGCTGGCGATTATCAGGCAGCTGAGCAGGCATGAATCCTGCGGCCCAGCTGGCGATTATCAGGCAGCTGAGCAGGCATGAATCCTGCGGCCCAGCTGGCGATTATCAGGCAGCTGAGCAGGCATGAATCCTGCGGCCCAGCTGGCGATTATCAGGCAGCTGAGCAGGCATGATCCCGCACCTCAGCAGGCACTGATCACGTGCCTGTTATGCAGTGATCAGGTGACTGAGGGGCGCTGATCATGTGACTGCTGATGTGCTGATCAGGTAGCTATCCTGCACGGATCATGTGCCTCAGCAGGCGAATCAAGCAGCTGAGCAGGCATGAATCCTACGGCCCAGCTGGCGATTATCAGGCAGCTGAGCAGGCATGAATCCTGCGGCCCAGCTGGCGATTATCAGGCAGCTGAGCAGGCGCTGATCCCGCACCAGCAGGCACTGATCACGTGCCTGTCATGCAGTGATCAGGTGACTGAGAGGCGCTGATCATGTGACTGCTCATGTGCTGATCAGGTAGGTCTCCTGCACGGATCATGTGCCTCAGCAGGCAAGAATAAAGCAGCTGAGCAGGCATGAATCCTGCGGCCCAGCTGGCCATTATCAGGCAGCTGAGCAGGCATGAAACCTGCGGCCCAGCTGGCGATTATCAGGCAGCTGAGCAGGCATGAATCCCGCGGCCCAGCTGGCGATTATCAGGCAGCTGAGCAGGCATGAATCGTGCGGCCCAGCTGGCGATTATCAGGCAGCTGAGCAGGCATGAATCCTGCGGCCCAGCTGGCGATTATCAGGCAGCTGAGCAGGCATGAATCCTGCGGCCCAGCTGGCGATTATCAGGCAGCTGAGCAGGCATGAATCCTGCGGCCCAGCTGGCGATTATCAGGCAGCTGAGCAGGCATGAATCCTGCGGCCCAGCTGGCGGTTCTCAGGCAGCTGAGCAGGCATGAATCCTGCGGCCCAGCTGGCGATTATCAGGCAGCTGAGCAGGCATGAATCCTGCGGCCCAGCTGGCGGTTATCAGGCAGCTGAGCAGGCACGAATCCTGCGGCCCAGCTGGCGGGTATCAGGCAGCTGAGCAGGCATGAATCCTGCAGCCCAGCTGGCGATTATCAGGCAGCTGAGCAGGCCTGAATCCTGCGGCCCTGCTGGCGATTATCAGGCAGCTGAGCAGGCATGAATCCTGCGGCCCTGCTGGCGGTTATCAGGCAGCTGAGCAGGCATGAATCCTGCGGCCCAGCTGGCGGTTCTCAGGCAGCTGAGCAGGCATGAATCCTGCGGCCCAGCTGGCGATTATCAGGCAGCTGAGCAGGCATTAATCCTGCGGCCCAGCTGGCGATTATCAGGCAACTGAGCAGGCATGAATCCTGCGGCCCAGCTGGCGATTATCAGGCAGCTGAGCAGGCATGAATCCTGCGGCCCAGCTGGCGATTATCAGGCAGCTGAGCAGGCATGAATCCTGCGGCCCAGCTGGCGATTATCAGGCAGCTGAGCAGGCATGAATCCTGCGGCCCAGCTGGCGATTATCAGGCAGCTGAGCAGGCATGAATCCTGCGGCCCTGCTGGCGTTTATCAGGCAGCTGAGCAGGCATGAATCCTGCGGCCCAGCTGGCGATTATCAGGCAGCTGAGCAGGCATGAATCCTGCGGCCCAGCTGGCGATTATCAGGCAGCTGAGCAGGCGCTGATCGCGCACCTCAGCAGGCACTGATCACGTGCCTGTCATGCAGTGATCAGGTGACTGAGAGGCGCTGATCATGTGACTGCTCATGTGCTGATCAGGTAGCTCTCCTGCACGGATCATGTGCCTCAGCAGGCAAGAATCAAGCAGCTGAGCAGGCATGAATCCTGCGGCCCAGCTGGCGATTATCAGGCAGCTGAGCAGGCATGAATCCTGCGGCCCAGCTGGCGATTATCAGGCAGCTGAGCAGGCATGAATCCTGCGGCCCAGCTGGCGATTATCAGGCAGCTGAGCAGGCATGAATCCTGCGGCCCAGCTGTCGATTATCAGGCAGCTGAGCAGGCATGAATCCTGCGGCCCAGCTGGCGATTATCAGGCAGCTGAGCAGGCATGAATCCTGCGGCCCAGCTGGCGGTTATCAGGCAGCTGAGCAGGCATGAATCCTGCGGCCCAGCTGGCGATTATCAGGCAGCTGAGCAGGCATGACTCCTGCGGCCCAGCTGGCGATTATCAGGCAGCTGAGCAGGCATGAATCCTGCGGCCCAGCTGGCGATTATCAGGCAGCTGAGCAGGCATGAATCCTGCGGCCCAGCTGGCGATTATCAGGCAGCGGAGCAGGCATGAATCCTGCGGCCCAGCTGGCGATTATCAGGCAGCTGAGCAGGCATGAATCCTGCGGCCCAGCTGGCGATTATCAGGCAGCTGAGCAGGCATGAATCCTGCGGCCCAGCTGGCGATTATCAGGCAGCTGAGCAGGCATGAATCCTGCGGCCCAGCTGGCGTTATCAGGCAGCTGAGCAGGCATGAATCCTGCGGCCCAGCTGGCGTTATCAGGCAGCTGAGCAGGCATGAATCCTGCGGCCCAGCTGGCGATTATCAGGCAGCTGAGCAGGCATGAATCCTGCGGCCCAGCTGGCGGTTATCAGGCAGCTGAGCAGGCATGAATCCTGCGGCCCAGCTGGCGATTATCAGGCAGCTGAGCAGGCATGAATCCTGCGGCCCAGCTGGCGATTATCAGGCAGCTGAGCAGGCATGAATCCCGCGGCCCAGCTGGCGATTATCAGGCAGCTGAGCAGGCGCTGATCCCGCACCTCAGCAGGCACTGATCACGTGCCTGTCATGCAGTGATCAGGTGACTGAGAGGCGCTGACCATGTGACTGCTCATGTGCTGATCAGGTAGCTCTCCTGCACGGATCATGTGCTCAGCAGGCAAGAATCAAGCAGCTGAGCAGGCATGAATCCTGCGGCCCAGCTGTCGATTATCAGGCAGCTGAGCAGGCATGAATCCTGCGGCCCAGCTGGCGATTATCAGGCAGCTGAGCAGGCATGATTCCTGCGGCCCAGCTGGCGGTTATCAGGCAGCTGAGCAGGCATGAATCCCGCGGCCCAGCTGGCGATTATCAGGCAGCTGAGCAGGCGCTGATCCCGCACCTCAGCAGGCAGTGATCACGTGCCTGTCATGCAGTGATCAGGTGACTGAGAGGCGCTGATCATGTGACTGCTCATGTGCTGATCAGGTAGCTCTCCTGCACGGATCATGTGCCTCAGCAGGCAAGAATCAAGCAGCTGAGCAGACATGAATCCTGCAGCCCAGCTGGCGGTTATCAGCAGCTGAGCAGGCATGAATCCTGCGGCCCAGCTGGCGATTATCAGGCAGCTGAGCAGGCATGAATCCCGCGGCCCAGCTGGCGATTATCAGGCAGCTGAGCAGGCATGAATCCTGCGGCCCAGCTGGCGGTTATCAGGCAGCTGAGCAGGCATGAATCCTGCGGCCCAGCTGGCGGTTATCAGGCAGCTGAGCAGGCATGAATCCTGCGGCCCAGCTGGCGGTTATCAGGCAGCTGAGCAGGCATGAATCCTGCGGCCCAGCTGGCGATTATCAGGCAGCTGAGCAGGCATGAATCCTGCAGCCCAGCTGGCGATTATCAGGCAGCTGAGCAGGCATGAATCCTGCGGCCCAGCTGGCGATTATCAGGAAGCTGAGCAGGCATGAATCCTGCGGACCAGCTGGCGATTATCAGGCAGCTGAGCAGGCGCTGATCCCGCACCCAGCAGGCACTGATCACGTGCCTGTCATGCAGTGATCAGGTGACTGAGAGGCGCTGATCATGTGACTGCTCATGTGCTGATCAGGTAGCTCTCCTGGATCATGTGCCTCAGCAGGCAGAATCAAGCAGCTGAGCAGGCATGAATCCTGCGGCCCAGCTGGCGATTATCAGGCAGCTGAGCAGGCATGAATCCTGCGGCCCAGCTGGCGATTATCAGGCAGCTGAGCAGGCATGAATCCTGCGGCCCAGCTGGCGGTTCTCAGGCAGCTGAGCAGGCATGAATCCTGCGGCCCAGCTGGCGATTATCAGGCAGCTGAGCAGGCGCTGATCCCGCGCCTCAGCAGGCACTGATCACGTGCCTGTCATGCAGTGATCAGGTGACTGAGAGGCGCTGATCATGTGACTGCTCATGTGCTGATCAGGTAGCTCTCCTGCACGGATCATGTGCCTCAGCAGGCAAGAATCAAGCAGCTGAGCAGGCATGAATCCTGCGGCCCAGCTGGCGATTATCAGGCAGCTGAGCAGGCATGAATCCTGCGGCCCAGCTGGCGATTATCAGGCAGCTGAGCAGGCATGAATCCTGCGGCCCAGCTGGCGATTATCAGGCAGCTGAGCAGGCATGAATCCTGCGGCCCTGCTGGCGATTATCAGGCAGCTGAGCAGGCATGTATCCTGCGGCCCAGCTGGCGATTATCAGGCAGCTGAGCAGGCATGAATCCTGCGGCCCAGCTGGCGATTATCAGGCAGCTGAGCAGGCATGAATCCTGCGGCCCAGCTGGCGGTTATCAGGCAGCTGAGCAGGCATGAATCCTGCGGCCCAGCTGGCGATTATCAGGCAGCTGAGCAGGCATGAATCCTGCGGCCCAGCTGGCGATTATCAGGCAGCTGAGCAGGCATCCCGCACCTCAGCAGGCACTGATCACGTGCCTGTCATGCAGTGATCAGGTGACTGAGAGGCGCTGATCATGTGACTGCTCATGTGCTGATCAGGTAGCTCTCCTGCACGGATCATGTGCCTCAGCAGGCAAGAATCAAGCAGCTGAGCAGGCATGAATCCTGCGGCCCAGCTGGCGATTATCAGGCAGCTGAGCAGGCATGAATCCTGCGGCCCAGCTGGCGATTATCAGGCAGCTGAGCAGGCATGAATCCTGCGGCCCAGCTGGCGATTATCAGGCAGCTGAGCAGGCATGAATCCTGCGGCCCAGCTGGCGATTATCAGGCAGCTGAGCAGGCGCTGATCCCGCACCTCAGCAGGCACTGATCACGTGCCTGTCATGCAGTGATCAGGTGACTGAGGGCGCTGATCATGTGACTGCTCATGTGCTGATCAGGTAGCTCTCCTGCACGGATCATGTGCCTCAGCAGGCAAGAATCAAGCAGCTGAGCAGGCATGAATCCTGCGGCCCAGCTGGCGATTATCAGGCAGCTGAGCAGGCATGAATCCTGCGGCCCAGATGGCGATTATCAGGCAGCTGAGCAGGCATGAATCCTGCGGCCCAGCTGGCGATTATCAGGCAGCTGAGCAGGCATGAATCCTGCGGCCCAGCTGGCGATTATCAGGCAGCTGAGCAGGCATGAATCCTGCGGCCCAGCTGGCGATTATCAGGCAGCTGAGCAGGCATGAATCCTGCGGCCCAGCTGGCGGTTATCAGGCAGCTGAGCAGGCATGAATCCTGCGGCCCAGCTGGCGATTATCAGGCAGCTGAGCAGGCATGAATCCTGCGGCCCAGCTGGCGATTATCAGGCAGCTGAGCAGGCATGAATCCTGCGGCCCAGCTGGCGATTATCAGGCAGCTGAGCAGGCATGAATCCTGCGGCCCAGCTGGCGATTATCAGGCAGCTGAGGAGGCATGAATCCTGCGGCCCAGCTGGCGATTATCAGGCAGCTGAGCAGGCATGAATCCTGCGGCCAGCTGGCGATTATCAGGCAGCTGAGCAGGCATGAATCCTGCGGCCCAGCTGGCGGTTATCAGGCAGCTGAGCAGGCATGAATCCTGCGGCCCAGCTGGCGGTTATCAGGCAGCTGAGCAGGCATGAATCCTGGGGCCCAGCTGGCGATTATCAGGCAGCTGAGCAGGCATGAATCCTGAGGCCCAGCTGACGGTTATCAGGCAGCTGAGCAGGCATGAATCCTGCGGCCCAGCTGTCCATTATCAGGCAGCTGTGCAGGCATGAATCCTGCGGCCCAGCTGGCGATTATCAGGCAGCTGAGCAGGCATGAATCCTGCGGCCCAGCTGGCGATTATCAGGCAGCTGAGCAGGCGCTGATCCCGCACCTCAGCAGGCACTGATCACGTGCCTGTCATGCAGTGATCAGGTGACTGAGAGGCACTGATCATGTGACTGCTCATGTGCTGATCAGGTAGCTCTCCTGCACGGATCATGTGCTCAGCAGGCAAGAATCAAGCAGCTGAGCAGGCATGAATCCTGCGGCCCAGCTGTCGATTATCAGGCAGCTGAACAGGCATGAATCCTGCGGCCCAGCTGGCGATTATCAGGCAGCTGAGCAGGCATGAATCCTGCGGCCCAGCTGGCGATTATCAGGCAGCTGAGCAGGCATGAATCCTGCGGCCCAGCTGGCGATTATCAGGCAGCTGAGCAGGCGCTAATCCCCCACCTCAGCAGGCACTGATCACGTGCCTGTCATGCAGTGATCAGGTGACTGAGAGGCGCTGATCATGTGACTGCTCATGTGCTGATCAGGAAGCTCTCCTGCACGGATCATGTGCCTCAGCAGGCAAGAATCAAGCAGCTGAGCAGGCATGAATCCTGCGGCCCAGCTGGCGATTATCAGGCAGCTGAGCAGGCATGAATCCTGCGGCACAGCTGGCGATTATCAGGCAGCTGAGCAGGCATGAATCCTGCGGCCCAGCTGGCGGTTATCAGGCAGCTGAGCAGGCATGAATCCTGCGGCCCAGCTGGCGATTATCAGGCAGCTGAGAAGGCATGAATCCTGCTGCCCAGCTGGCGATTATCAGGCAGCTGAGCAGGCATGAATCCCGCGGCCCAGCTGGCGGTTATCAGGCAGCTGAGCAGGCATGAATCCTGCGGCCCAGCTGGCGATTATCAGGAAGCTGAGCAGGCATGAATCCTGCGGCCCAGCTGGCGTTATCAGGCAGCTGAGCAGGCATGAATCCTGCGGCCCAGCTGGCGATTATCAGGCAGCTGAGCAGGCATGAATCCTGCGGCCCAGCTGGCGATTATCAGGCAGCTGAGCAGGCATGAATCCTGCGGCCCAGCTGGCGATTATCAGGAAGCTGAGCAGGCATGAATCCTGCGGACCAGCTGGCGATTATCAGGCAGCTGAGCAGGCGCTGATCCCGCACCTCAGCAGGCACTGATCACGTGCCTGTCATGCAGTGATCAGGTGACTGAGAGGCGCTGATCATGTGACTGCTCATGTGCTGATCAGGTAGCTCTCCTGCACGGATCATGTGCCTCAGCAGGCAAGAATCAAGCAGCTGAGCAGGCATGAATCCTGCGGCCCAGCTGGCGATTATCAGGCAGCTGAGCAGGCATGAATCCTGCGGCCCAGCTGGCGATTATCAGGCAGCTGAGCAGGCATGAATCCTGCGGCCCAGCTGGCGATTACCAGGCAGCTGAGCAGGCATGAATCCTGCGGCCCAGCTGGCGATTATCAGGCAGCTGAGCAGGCGCTGATCCCGCACCTCAGCAGGCACTGATCACGTGCCTGTCATGCAGTGATCAGGTGACTGAGAGGCGCTGATCATGTGACTGCTCATGTGTTGATCAGGTAGATCTCCTGCACGGATCATGTGCCTCAGCAGGCAAGAATCAGGCAGCTGAGCAGGCATGAATCCTGCGGCCCTGCTGGCGATTATCAGGCAGCTGAGCAGGCATGAATCCTGCGGCCCAGATGGCGATTATCAGGCAGCTGAGCAGGCATGAATCCTGCGGCCCAGCTGGCGATTATCAGGCAGCTGAGCAGGCATGAATCCTGCGGCCCAGCTGGCGATTATCAGGCAGCTGAGCAGGCATGAATCCTGCGGCCCAGCTGGCGATTATCAGGCAGCTGAGCAGGCATGAATCCTGCGGCCCAGCTGGCGGTTATCAGGCAGCTGAGCAAGCATGAATCCTGCGGCCCAGCTGGCGGTTATCAGGCAGCTGAGCAGGCATGAATCCTGCGGCACAGCTGGCGGTTATCAGGCAGCTGAGCAGGCATGAATCCTGCGGCCCAGCTGGCGATTATCAGGCAGCTGAGCAGGCATGAATCCTGCGGCCCAGCTGGCGATTATCAGGCAGCTGAGCAGGCGCTGATCCCGCACCTCAGCAGGCACTGATCACGTGCCTGTCATGCAGTGATCAGGTGACTGAGCGCTGATCATGTGACTGCTCATGTGCTGATCAGGTAGCTCTCCTGCACGGATCATGTGCCTCAGCAGGCAAGAATCAAGCAGCTGAGCAGGCATGAATCCTGCGGCCCAGCTGGCGATTATCAGGCAGCTGAGCAGGCATGAATCCTGCGGCCCAGCTGGCGATTATCAGGCAGCTGAGCAGGCATGAATCCTGCGGCCCAGCTGGCGATTATCAGGCAGCTGAGCAGGCATGAATCCTGCGGCCCAGCTGGCGATTATCAGGCAGCTGAGCAGGCGCTGATCCCGCACCTCAGCAGGCACTGATCACGTGCCTGTCATGCAGTGATCAGGTGACTGAGAGGCGCTGATCATGTGACTGCTCATGTGCTGATCAGGTAGCTCTCCTGCACGGATCATGTGCCTCAGCAGGCAAGAATCAAGCAGCTGAGCAGGCATGAATCCTGCGGCCCAGCTGGCGATTATCAGGCAGCTGAGCAGGCATGAATCCTGCGGCCCAGCTGGCGATTATCAGGCAGCTGAGCAGGCATGAATCCTGCGGCCCAGCTGGCGATTATCAGGCAGCTGAGCAGGCATGAATCCTGCGGCCCTGCTGGCGATTATCAGGCAGCTGAGCAGGCATGAATCCTGCGGCCCAGCTGGCGATTATCAGGCAGCTGAGCAGGCATGAATCCTGCGGCCCAGCTGGCGGTTATCAGGCAGCTGAGCAGGCATGAATCCTGCGGCCCAGCTGGCGATTATCAGGCAGCTGAGCAGGCATGAATCCTGCGGCCCAGCTGGCGATTATCAGGCAGCTGAGCAGGCATGAATCCTGCGGCCCAGCTGGCGATTATCAGGCAGCTGAGCAGGCGCTGATCCCGCACCTCAGGCACTGATCACGTGCCTGTCATGCAGTGATCAGGTGACTGAGAGGCGCTGATCATGTGACTGCTCATGTGCTGATCAGGTAGCTCTCCTGCACGGATCATGTGCCTCAGCAGGCAAGAATCAAGCAGCTGAGCAGGCATGAATCCTGCGGCCCAGCTGGCGATTATCAGGCAGCTGAGCAGGCATGAATCCTGCGGCCCAGCTGGCGATTATCAGGCAGCTGAGCAGGCATGAATCCTGCGGCCCTGCTGGCGATTATCAGGCAGCTGAGCAGGCATGAATCCTGCGGCCCAGCTGGCGATTATCAGGCAGCTGAGCAGGCATGAATCCTGCGGCCCAGCTGGCGATTATCAGGCAGCTGAGCAGGCATGAATCCTGCGGCCCAGCTGGCGGTTATCAGGCAGCTGAGCAGGCATGAATCCTGCGGCCCAGCTGGCGATTATCAGGCAGCTGAGCAGGCATGAATCCTGCGGCCCAGCTGGCGATTATCAGGCAGCTGAGCAGGCATGAATCCTGCGGCCCAGCTGGCGGTTATCAGGCAGCTGAGCAGGCATGAATCCTGCGGCCCAGCTGGCGATTATCAGGCAGCTGAGCAGGCATGAATCCTGCGGCCCAGCTGGCGATTATCAGGCAGCTGAGCAGGCGCTGATCCCCTCAGCAGGCACTGATCACGTGCCTGTCATGCAGTGATCAGGTGACTGAGAGGCGCTGATCATGTGACTGCTCATGTGCTGATCAGGTAGCTCTCCTGCACGGATCATGTGCCTCAGCAGGCAAGAATAAAGCAGCTGAGCAGGCATGAATCCTGCGGCCCAGCTGGCGATTATCAGGCAGCTGAGCAGGCATGAATCCTGCGGCCCAGCTGGCGATTATCAGGCAGCTGAGCAGGCATGAATCCTGCGGCCCAGCTGTCGATTATCAGGCAGCTGAGCAGGCATGAATCCTGCGGCCCAGCTGGCGATTATCAGGCAGCTGAGCAGGCATGAATCCTGCGGCCCAGCTGGCGATTATCAGGCAGCTGAGCAGGCATGAATCCTGCGGCCCAGCTGGCGATTATCAGGCAGCTGAGCAGGCATGAATCCTGCGGCCCAGCTGGCGATTATCAGGCAGCTGAGCAGGCATGAATCCTGCGGCCCAGCTGGCGATTATCAGGCAGCTGAGCAGGCATGAATCCTGCGGCCCAGCTGGCGGTTATCAGGCTGCTGAGCAGGCATGAATCCTGCGGCCCAGCTGGCGGTTATCAGGCAGCTGAGCAGGCATGAATCCTGCGGCCCAGCTGGCGATTATCAGGCAGCTGCGCAGGCATGAATCCTGCGGCCCAGCTGGCGATTATCAGGCAGCTGAGCAGGCATGAATCCTGCGGCCCAGCTGGCGATTATCAGGCAGCTGAGCAGGCATGAATCCTGCGGCCCAGCTGGCGATTATCAGGCAGCTGAGCAGGCATGAATCCTGCGGCCCAGCTGGCGATTATCAGGCAGCTGAGCAGGCATGAATCCTGCGGCCCAGCTGGCGATTATCAGGCAGCTGAGCAGGCATGAATCCTGCGGCCCAGCTGGCGATTATCAGGCAGCTGAGCAGGCATGAATCCTGCGGCCCAGCTGGCGATTATCAGGCAGCTGAGCAGGCATGAATCCTGCGGCCCAGCTGGCGGTTATCAGGCAGCTGAGCAGGCATGAATCCTGCGGCCCAGCTGGCGATTATCAGGCAGCTGAGCAGGCATGAATCCTGCGGCCCAGCTGGCGGTTATCAGGCAGCTGAGCAGGCATGAATCCTGCGGCCCAGCTGGCGGTTATCAGGCAGCTGAGCAGGCATGAATCCTGCGGCCCAGCTGGCGATTATCAGGCAGCTGAGCAGGCATGAATCCTGCGGCCCAGCTGGCGATTATCAGGCAGCTGAGCAGGCGCTGATCCCGCACCCCAGCAGGCACTGATCACGTGCCTGTCATGCAGTGATCAGGTGACTGAGAGGCGCTGATCATGTGACTGCTCATGTGCTGATCAGGTAGCTCTCCTGCACGGATCATGTGCCTCAGCAGGCAAGAATCAAGCAGCTGAGCAGGCATGAATCCAGCATCCCAGCTGGCGATTATCAGGCAGCTGAGCAGGCATGAATCCTGCGGCCCAGCTGGCGATTATCAGGCAGCTGAGCAGGCATGAATCCTGCGGCCCAGCTGGCGATTATCAGGCAGCTGAGCAGGCATGAATCCTGCGGCCCAGCTGGCGATTATCAGGCAGCTGAGCAGGCATGAATCCCGCGGCCCAGCTGGCGGTTATCAGGCAGCTGAGCAGGCATGAATCCTGCGGCCCAGCTGGCGGTTATCAGGGAGCTGAGCAGGCATGAATCCTGCGGCCCAGCTGGCGATTATCAGGCAGCTGAGCAGGCATGAATCCTGCGGCCCAGCTGGCGGTTATCAGGCAGCTGAGCAGGCATGAATCCTGCGGCCCAGCTGGCGGTTATCAGGCAGCTGAGCAGGCATGAATCCTGCGGCCCAGCTGGCGATTATCAGGCAGCTGAGCAGGCATGAATCCTGCGGCCCAGCTGGCGATTATCAGGCAGCTGAGCAGGCGCTGATCCCGCACCTCAGCAGGCACTGATCACGTGCCTGTCATGCAGTGATCAGGTGACTGAGAGGCGCTGATCATGTGACTGCTCATGTGCTGATCAGGTAGCTCTCCTGCACGGATCATGCTCAGCAGGCAAGAATCAGGCAGCTGAGCAGGCATGAATCCTGCGGCCCAGCTGGCGATTATCAGGCAGCTGAGCAGGCATGAATCCTGCGGCCCAGCTGGCGATTATCAGGCAGCTGAGCAGGCATGATTCCTGCGGCCCAGCTGGCGATTATCAGGCAGCTGAGCAGGCATGAATCCTGCGGCCCAGCTGGCGATTATCAGGCAGCTGAGCAGGCGCTGATCCCGCACCTCAGCAGGCACTGATCACGTGCCTGTCATGCAGTGATCAGGTGACTGAGAGGCGCTGATCATGTGACTGCTCATGTGCTGATCAGGTAGCTCTCCTGCACGGATCATGTGCCAGCAGGCAAGAATCAAGCAGCTGAGCAGGCATGAATCCTGCGGCCCAGCTGGCGATTATCAGGCAGCTGAGCAGGCATGAATCCTGCGGCCCAGCTGGCGATTATCAGGCAGCTGAGCAGGCATGAATCCTGCGGCCCAGCTGGCGATTATCAGGCAGCTGAGCAGGCATGAATCCTGCGGCCCAGCTGGCGATTATCAGGCAGCTGAGCAGGCATGAATCCTGCGGCCCAGCTGGCGATTATCAGGCAGCTGAGCAGGCATGAATCCTGCGGCCCAGCTGGCGATTATCAGGCAGCTGAGCAGGCGCTGATCCCGCACCTCAGCAGGCACTGATCACGTGCCTGTCATGCAGTGATCAGGTGACTGAGAGGCGCTGATCATGTGACTGCTCATGTGCTGATCAGGTAGCTCTCCTGCACGGATCATGTGCCTCAGCAGGCAAGAATCAAGCAGCTGAGCAGGCATGAATCCTGCGGCCCAGCTGGCGATTATCAGGCAGCTGAGCAGGCATGAATCCTGCGGCCCAGATGGCGATTATCAGGCAGCTGAGCAGGCATGAATCCTGCGGCCCAGCTGGCGATTATCAGGCAGCTGAGCAGGCATGAATCCTGCGGCCCAGCTGGCGATTATCAGGCAGCTGAGCAGGCATGAATCCTGCGGCCCAGCTGGCGATTATCAGGCAGCTGAGCAGGCATGAATCCTGCGGCCCAGCTGGCGGTTATCAGGCAGCTGAGCAGGCATGAGTCCTGCGGCCCAGCTGGCGGTTATCAGGCAGCTGAGCAGGCATGAATCCTGCGGCCCAGCTGGCGATTATCAGGCAGCTGAGCAGGCATGAATCCTGCGGCCCAGCTGGCGATTATCAGGCAGCTGAGCAGGCGCTGATCCCGCACCTCAGCAGGCACTGATCACGTGCCTGTCATGCAGTGATCAGGTGACTGAGAGGCGCTGATCATGTGACTGCTCATGTGCTGATCAGGTAGCTCTCCTGCACGGATCATGTGCCTCAGCAGGCAAGAATCAGGCAGCTGAGCAGGCATGAATCCTGCGGCCCAGCTGGCGATTATCAGGCAGCTGAGCAGGCATGAATCCTGCGGCCCTGCTGGCGATTATCAGGCAGCTGAGCAGGCATGAATCCTGCGGCCCAGCTGGCGATTATCAGGCAGCTGAGCAGGCATGAATCCTGCGGCCCAGTTGGCGATTATCAGGCAGCTGAGCAGGCATGAATCCTGCGGCCCAGCTGGCGGTTATCAGGCAGCTGAGCAGGCATGAATCCTGCGGCCCAGCTGGCGGTTATCAGGCAGCTGAGCAGGCATGAATCCTGCGGCCCAGCTGGCGGTTATCAGGCAGCTGAGCAGGCATGAATCCTGCGGCCCAGCTGGCGATTATCAGGCAGCTGAGCAGGCATGAATCCTGCGGCCCAGCTGGCTGTTATCAGGCAGCTGAGCAGGCGCTGATCCCGCACCTCAGCAGGCACTGATCACGTGCCTGTCATGCAGTGATCAGGTGACTGAGAGGCGCTGATCATGTGACTGCTCATGTGCTGATCAGGTAGCTCTCCTGCACGGATCATGTGCCTCAGCAGGCAAGAATCAAGCAGCTGAGCAGGCATGAATCCTGCGGCCCAGCTGGCGATTATCAGGCAGCTGAGCAGGCATGAATCCTGCGGCCCAGCTGGCGATTATCAGGCAGCTGAGCAGGCATGAATCCTGCGGCCCAGCTGTCGATTATCAGGCAGCTGAGCAGGCATGAATCCTGCGGCCCAGCTGGATTATCAGGCAGCTGAGCAGGCATGAATCCTGCGGCCCAGCTGGCGGTTATCAGGCAGCTGAGCAGGCATGAATCCTGCGGCCCAGCTGGCGATTATCAGGCAGCTGAGCAGGCATGAATCCTGCGGCCCAGCTGGCGATTATCAGGCAGCTGAGCAGGCATGAATCCTGCGGCCCAGCTGGCGATTATCAGGCAGCTGAGCAGGCATGAATCCTGCGGCCCAGCTGGCGATTATCAGGCAGCTGAGCAGGCATGAATCCTGCGGCCCAGCTGGCGATTATCAGGCAGCTGAGCAGGCATGAATCCTGCGGCCCAGCTGGCGATTATCAGGCAGCTGAGCAGGCATGAATCCTGCGGCCCAGCTGGCGATTATCAGGCAGCTGAGCAGGCATGAATCCTGCGGCCCAGCTGGCGATTATCAGGCAGCTGAGCAGGCATGAATCCTGCGGCCCAGCTGGCGGTTATCAGGCAGCTGAGCAGGCATGAATCCTGCGGCCCAGCTGGCGATTATCAGGCAGCTGAGCAGGCATGAATCCTGCGGCCCAGCTGGCGATTATCAGGCAGCTGAGCAGGCATGAATCCTGCGGCCCAGCTGGCGATTATCAGGCAGCTGAGCAGGCATGAATCCTGCGGCCCAGCTGGCGATTATCAGGCAGCTGAGCAGGCATGAATCCTGCGGCCCAGCTGGCGATTATCAGGCAGCTGAGCAGGCATGAATCCTGCGGCCCAGCTGGCGATTATCAGGCAGCTGAGCAGGCATGAATCCTGCGGCCCAGCTGGCGATTATCAGGCAGCTGAGCAGGCATGAATCCTGCGGCCCAGCTGGCGGTAATCAGGCAGCTGAGCAGGCATGAATCCTGCGGCCCAGCTGGCGATTATCAGGCAGCTGAGCAGGCATGAATCCTGCGGCCCAGCTGGCGGTTATCAGGCAGCTGAGCAGGCATGAATCCTGCGGCCCAGCTGGCGGTTATCAGGCAGCTGAGCAGGCATGAATCCTGCGGCCCAGCTGGCGATTATCAGGCAGCTGAGCAGGCATGAATCCTGCGGCCCAGCTGGCGATTATCAGGCAGCTGAGCAGGCGCTGATCCCGCACCTCAGCAGGCACTGATCACGTGCCTGTCATGCAGTGATCAGGTGACTGAGAGGCGCTGATCATGTGACTGCTCATGTGCTGATCAGGTAGCTCTCCTGCACGGATCATGTGCCTCAGCAGGCAAGAATCAAGCAGCTGAGCAGGCATGAATCCTGCGGCCCAGCTGTCGATTATCAGGCAGCTGAGCAGGCATGAATCCTGCGGCCCAGCTGGCGATTATCAGGCAGCTGAGCAGGCATGAATCCTGCGGCCCAGCTGGCGATTATCAGGCAGCTGAGCAGGCATGAATCCTGCGGCCCAGCTGGCGATTATCAGGCAGCTGAGCAGGCATGAATCCTGCGGCCCAGCTGGCGATTATCAGGCAGCTGAGCAGGCATGAATCCTGCGGCCCAGCTGGCGGTTATCAGGGAGCTGAGCAGGCATGAATCCTGTGGCCCAGCTGGCGATTATCAGGCAGCTGAGCAGGCATGAATCCTACGGCCCAGCTGGCGGTTATCAGGCAGCTGAGCAGGCATGAATCCTGCGGCCCAGCTGGCGGTTATCAGGCAGCTGAGCAGGCATGAATCCTGCGGCCCAGCTGGCGATTATCAGGCAGCTGAGCAGGCATGAATCCTGCGGCCCAGCTGGCGATTATCAGGCAGCTGAGCAGGCGCTGATCCCGCACCTCAGCAGGCACTGATCACGTGCCTGTCATGCAGTGATCAGGTGACTGAGAGGCGCTGATCATGTGACTGCTCATGTGCTGATCAGGTAGCTCTCCTGCACGGATCATGTGCTCAGCAGGCAAGAATCAGGCAGCTGAGCAGGCATGAATCCTGCGGCCCAGCTGTCGATTATCAGGCAGCTGAGCAGGCATGAATCCTGCGGCCCAGCTGGCGATTATCAGGCAGCTGAGCAGGCATGAATCCTGCGGCCCAGCTGGCGATTATCAGGCAGCTGAACAGGCATGAATCCTGCGGCCCAGTTGGCGATTATCAGGCAGCTGAGCAGGCCCTGATCCCGCACCTCAGCAGGCACTGATCACGTGCCTGTCATGCAGTGATCAGGTGACTGAGAGGCGCTGATCATGTGACTGCTCATGTGCTGATCAGGTAGCTCTCCTGCACGGATCATGTGCTCAGCAGGCAAGAATCAAGTAGCTGAGCAGGCATGAATCCTGCGGCCCAGCTGGCGATTATCAGGCAGCTGAGCAGGCATGAATCCTGCGGCCCAGCTGGCGATTATCAGGCAGCTGAGCAGGCACGAATCCTGCGGCCCAGCTGGCGATTATTAGGCAGCTGAGCAGGCACGAATCCTGCGGCCCAGCTGGCGATTATCAGGCAGCTAAGCAGGCATGAATCCTGCGGCCCAGCTGGCGATTATCAGGCAGCTGAGCAGGCATGAATCCTGCGGCCCAGCTGGCGATTATCAGGCAGCTGAGCAGGCGCTGATCCCGCACCTCAGCAGGCACTGATCACGTGCCTGTCATGCAGTGATCAGGTGACTGAGAGGCGCTGATCATGTGACTGCTCATGTGCTGATCAGGTAGCTCTCCTGCACGGATCATGTGCCTCAGCAGGCAAGAATCAAGCAGCTGAACAGGCATGAATCCTGCGGCCCAGCTGGCGATTATCAGGCAGCTGATCAGGCATGAATCCTGCGGCCCAGCTGGCATTATCAGGCAGCTGAGCAGGCATGAATCCTGCGGCCCAGCTGGCGATTATCAGGCAGCTGAACAGGCATGAATCCTGCGGCCCAGCTGGCGATTATCAGGCAGCTGATCAGGCATGAATCCTGCGGCCCAGCTGGCGATAATCAGGCAGCTGAGCAGGCATGAATCCTGCGGCCCAGCTGGCGGTTATCAGGCAGCTGAGCAGGCATGAATCCTGCGGCCCAGCTGGCGGTTATCAGGCAGCTGAGCAGGCATGAATCCTGCGGCCTAGCTGGCGATTATCAGGCAGCTGAGCAGGCATGAATCCTGCGGCCCAGCTGGCGATTATCAGGCAGCTGAGCAGGCGCTGATCCCGCACCTCAGCAGGCACTGATCACGTGCCTGTCATGCAGTGATCAGGTGACTGAGAGGCGCTGATCATGTGACTGCTCATGTGCTGATCAGGTAGCTCTCCTGCACGGATCATGTGCCTCAGCAGGCAAGAATCAAGCAGCTGAGCAGGCATGAATCCTGCGGCCCAGCTGGCGATTATCAGGCAGCTGAGCAGGCATGAATCCTGCGGCCCAGCTGGCGATTATCAGGCAGCTGAGCAGGCATGAATCCTGCGGCCCAGCTGGCGATTATCAGGCAGCTGAGCAGGCATGAATCCTGCGGCCCAGCTGGCGATTATCAGGCAGCTGAGCAGGCATGAATCCTGCGGCCCAGCTGGCGGTTATCAGGCAGCTGAGCAGGCATGAATCCTGCGGCCCAGCTGGCGGTTATCAGGCAGCTGAGCAGGCATGAATCCTGCGGCCCAGCTGGCGATTATCAGGCAGCTGAGCAGGCATGAATCCTGCGGCCCAGCTGGCGGTTATCAGGCAGCTGAGCAGGCATGAATCCTGCGGCCCAGCTGGCGATTATCAGGCAGCTGAGCAGGCATGAATCCTGCGGCCCAGCTGGCGATTATCAGGCAGCTGAGCAGGCGCTGATCCCGCACCTCAGCAGGCACTGATCACGTGCCTGTCATGCAGTGATCAGGTGACTGAGAGGCGCTGATCATGTGACTGCTCATGTGCTGATCAGGTAGCTCTCCTGCACGGATCATGTGCCTCAGCAGGCAAGAATCAAGCAGCTGAGCAGGCATGAATCCTGCGGCCCAGCTGGCGATTATCAGGCAGCTGAGCAGGCATGAATCCTGCGGCCCAGCTGGCGATTATCAGGCAGCTGAGCAGGCATGAATCCTGCGGCCCAGCTGGCGATTATCAGGCAGCTGAGCAGGCATGAATCCTGCGGCCCAGCTGGCGATTATCAGGCAGCTGAGCAGGCATGAATCCTGCGGCCCAGCTGGCGATTATCAGGCAGCTGAGCAGGCATGAATCCTGCGGCCCAGCTGGCGATTATCAGGCAGCTGAGCAGGCATGAATCCTGCGGCCCAGCTGGCGATTATCAGGCAGCTGAGCAGGCATGAATCCTGCGGCCCAGCTGGCGATTATCAGGCAGCTGAGCAGGCATGAATCCTGCGGCCCAGCTGGCGATTATCAGGCAGCTGAGCAGGCATGAATCCTGCGGCCCAGCTGGCGGTTATCAGGCAGCTGAGCAGGCATGAATCCTGCGGCCCAGCTGGCGATTATCAGGCAGCTGAGCAGGCATGAATCCTGCGGCCCAGCTGGCGATTATCAGGCAGCTGAGCAGGCATGAATCCTGCGGCCCAGCTGGCGATTATCAGGCAGCTGAGCAGGCATGAATCCTGCGGCCCAGCTGGCGATTATCAGGCAGCTGAGCAGGCATGAATCCTGCGGCCCAGCTGGCGATTATCAGGCAGCTGAGCAGGCGCTGATCCCGCACCTCAGCAGGCACTGATCACGTGCCTGTCATGCAGTGATCAGGTGACTGAGAGGCGCTGATCATGTGACTGCTCATGTGCTGATCAGGTAGCTCTCCTGCACGGATCATGCCTCAGCAGGCAAGAATCAAGCAGCTGAGCAGGCATGAATCCTGCGGCCCAGCTGGCGATTATCAGGCAGCTGAGCAGGCATGAATCCTGCGGCCCAGCTGGCGATTATCAGGCAGCTGAGCAGGCATGAATCCTGCGGCCCAGCTGGCGATTATCAGGCAGCTGAGCAGGCATGAATCCTGCGGCCCAGCTGGCGATTATCAGGCAGCTGAGCAGGCGCTGATCCCGCACCAGCAGGCACTGATCACGTGCCTGTCATGCAGTGATCAGGTGACTGAGAGGCGCTGATCATGTGACTGCTCATGTGCTGATCAGGTAGCTCTCCTGCACGGATCATGTGCCTCAGCAGGCAAGAATCAAGCAGCTGAGCAGGCATGAATCCTGCGGCCCAGCTGGCGATTATCAGGCAGCTGAGCAGGCATGAATCCTGCGGCCCAGCTGGCGATTATCAGGCAGCTGAGCAGGCATGAATCCTGCGGCCCAGCTGGCGATTATCAGGCAGCTGAGCAGGCATGAATCCTGCGGCCCAGCTGGCGATTATCAGGCAGCTGAGCAGGCATGAATCCTGCGGCCCAGCTGGCGGTTATCAGGCAGCTGAGCAGGCATGAATCCTGCGGCCCAGCTGGCGGTTATCAGGCAGCTGAGCAGGCATGAATCCTGCGGCCCAGCTGGCGATTATCAGGCAGCTGAGCAGGCATGAATCCTGCGGCCCAGCTGGCGATTATCAGGCAGCTGAGCAGGCATGAATCCTGCGGCCCAGCTGGCGATTATCAGGCAGCTGAGCAGGCATGAATCCTGCGGCCCAGCTGGCGATTATCAGGCAGCTGAGCAGGCATGAATCCTGCGGCCCAGCTGGCGATTATCAGGCAGCTGAGCAGGCATGAATCCTGCGGCCCAGCTGGCGATTATCAGGCAGCTGAGCAGGCATGAATCCTGCGGCCCAGCTGGCGATTATCAGGCAGCTGAGCAGGCATGAATCCTGCGGCCCAGCTGGCGATTATCAGGCAGCTGAGCAGGCATGAATCCTGCGGCCCAGCTGGCGATTATCAGGCAGCTGAGCAGGCATGAATCCTGCGGCCCAGCTGGCGATATCAGGCAGCTGAGCAGGCATGAATCCTGCGGCCCAGCTGGCGATTATCAGGCAGCTGAGCAGGCATGAATCCTGCGGCCCAGCTGGCGATTATCAGGCAGCTGAGCAGGCATGAATCCTGCGGCCCAGCTGGCGATTATCAGGCAGCTGAGCAGGCATGAATCCTGCGGCCCAGCTGGCGATTATCAGGCAGCTGAGCAGGCATGAATCCTGCGGCCCAGCTGGCGATTATCAGGCAGCTGAGCAGGCATGAATCCTGCGGCCCAGCTGGCGATTATCAGGCAGCTGAGCAGGCATGAATCCTGCGGCCCAGCTGGCGATTATCAGGCAGCTGAGCAGGCATGAATCCTGCGGCCCAGCTGGCGATTATCAGGCAGCTGAGCAGGCATGAATCCTGCGGCCCAGCTGGCGATATCAGGCAGCTGAGCAGGCATGAATCCTGCGGCCCAGCTGGCGGTTATCAGGCAGCTGAGCAGGCATGAATCCTGCGGCCCAGCTGGCGATTATCAGGCAGCTGAGCAGGCATGAATCCTGCGGCCCAGCTGGCGATTATCAGGCAGCTGAGCAGGCATGAATCCTGCGGCCCAGCTGGCGATTATCAGGCAGCTGAGCAGGCATGAATCCTGCGGCCCAGCTGGCGATTATCAGGCAGCTGAGCAGGCATGAATCCTGCGGCCCAGCTGGCGATTATCAGGCAGCTGAGCAGGCATGAATCCTGCGGCCCAGCTGGCGATTATCAGGCAGCTGAGCAGGCATGAATCCTGCGGCCCAGCTGGCGATTATCAGGCAGCTGAGCAGGCATGAATCCTGCGGCCCAGCTGGCGATTATCAGGCAGCTGAGCAGGCATGAATCCTGCGGCCCAGCTGGCGATTATCAGGCAGCTGAGCAGGCATGAATCCTGCGGCCCAGCTGGCGATTATCAGGCAGCTGAGCAGGCATGAATCCTGCGGCCCAGCTGGCGGTTATCAGGCAGCTGAGCAGGCATGAATCCTGCGGCCCAGCTGGCGGTTATCAGGCAGCTGAGCAGGCATGAATCCTGCGGCCCAGCTGGCGATTATCAGGCAGCTGAGCAGGCATGAATCCTGCGGCCCAGCTGGCGATTATCAGGCAGCTGAGCAGGCGCTGATCCCGCACCTCAGCAGGCACTGATCACGTGCCTGTCATGCAGTGATCAGGTGACTGAGAGGCGCTGATCATGTGACTGCTCATGTGCTGATCAGGTAGCTCTCCTGCACGGATCATGTGCCTCAGCAGGCAAGAATCAAGCAGCTGAGCAGGCATGAATCCTGCGGCCCAGCTGGCGATTATCAGGCAGCTGAGCAGGCATGAATCCTTCGGCCCAGCTGGCGATTATCAGGCAGCTGAGCAGGCATGAATCCTGCGGCCCAGCTGGCGATTATCAGGCAGCTGAGCAGGCATGAATCCTGCGGCCCAGCTGGCGATTATCAGGCAGCTGAGCGGGCATGAATCCTGCGGCCCAGCTGGCGGTTATCAGGCAGCTGAGCAGGCATGAATCCTGCGGCCCAGCTGGCGGTTATCAGGCAGCTGAGCAGGCATGAATCCTGCGGCCCAGCTGGCGATTATCAGGCAGCTGAGCAGGCATGAATCCTGCGGCCCAGCTGGCGGTTATCAGGCAGCTGAGCAGGCATGAATCCTGCGGCCCAGCTGGCGGTTATCAGGCAGCTGAGCAGGCATGAATCCTGCGGCCCAGCTGGCGATTATCAGGCAGCTGAGCAGGCATGAATCCTGCGGCCCAGCTGGCGATTATCAGGCAGCTGAGCAGGCGCTGATCCCGCACCTCAGCAGGCACTGATCACGTGCCTGTCATGCAGTGATCAGGTGACTGAGAGGCGCTGATCATGTGACTGCTCATGTGCTGATCAGGCAGCTCTCCTGCACGGATCATGTGCCCAGCAGGCAAGAATCAGGCAGCTGAGCAGGCATGAATCCTGCGGCCCAGCTGGCGATTATCAGGCAGCTGAGCAGGCATGAATCCTGCGGCCCAGCTGGCGATTATCAGGCAGCTGAGCAGGCATGAATCCTGCGGCCCAGCTGGCGATTATCAGGCAGCTGAGCAGGCATGAATCCTGCGGCCCAGCTGGCGATTATCAGGCAGCTGAGCAGGCGCTGATCCCGCACCTCAGGCACTGATCACGTGCCTGTCATGCAGTGATCAGGTGACTGAGAGGCGCTGATCATGTGACTGCTCATGTGCTGATCAGGTAGCTCTCCTGCACGGATCATGTGCCTCAGCAGGCAAGAATCAAGCAGCTGAGCAGGCATGAATCCTGCGGCCCAGCTGGCGATTATCAGGCAGCTGAGCAGGCATGAATCCTGCGGCCCAGCTGGCGATTATCAGGCAGCTGAGCAGGCATGAATCCTGCGGCCCAGCTGGCGTTATCAGGCAGCTGAGCAGGCATGAATCCTGCGGCCCAGCTGGCGATTATCAGGCAGCTGAGCAGGCATGAATCCTGCGGCCCAGCTGGCGATTATCAGGCAGCTGAGCAGGCATGAATCCTGCGGCCCAGCTGGCGATTATCAGGCAGCTGAGCAGGCGCTGATCCCGCACCTCAGCAGGCACTGATCACGTGCCTGTCATGCAGTGATCAGGTGACTGAGAGGCGCTGATCATGTGACTGCTCATGTGCTGATCAGGTAGCTCTCCTGGATCATGTGCCTCAGCAGGCAAGAATCAAGCAGCTGAGCAGGCATGAATCCTGCGGCCCAGCTGGCGATTATCAGGCAGCTGAGCAGGCATGAATCCTGCGGCCCAGCTGGCGATTATCAGGCAGCTGAGCAGGCATGAATCCTGCGGCCCAGCTGGCGATTATCAGGCAGCTGAGCAGGCATGAATCCTGCGGCCCAGCTGGCGATTATCAGGCAGCTGAGCAGGCATGAATCCTGCGGCCCAGCTGGCGATTATCAGGCAGCTGAGCAGGCATGAATCCTGCGGCCCAGCTGGCGGTTATCAGGCAGCTGAGCAGGCATGAATCCTGCGGCCCAGCTGGCGGTTATCAGGCAGCTGAGCAGGCATGAATCCTGCGGCCCAGCTGGCGATTATCAGGCAGCTGAGCAGGCATGAATCCTGCGGCCCAGCTGGCGATTATCAGGCAGCTGAGCAGGCGCTGATCCCGCACCTCAGCAGGCACTGATCACGTGCCTGTCATGCAGTGATCAGGTGACTGAGAGGCGCTGATCATGTGACTGCTCATGTGCTGATCAGGTAGCTCTCCTGCACGGATCATGTGCCTCAGCAGGCAAGAATCAGGCAGCTGAGCAGGCATGAATCCTGCGGCCCAGCTGGCGATTATCAGGCAGCTGAGCAGGCATGAATCCTGCGGCCCAGCTGGCGATTATCAGGCAGCTGAGCAGGCATGAATCCTGCGGCCCAGCTGGCGATTATCAGGCAGCTGAGCAGGCATGAATCCTGCGGCCCAGCTGGCGATTATCAGGCAGCTGAGCAGGCATGAATCCTGCGGCCCAGCTGGCGGTTATCAGGCAGCTGAGCAGGCATGAATCCTGCGGCCCAGCTGGCGGTTATCAGGCAGCTGAGCAGGCATGAATCCTGCGGCCCAGCTGGCGATTATCAGGCAGCTGAGCAGGCATGAATCCTGCGGCCCAGCTGGCGGTTATCAGGCAGCTGAGCAGGCATGAATCCTGCGGCCCAGCTGGCGATTATCAGGCAGCTGAGCAGGCATGAATCCTGCGGCCCAGCTGGCGATTATCAGGCAGCTGAGCAGGCGCTGATCCCGCACCTCAGCAGGCACTGATCACGTGCCTGTCATGCAGTGATCAGGTGACTGAGAGGCGCTGATCATGTGACTGCTCATGTGCTGATCAGGTAGCTCTCCTGCACGGATCATGTGCCTCAGCAGGCAAGAATCAAGCAGCTGAGCAGGCATGAATCCTGCGGCCCAGCTGGCGATTATCAGGCAGCTGAGCAGGCATGAATCCTGCGGCCCAGCTGGCGATTATCAGGCAGCTGAGCAGGCATGAATCCTGCGGCCCAGCTGGCGATTATCAGGCAGCTGAGCAGGCATGAATCCTGCGGCCCAGCTGGCGATTATCAGGCAGCTGAGCAGGCATGAATCCTGCGGCCCAGCTGGCGGTTATCAGGCAGCTGAGCAGGCATGAATCCTGCGGCCCAGCTGGCGATTATCAGGCAGCTGAGCAGGCATGAATCCTGCGGCCCAGCTGGCGATTATCAGGCAGCTGAGCAGGCATGAATCCTGCGGCCCAGCTGGCGATTATCAGGCAGCTGAGCAGGCATGAATCCTGCGGCCCAGCTGGCGATATCAGGCAGCTGAGCAGGCATGAATCCTGCGGCCCAGCTGGCGATTATCAGGCAGCTGAGCAGGCATGAATCCTGCGGCCCAGCTGGCGATTATCAGGCAGCTGAGCAGGCATGAATCCTGCGGCCCAGCTGGCGATTATCAGGCAGCTGAGCAGGCATGAATCCTGCGGCCCAGCTGGCGATTATCAGGCAGCTGAGCAGGCATGAATCCTGCGGCCCAGCTGGCGATTATCAGGCAGCTGAGCAGGCATGAATCCTGCGGCCCAGCTGGCGATTATCAGGCAGCTGAGCAGGCATGAATCCTGCGGCCCAGCTGGCGATTATCAGGCAGCTGAGCAGGCATGAATCCTGCGGCCCAGCTGGCGATTATCAGGCAGCTGAGCAGGCATGAATCCTGCGGCCCAGCTGGCGATTATCAGGCAGCTGAGCAGGCATGAATCCTGCGGCCCAGCTGGCGTTATCAGGCAGCTGAGCAGGCATGAATCCTGCGGCCCAGCTGGCGATTATCAGGCAGCTGAGCAGGCATGAATCCTGCGGCCCAGCTGGCGATTATCAGGCAGCTGAGCAGGCATGAATCCTGCGGCCCAGCTGGCGATTATCAGGCAGCTGAGCAGGCATGAATCCTGCGGCCCAGCTGGCGATTATCAGGCAGCTGAGCAGGCATGAATCCTGCGGCCCAGCTGGCGATTATCAGGCAGCTGAGCAGGCGCTGATCCCGCACCTCAGCAGGCACTGATCACGTGCCTGTCATGCAGTGATCAGGTGACTGAGAGGCGCTGATCATGTGACTGCTCATGTGCTGATCAGGTAGCTCTCCTGCACGGATCATGTGCCTCAGCAGGCAAGAATCAAGCAGCTGAGCAGGCATGAATCCTGCGGCCCAGCTGGCGATTATCAGGCAGCTGAGCAGGCATGAATCCTGCGGCCCAGCTGGCGATTATCAGGCAGCTGAGCAGGCATGAATCCTGCGGCCCAGCTGGCGATTATCAGGCAGCTGAGCAGGCATGAATCCTGCGGCCCAGCTGGCGATTATCAGGCAGCTGAGCAGGCGCTGATCCCGCACCTCAGCAGGCACTGATCACGTGCCTGTCATGCAGTGATCAGGTGACTGAGAGGCGCTGATCATGTGACTGCTCATGTGCTGATCAGGTAGCTCTCCTGCACGGATCATGTGCCTCAGCAGGCAAGAATCAAGCAGCTGAGCAGGCATGAATCCTGCGGCCCAGCTGGCGATTATCAGGCAGCTGAGCAGGCATGAATCCTGCGGCCCAGCTGGCGATTATCAGGCAGCTGAGCAGGCATGAATCCTGCGGCCCAGCTGGCGATTATCAGGCAGCTGAGCAGGCATGAATCCTGCGGCCCAGCTGGCGATTATCAGGCAGCTGAGCAGGCATGAATCCTGCGGCCCAGCTGGCGATTATCAGGCAGCTGAGCAGGCATGAATCCTGCGGCCCAGCTGGCGATTATCAGGCAGCTGAGCAGGCATGAATCCTGCGGCCCAGCTGGCGATTATCAGGCAGCTGAGCAGGCATGAATCCTGCGGCCCAGCTGGCGATTATCAGGCAGCTGAGCAGGCATGAATCCTGCGGCCCAGCTGGCGATTATCAGGCAGCTGAGCAGGCATGAATCCTGCGGCCCAGCTGGCGATTATCAGGCAGCTGAGCAGGCATGAATCCTGCGGCCCAGCTGGCGATTATCAGGCAGCTGAGCAGGCGCTGATCCCGCACCTCAGCAGGCACTGATCACGTGCCTGTCATGCAGTGATCAGGTGACTGAGAGGCGCTGATCATGTGACTGCTCATGTGCTGATCAGGTAGCTCTCCTGCACGGATCATGTGCCTCAGCAGGCAAGAATCAAGCAGCTGAGCAGGCATGAATCCTGCGGCCCAGCTGGCGATTATCAGGCAGCTGAGCAGGCATGAATCCTGCGGCCCAGCTGGCGATTATCAGGCAGCTGAGCAGGCATGAATCCTGCGGCCCAGCTGGCGATTATCAGGCAGCTGAGCAGGCATGAATCCTGCGGCCCAGCTGGCGATTATCAGGCAGCTGAGCAGGCATGAATCCTGCGGCCCAGCTGGCGGTTATCAGGCAGCTGAGCAGGCATGAATCCTGCGGCCCAGCTGGCGGTTATCAGGCAGCTGAGCAGGCATGAATCCTGCGGCCCAGCTGGCGATTATCAGGCAGCTGAGCAGGCATGAATCCTGCGGCCCAGCTGGCGATTATCAGGCAGCTGAGCAGGCATGAATCCTGCGGCCCAGCTGGCGATTATCAGGCAGCTGAGCAGGCATGAATCCTGCGGCCCAGCTGGCGATTATCAGGCAGCTGAGCAGGCATGAATCCTGCGGCCCAGCTGGCGATTATCAGGCAGCTGAGCAGGCGCTGATCCCGCACCTCAGCAGGCACTGATCACGTGCCTGTCATGCAGTGATCAGGTGACTGAGAGGCGCTGATCATGTGACTGCTCATGTGCTGATCAGGTAGCTCTCCTGCACGGATCATGTGCCTCAGCAGGCAAGAATCAAGCAGCTGAGCAGGCATGAATCCTGCGGCCCAGCTGGCGATTATCAGGCAGCTGAGCAGGCATGAATCCTGCGGCCCAGCTGGCGATTATCAGGCAGCTGAGCAGGCATGAATCCTGCGGCCCAGCTGGCGATTATCAGGCAGCTGAGCAGGCATGAATCCTGCGGCCCAGCTGGCGATTATCAGGCAGCTGAGCAGGCGCTGATCCCGCACCTCAGCAGGCACTGATCACGTGCCTGTCATGCAGTGATCAGGTGACTGAGAGGCGCTGATCATGTGACTGCTCATGTGCTGATCAGGTAGCTCTCCTGCACGGATCATGTGCCTCAGCAGGCAAGAATCAAGCAGCTGAGCAGGCATGAATCCTGCGGCCCAGCTGGCGATTATCAGGCAGCTGAGCAGGCATGAATCCTGCGGCCCAGCTGGCGATTATCAGGCAGCTGAGCAGGCATGAATCCTGCGGCCCAGCTGGCGATTATCAGGCAGCTGAGCAGGCATGAATCCTGCGGCCCAGCTGGCGATTATCAGGCAGCTGAGCAGGCATGAATCCTGCGGCCCAGCTGGCGATTATCAGGCAGCTGAGCAGGCATGAATCCTGCGGCCCAGCTGGCGGTTATCAGGCAGCTGAGCAGGCATGAATCCTGCGGCCCAGCTGGCGATTATCAGGCAGCTGAGCAGGCATGAATCCTGCGGCCCAGCTGGCGGTTATCAGGCAGCTGAGCAGGCATGAATCCTGCGGCCCAGCTGGCGGTTATCAGGCAGCTGAGCAGGCATGAATCCTGCGGCCCAGCTGGCGATTATCAGGCAGCTGAGCAGGCATGAATCCTGCGGCCCAGCTGGCGATTATCAGGCAGCTGAGCAGGCGCTGATCCCGCACTCAGCAGGCACTGATCACGTGCCTGTCATGCAGTGATCAGGTGACTGAGAGGCGCTGATCATGTGACTGCTCATGTGCTGATCAGGTAGCTCTCCTGCACGGATCATGTGCCTCAGCAGGCAAGAATCAAGCAGCTGAGCAGGCATGAATCCTGCGGCCCAGCTGGCGATTATCAGGCAGCTGAGCAGGCATGAATCCTGCGGCCCAGCTGGCGATTATCAGGCAGCTGAGCAGGCATGAATCCTGCGGCCCAGCTGGCGATTATCAGGCAGCTGAGCAGGCATGAATCCTGCGGCCCAGCTGGCGATTATCAGGCAGCTGAGCAGGCATGAATCCTGCGGCCCAGCTGGCGATTATCAGGCAGCTGAGCAGGCATGAATCCTGCGGCCCAGCTGGCGGTTATCAGGCAGCTGAGCAGGCATGAATCCTGCGGCCCAGCTGGCGGTTATCAGGCAGCTGAGCAGGCATGAATCCTGCGGCCCAGCTGGCGATTATCAGGCAGCTGAGCAGGCATGAATCCTGCGGCCCAGCTGGCGGTTATCAGGCAGCTGAGCAGGCATGAATCCTGCGGCCCAGCTGGCGATTATCAGGCAGCTGAGCAGGCATGAATCCTGCGGCCCAGCTGGCGATTATCAGGCAGCTGAGCAGGCGCTGATCCCGCACCTCAGCAGGCACTGATCACGTGCCTGTCATGCAGTGATCAGGTGACTGAGAGGCGCTGATCATGTGACTGCTCATGTGCTGATCAGGTAGCTCTCCTGCACGGATCATGTGCCTCAGCAGGCAAGAATCAAGCAGCTGAGCAGGCATGAATCCTGCGGCCCAGCTGGCGATTATCAGGCAGCTGAGCAGGCATGAATCCTGCGGCCCAGCTGGCGATTATCAGGCAGCTGAGCAGGCATGAATCCTGCGGCCCAGCTGGCGATTATCAGGCAGCTGAGCAGGCATGAATCCTGCGGCCCAGCTGGCGGTTATCAGGCAGCTGAGCAGGCATGAATCCTGCGGCCCAGCTGGCGATTATCAGGCAGCTGAGCAGGCATGAATCCTGCGGCCCAGCTGGCGATTATCAGGCAGCTGAGCAGGCATGAATCCTGCGGCCCAGCTGGCGGTTATCAGGCAGCTGAGCAGGCATGAATCCTGCGGCCCAGCTGGCGGTTATCAGGCAGCTGAGCAGGCATGAATCCTGCGGCCCAGCTGGCGATTATCAGGCAGCTGAGCAGGCATGAATCCTGCGGCCCAGCTGGCGATTATCAGGCAGCTGAGCAGGCATGAATCCTGCGGCCCAGCTGGCGATTATCAGGCAGCTGAGCAGGCGCTGATCCCGCACCTCAGCAGGCACTGATCACGTGCCTGTCATGCAGTGATCAGGTGACTGAGAGGCGCTGATCATGTGACTGCTCATGTGCTGATCAGGCAGCTCTCCTGCACGGATCATGTGCCTCAGCAGGCAAGAATCAAGCAGCTGAGCAGGCATGAATCCTGCGGCCCAGCTGGCGATTATCAGGCAGCTGAGCAGGCATGAATCCTGCGGCCCAGCTGGCGATTATCAGGCAGCTGAGCAGGCATGAATCCTGCGGCCCAGCTGGCGATTATCAGGCAGCTGAGCAGGCATGAATCCTGCGGCCCAGCTGGCGATTATCAGGCAGCTGAGCAGGCGCTGATCCCGCACCTCAGCAGGCACTGATCACGTGCCTGTCATGCAGTGATCAGGTGACTGAGAGGCGCTGATCATGTGACTGCTCATGTGCTGATCAGGTAGCTCTCCTGCACGGATCATGTGCCTCAGCAGGCAAGAATCAAGCAGCTGAGCAGGCATGAATCCTGCGGCCCAGCTGGCGATTATCAGGCAGCTGAGCAGGCATGAATCCTGCGGCCCAGCTGGCGATTATCAGGCAGCTGAGCAGGCATGAATCCTGCGGCCCAGCTGGCGATTATCAGGCAGCTGAGCAGGCATGAATCCTGCGGCCCAGCTGGCGATTATCAGGCAGCTGAGCAGGCATGAATCCTGCGGCCCAGCTGGCGATTATCAGGCAGCTGAGCAGGCATGAATCCTGCGGCCCAGCTGGCGATTATCAGGCAGCTGAGCAGGCATGAATCCTGCGGCCCAGCTGGCGATTATCAGGCAGCTGAGCAGGCATGAATCCTGCGGCCCAGCTGGCGATTATCAGGCAGCTGAGCAGGCATGAATCCTGCGGCCCAGCTGGCGATTATCAGGCAGCTGAGCAGGCATGAATCCTGCGGCCCAGCTGGCGATTATCAGGCAGCTGAGCAGGCATGAATCCTGCGGCCCAGCTGGCGATTATCAGGCAGCTGAGCAGGCATGAATCCTGCGGCCCAGCTGGCGATTATCAGGCAGCTGAGCAGGCATGAATCCTGCGGCCCAGCTGGCGATTATCAGGCAGCTGAGCAGGCATGAATCCTGCGGCCCAGCTGGCGATTATCAGGCAGCTGAGCAGGCATGAATCCTGCGGCCCAGCTGGCGATTATCAGGCAGCTGAGCAGGCATGAATCCTGCGGCCCAGCTGGCGATTATCAGGCAGCTGAGCAGGCATGAATCCTGCGGCCCAGCTGGCGTTATCAGGCAGCTGAGCAGGCATGAATCCTGCGGCCCAGCTGGCGGTTATCAGGCAGCTGAGCAGGCATGAATCCTGCGGCCCAGCTGGCGATTATCAGGCAGCTGAGCAGGCATGAATCCTGCGGCCCAGCTGGCGATTATCAGGCAGCTGAGCAGGCATGAATCCTGCGGCCCAGCTGGCGATTATCAGGCAGCTGAGCAGGCGCTGATCCCGCACCTCAGCAGGCACTGATCACGTGCCTGTCATGCAGTGATCAGGTGACTGAGAGGCGCTGATCATGTGACTGCTCATGTGCTGATCAGGTAGCTCTCCTGCACGGATCATGTGCCTCAGCAGGCAAGAATCAAGCAGCTGAGCAGGCATGAATCCTGCGGCCCAGCTGGCGATTATCAGGCAGCTGAGCAGGCATGAATCCTGCGGCCCAGCTGGCGATTATCAGGCAGCTGAGCAGGCATGAATCCTGCGGCCCAGCTGGCGATTATCAGGCAGCTGAGCAGGCATGAATCCTGCGGCCCAGCTGGCGATTATCAGGCAGCTGAGCAGGCATGAATCCTGCGGCCCAGCTGGCGATTATCAGGCAGCTGAGCAGGCATGAATCCTGCGGCCCAGCTGGCGGTTATCAGGCAGCTGAGCAGGCATGAATCCTGCGGCCCAGCTGGCGTTATCAGGCAGCTGAGCAGGCATGAATCCTGCGGCCCAGCTGGCGATTATCAGGCAGCTGAGCAGGCATGAATCCTGCGGCCCAGCTGGCGATTATCAGGCAGCTGAGCAGGCATGAATCCTGCGGCCCAGCTGGCGATTATCAGGCAGCTGAGCAGGCATGAATCCTGCGGCCCAGCTGGCGATTATCAGGCAGCTGAGCAGGCATGAATCCTGCGGCCCAGCTGGCGATTATCAGGCAGCTGAGCAGGCGCTGATCCCGCACCTCAGCAGGCACTGATCACGTGCCTGTCATGCAGTGATCAGGTGACTGAGAGGCGCTGATCATGTGACTGCTCATGTGCTGATCAGGTAGCTCTCCTGCACGGATCATGTGCCTCAGCAGGCAAGAATCAAGCAGCTGAGCAGGCATGAATCCTGCGGCCCAGCTGGCGATTATCAGGCAGCTGAGCAGGCATGAATCCTGCGGCCCAGCTGGCGATTATCAGGCAGCTGAGCAGGCATGAATCCTGCGGCCCAGCTGGCGATTATCAGGCAGCTGAGCAGGCATGAATCCTGCGGCCCAGCTGGCGATTATCAGGCAGCTGAGCAGGCGCTGATCCCGCACCTCAGCAGGCACTGATCACGTGCCTGTCATGCAGTGATCAGGTGACTGAGAGGCGCTGATCATGTGACTGCTCATGTGCTGATCAGGTAGCTCTCCTGCACGGATCATGTGCCTCAGCAGGCAAGAATCAAGCAGCTGAGCAGGCATGAATCCTGCGGCCCAGCTGGCGATTATCAGGCAGCTGAGCAGGCATGAATCCTGCGGCCCAGCTGGCGATTATCAGGCAGCTGAGCAGGCATGAATCCTGCGGCCCAGCTGGCGATTATCAGGCAGCTGAGCAGGCATGAATCCTGCGGCCCAGCTGGCGATTATCAGGCAGCTGAGCAGGCATGAATCCTGCGGCCCAGCTGGCGATTATCAGGCAGCTGAGCAGGCATGAATCCTGCGGCCCAGCTGGCGATTATCAGGCAGCTGAGCAGGCATGAATCCTGCGGCCCAGCTGGCGATTATCAGGCAGCTGAGCAGGCATGAATCCTGCGGCCCAGCTGGCGATTATCAGGCAGCTGAGCAGGCATGAATCCTGCGGCCCAGCTGGCGATTATCAGGCAGCTGAGCAGGCATGAATCCTGCGGCCCAGCTGGCGATTATCAGGCAGCTGAGCAGGCATGAATCCTGCGGCCCAGCTGGCGGTTATCAGGCAGCTGAGCAGGCATGAATCCTGCGGCCCAGCTGGCGATTATCAGGCAGCTGAGCAGGCATGAATCCTGCGGCCCAGCTGGCGATTATCAGGCAGCTGAGCAGGCATGAATCCTGCGGCCCAGCTGGCGATTATCAGGCAGCTGAGCAGGCATGAATCCTGCGGCCCAGCTGGCGATTATCAGGCAGCTGAGCAGGCATGAATCCTGCGGCCCAGCTGGCGATTATCAGGCAGCTGAGCAGGCATGAATCCTGCGGCCCAGCTGGCGATTATCAGGCAGCTGAGCAGGCATGAATCCTGCGGCCCAGCTGGCGATTATCAGGCAGCTGAGCAGGCATGAATCCTGCGGCCCAGCTGGCGATTATCAGGCAGCTGAGCAGGCATGAATCCTGCGGCCCAGCTGGCGATTATCAGGCAGCTGAGCAGGCGCTGATCCCGCACCTCAGCAGGCACTGATCACGTGCCTGTCATGCAGTGATCAGGTGACTGAGAGGCGCTGATCATGTGACTGCTCATGTGCTGATCAGGTAGCTCTCCTGCACGGATCATGTGCCTCAGCAGGCAAGAATCAAGCAGCTGAGCAGGCATGAATCCTGCGGCCCAGCTGGCGATTATCAGGCAGCTGAGCAGGCATGAATCCTGCGGCCCAGCTGGCGATTATCAGGCAGCTGAGCAGGCATGAATCCTGCGGCCCAGCTGGCGATTATCAGGCAGCTGAGCAGGCATGAATCCTGCGGCCCAGCTGGCGATTATCAGGCAGCTGAGCAGGCATGAATCCTGCGGCCCAGCTGGCGATTATCAGGCAGCTGAGCAGGCATGAATCCTGCGGCCCAGCTGGCGATTATCAGGCAGCTGAGCAGGCATGAATCCTGCGGCCCAGCTGGCGGTTATCAGGCAGCTGAGCAGGCATGAATCCTGCGGCCCAGCTGGCGATTATCAGGCAGCTGAGCAGGCATGAATCCTGCGGCCCAGCTGGCGATTATCAGGCAGCTGAGCAGGCATGAATCCTGCGGCCCAGCTGGCGATTATCAGGCAGCTGAGCAGGCATGAATCCTGCGGCCCAGCTGGCGATTATCAGGCAGCTGAGCAGGCATGAATCCTGCGGCCCAGCTGGCGGTTATCAGGCAGCTGAGCAGGCATGAATCCTGCGGCCCAGCTGGCGATTATCAGGCAGCTGAGCAGGCATGAATCCTGCGGCCCAGCTGGCGATTATCAGGCAGCTGAGCAGGCATGAATCCTGCGGCCCAGCTGGCGATTATCAGGCAGCTGAGCAGGCATGAATCCTGCGGCCCAGCTGGCGATTATCAGGCAGCTGAGCAGGCGCTGATCCCGCACCTCAGCAGGCACTGATCACGTGCCTGTCATGCAGTGATCAGGTGACTGAGAGGCGCTGATCATGTGACTGCTCATGTGCTGATCAGGTAGCTCTCCTGCACGGATCATGTGCCTCAGCAGGCAAGAATCAAGCAGCTGAGCAGGCATGAATCCTGCGGCCCAGCTGGCGATTATCAGGCAGCTGAGCAGGCATGAATCCTGCGGCCCAGCTGGCGATTATCAGGCAGCTGAGCAGGCATGAATCCTGCGGCCCAGCTGGCGATTATCAGGCAGCTGAGCAGGCATGAATCCTGCGGCCCAGCTGGCGATTATCAGGCAGCTGAGCAGGCATGAATCCTGCGGCCCAGCTGGCGATTATCAGGCAGCTGAGCAGGCATGAATCCTGCGGCCCAGCTGGCGATTATCAGGCAGCTGAGCAGGCGCTGATCCCGCACCTCAGCAGGCACTGATCACGTGCCTGTCATGCAGTGATCAGGTGACTGAGAGGCGCTGATCATGTGACTGCTCATGTGCTGATCAGGTAGCTCTCCTGCACGGATCATGTGCCTCAGCAGGCAAGAATCAAGCAGCTGAGCAGGCATGAATCCTGCGGCCCAGCTGGCGATTATCAGGCAGCTGAGCAGGCATGAATCCTGCGGCCCAGCTGGCGATTATCAGGCAGCTGAGCAGGCATGAATCCTGCGGCCCAGCTGGCGATTATCAGGCAGCTGAGCAGGCATGAATCCTGCGGCCCAGCTGGCGATTATCAGGCAGCTGAGCAGGCATGAATCCTGCGGCCCAGCTGGCGATTATCAGGCAGCTGAGCAGGCATGAATCCTGCGGCCCAGCTGGCGGTTATCAGGCAGCTGAGCAGGCATGAATCCTGCGGCCCAGCTGGCGATTATCAGGCAGCTGAGCAGGCATGAATCCTGCGGCCCAGCTGGCGATTATCAGGCAGCTGAGCAGGCATGAATCCTGCGGCCCAGCTGGCGATTATCAGGCAGCTGAGCAGGCATGAATCCTGCGGCCCAGCTGGCGATTATCAGGCAGCTGAGCAGGCATGAATCCTGCGGCCCAGCTGGCGATTATCAGGCAGCTGAGCAGGCATGAATCCTGCGGCCCAGCTGGCGATTATCAGGCAGCTGAGCAGGCATGAATCCTGCGGCCCAGCTGGCGATTATCAGGCAGCTGAGCAGGCATGAATCCTGCGGCCCAGCTGGCGATTATCAGGCAGCTGAGCAGGCATGAATCCTGCGGCCCAGCTGGCGATTATCAGGCAGCTGAGCAGGCATGAATCCTGCGGCCCAGCTGGCGATTATCAGGCAGCTGAGCAGGCATGAATCCTGCGGCCCAGCTGGCGATTATCAGGCAGCTGAGCAGGCATGAATCCTGCGGCCCAGCTGGCGATTATCAGGCAGCTGAGCAGGCATGAATCCTGCGGCCCAGCTGGCGATTATCAGGCAGCTGAGCAGGCATGAATCCTGCGGCCCAGCTGGCGGTTATCAGGCAGCTGAGCAGGCATGAATCCTGCGGCCCAGCTGGCGATTATCAGGCAGCTGAGCAGGCATGAATCCTGCGGCCCAGCTTTATCAGGCAGCTGAGCAGGCATGAATCCTGCGGCCCAGCTGGCGATTATCAGGCAGCTGAGCAGGCATGAATCCTGCGGCCCAGCTGGCGATTATCAGGCAGCTGAGCAGGCATGAATCCTGCGGCCCAGCTGGCGATTATCAGGCAGCTGAGCAGGCGCTGATCCCGCACCTCAGCAGGCACTGATCACGTGCCTGTCATGCAGTGATCAGGTGACTGAGAGGCGCTGATCATGTGACTGCTCATGTGCTGATCAGGTAGCTCTCCTGCACGGATCATGTGCCTCAGCAGGCAAGAATCAAGCAGCTGAGCAGGCATGAATCCTGCGGCCCAGCTGGCGATTATCAGGCAGCTGAGCAGGCATGAATCCTGCGGCCCAGCTGGCGATTATCAGGCAGCTGAGCAGGCATGAATCCTGCGGCCCAGCTGGCGATTATCAGGCAGCTGAGCAGGCATGAATCCTGCGGCCCAGCTGGCGATTATCAGGCAGCTGAGCAGGCGCTGATCCCGCACCTCAGCAGGCACTGATCACGTGCCTGTCATGCAGTGATCAGGTGACTGAGAGGCGCTGATCATGTGACTGCTCATGTGCTGATCAGGTAGCTCTCCTGCACGGATCATGTGCCTCAGCAGGCAAGAATCAAGCAGCTGAGCAGGCATGAATCCTGCGGCCCAGCTGGCGATTATCAGGCAGCTGAGCAGGCATGAATCCTGCGGCCCAGCTGGCGATTATCAGGCAGCTGAGCAGGCATGAATCCTGCGGCCCAGCTGGCGATTATCAGGCAGCTGAGCAGGCATGAATCCTGCGGCCCAGCTGGCGATTATCAGGCAGCTGAGCAGGCATGAATCCTGCGGCCCAGCTGGCGATTATCAGGCAGCTGAGCAGGCATGAATCCTGCGGCCCAGCTGGCGATTATCAGGCAGCTGAGCAGGCATGAATCCTGCGGCCCAGCTGGCGATTATCAGGCAGCTGAGCAGGCATGAATCCTGCGGCCCAGCTGGCGATTATCAGGCAGCTGAGCAGGCATGAATCCTGCGGCCCAGCTGGCGATTATCAGGCAGCTGAGCAGGCATGAATCCTGCGGCCCAGCTGGCGATTATCAGGCAGCTGAGCAGGCATGAATCCTGCGGCCCAGCTGGCGATTATCAGGCAGCTGAGCAGGCATGAATCCTGCGGCCCAGCTGGCGATTATCAGGCAGCTGAGCAGGCATGAATCCTGCGGCCCAGCTGGCGATTATCAGGCAGCTGAGCAGGCATGAATCCTGCGGCCCAGCTGGCGATTATCAGGCAGCTGAGCAGGCATGAATCCTGCGGCCCAGCTGGCGATTATCAGGCAGCTGAGCAGGCATGAATCCTGCGGCCCAGCTGGCGATTATCAGGCAGCTGAGCAGGCATGAATCCTGCGGCCCAGCTGGCGATTATCAGGCAGCTGAGCAGGCATGAATCCTGCGGCCCAGCTGGCGATTATCAGGCAGCTGAGCAGGCATGAATCCTGCGGCCCAGCTGGCGATTATCAGGCAGCTGAGCAGGCGCTGATCCCGCACCTCAGCAGGCACTGATCACGTGCCTGTCATGCAGTGATCAGGTGACTGAGAGGCGCTGATCATGTGACTGCTCATGTGCTGATCAGGTAGCTCTCCTGCACGGATCATGTGCCTCAGCAGGCAAGAATCAAGCAGCTGAGCAGGCATGAATCCTGCGGCCCAGCTGGCGATTATCAGGCAGCTGAGCAGGCATGAATCCTGCGGCCCAGCTGGCGATTATCAGGCAGCTGAGCAGGCTGATCCCGCACCTCAGCAGGCACTGATCACGTGCCTGTCATGCAGTGATCAGGTGACTGAGAGGCGCTGATCATGTGACTGCTCATGTGCTGATCAGGTAGCTCTCCTGCACGGATCATGTGCTCAGCAGGCAAGAATCAAGCAGCTGAGCAGGCATGAATCCTGCGGCCCAGCTGGCGATTATCAGGCAGCTGAGCAGGCATGAATCCTGCGGCCCAGCTGGCGATTATCAGGCAGCTGAGCAGGCATGAATCCTGCGGCCCAGCTGGCGATTATCAGGCAGCTGAGCAGGCATGAATCCTGCGGCCCAGCTGGCGATTATCAGGCAGCTGAGCAGGCATGAATCCTGCGGCCCAGCTGGCGATATCAGGCAGCTGAGCAGGCATGAATCCTGCGGCCCAGCTGGCGGTTATCAGGCAGCTGAGCAGGCATGAATCCTGCGGCCCAGCTGGCGATTATCAGGCAGCTGAGCAGGCATGAATCCTGCGGCCCAGCTGGCGATTATCAGGCAGCTGAGCAGGCATGAATCCTGCGGCCCAGCTGGCGATTATCAGGCAGCTGAGCAGGCATGAATCCTGCGGCCCAGCTGGCGATTATCAGGCAGCTGAGCAGGCATGAATCCTGCGGCCCAGCTGGCGATTATCAGGCAGCTGAGCAGGCATGAATCCTGCGGCCCAGCTGGCGATTATCAGGCAGCTGAGCAGGGCTGATCGCCGCACCTCAGCAGGCACTGATCACGTGCCTGTCATGCAGTGATCAGGTGACTGAGAGGCGCTGATCATGTGACTGCTCATGTGCTGATCAGGTAGCTCTCCAGCACGGATCATGTGCCCAGCAGGCAAGAATCAAGCAGCTGAGCAGGCATGAATCCTGCGGCCCAGCTGGCGATTATCAGGCAGCTGAGCAGGCATGAATCCTGCGGCCCAGCTGGCGATTATCAGGCAGCTGAGCAGGCATGAATCCTGCGGCCCAGCTGGCGATTATCAGGCAGCTGAGCAGGCATGAATCCTGCGGCCCAGCTGGCGATTATCAGGCAGCTGAGCAGGCATGAATCCTGCGGCCCAGCTGGCGATTATCAGGCAGCTGAGCAGGCGCTGATCCCGCACCTCAGCAGGCACTGATCACGTGCCTGTCATGCAGTGATCAGGTGACTGAGAGGCGCTGATCATGTGACTGCTCATGTGCTGATCAGGTAGCTCTCCTGCACGGATCATGTGCCTCAGCAGGCAAGAATCAAGCAGCTGAGCAGGCATGAATCCTGCGGCCCAGCTGGCGATTATCAGGCAGCTGAGCAGGCATGAATCCTGCGGCCCAGCTGGCGATTATCAGGCAGCTGAGCAGGCATGAATCCTGCGGCCCAGCTGGCGATTATCAGGCAGCTGAGCAGGCATGAATCCTGCGGCCCAGCTGGCGATTATCAGGCAGCTGAGCAGGCATGATCCCGCACCAGGCACTGATCACGTGCCTGTCATGCAGTGATCAGGTGACTGAGGCGCTGATCATGTGACTGCTCATGTGCTGATCAGGCAGCTCTCCAGGCATGGATCCTGCCTCAGCAGGCAAGAATCAGGCAGCTGAGCAGGCATGAATCCTGCGGCCCAGCTGGCGATTATCAGGCAGCTGAGCAGGCATGAATCCTGCGGCCCAGCTGGCGATTATCAGGCAGCTGAGCAGGCATGAATCCTGCGGCCCAGCTGGCGATTATCAGGCAGCTGAGCAGGCATGAATCCTGCGGCCCAGCTGGCGATTATCAGGCAGCTGAGCAGGCGCTGATCCCGCACCTCAGCAGGCACTGATCACGTGCCTGTCATGCAGTGATCAGGTGACTGAGAGGCGCTGATCATGTGACTGCTCATGTGCTGATCAGGTAGCTCTCCTGCATGATCATGTGCCTCAGCTGGCAAGAATCAGGCAGCTGAGCAGGCATGAATCCTGCGGCCCAGCTGGCGATTATCAGGCAGCTGAGCAGGCATGAATCCTGCGGCCCAGCTGGCGATTATCAGGCAGCTGAGCAGGCATGAATCCTGCGGCCCAGCTGGCGATTATCAGGCAGCTGAGCAGGCATGAATCCTGCGGCCCAGCTGGCGATTATCAGGCAGCTGAGCAGGCTGATCCCGCACCTCAGCAGGCACTGATCACGTGCCTGTCATGCAGTGATCAGGTGACTGAGAGGCGCTGATCATGTGACTGCTCATGTGCTGATCAGGTAGCTCTCCTGCACGGATCATGTGCCTCAGGGCAAGAATCAGGCAGCTGAGCAGGCATGAATCCTGCGGCCCAGCTGGCGATTATCAGGCAGCTGAGCAGGCATGAATCCTGCGGCCCAGCTGGCGATTATCAGGCAGCTGAGCAGGCATGAATCCTGCGGCCCAGCTGGCGATTATCAGGCAGCTGAGCAGGCATGAATCCTGCGGCCCAGCTGGCGATTATCAGGCAGCTGAGCAGGCATGAATCCTGCGGCCCAGCTGGCGTTATCAGGCAGCTGAGCAGGCATGAATCCTGCGGCCCAGCTGGCGATTATCAGGCAGCTGAGCAGGCATGAATCCTGCGGCCCAGCTGGCGATTATCAGGCAGCTGAGCAGGCATGAATCCTGCGGCCCAGCTGGCGATTATCAGGCAGCTGAGCAGGCATGAATCCTGCGGCCCAGCTGGCGATTATCAGGCAGCTGAGCAGGCATGAATCCTGCGGCCCAGCTGGCGATTATCAGGCAGCTGAGCAGGCGCTGATCCCGCACCTCAGCAGGCACTGATCACGTGCCTGTCATGCAGTGATCAGGTGACTGAGAGGCGCTGATCATGTGACTGCTCATGTGCTGATCAGGTAGCTCTCCTGCACGGATCATGTGCCTCAGCAGGCAAGAATCAAGCAGCTGAGCAGGCATGAATCCTGCGGCCCAGCTGGCGATTATCAGGCAGCTGAGCAGGCATGAATCCTGCGGCCCAGCTGGCGATTATCAGGCAGCTGAGCAGGCATGAATCCTGCGGCCCAGCTGGCGATTATCAGGCAGCTGAGCAGGCATGAATCCTGCGGCCCAGCTGGCGATTATCAGGCAGCTGAGCAGGCTGATCCCCTCAGCAGGCACTGATCACGTGCCTGTCATGCAGTGATCAGGTGACTGAGAGGCGCTGATCATGTGACTGCTCATGTGTTGATCAGGCAGCTGAGCAGCATGGATCATGTGCCTCAGCAGGCAAGAATCAGGCAGCTGAGCAGGCATGAATCCTGCGGCCCAGCTGGCGATTATCAGGCAGCTGAGCAGGCATGAATCCTGCGGCCCAGCTGGCGATTATCAGGCAGCTGAGCAGGCATGAATCCTGCGGCCCAGCTGGCGATTATCAGGCAGCTGAGCAGGCATGAATCCTGCGGCCCAGCTGGCGATTATCAGGCAGCTGAGCAGGCATGAATCCTGCGGCCCAGCTGGCGATTATCAGGCAGCTGAGCAGGCATGAATCCTGCGGCCCAGCTGGCGGTTATCAGGCAGCTGAGCAGGCATGAATCCTGCGGCCCAGCTGGCGGTTATCAGGCAGCTGAGCAGGCATGAATCCTGCGGCCCAGCTGGCGATTATCAGGCAGCTGAGCAGGCATGAATCCTGCGGCCCAGCTGGCGATTATCAGGCAGCTGAGCAGGCATGAATCCTGCGGCCCAGCTGGCGATTATCAGGCAGCTGAGCAGGCATGAATCCTGCGGCCCAGCTGGCGATTATCAGGCAGCTGAGCAGGCGCTGATCCCGCACCTCAGCAGGCACTGATCACGTGCCTGTCATGCAGTGATCAGGTGACTGAGAGGCGCTGATCATGTGACTGCTCATGTGCTGATCAGGTAGCTCTCCTGCACGGATCATGTGCCTCAGCAGGCAAGAATCAAGCAGCTGAGCAGGCATGAATCCTGCGGCCCAGCTGGCGATTATCAGGCAGCTGAGCAGGCATGAATCCTGCGGCCCAGCTGGCGATTATCAGGCAGCTGAGCAGGCATGAATCCTGCGGCCCAGCTGGCGATTATCAGGCAGCTGAGCAGGCATGAATCCTGCGGCCCAGCTGGCGATTATCAGGCAGCTGAGCAGGCATGAATCCTGCGGCCCAGCTGGCGATTATCAGGCAGCTGAGCAGGCATGAATCCTGCGGCCCAGCTGGCGATTATCAGGCAGCTGAGCAGGCATGAATCCTGCGGCCCAGCTGGCGATTATCAGGCAGCTGAGCAGGCATGAATCCTGCGGCCCAGCTGGCGATTATCAGGCAGCTGAGCAGGCATGAATCCTGCGGCCCAGCTGGCGGTTATCAGGCAGCTGAGCAGGCATGAATCCTGCGGCCCAGCTGGCGATTATCAGGCAGCTGAGCAGGCATGAATCCTGCGGCCCAGCTGGCGATTATCAGGCAGCTGAGCAGGCGCTGATCCCGCACCTCAGCAGGCACTGATCACGTGCCTGTCATGCAGTGATCAGGTGACTGAGAGGCGCTGATCATGTGACTGCTCATGTGCTGATCAGGTAGCTCTCCTGCACGGATCATGTGCCTCAGCAGGCAGAATCAAGCAGCTGAGCAGGCATGAATCCTGCGGCCCAGCTGGCGATTATCAGGCAGCTGAGCAGGCATGAATCCTGCGGCCCAGCTGGCGATTATCAGGCAGCTGAGCAGGCATGAATCCTGCGGCCCAGCTGGCGATTATCAGGCAGCTGAGCAGGCATGAATCCTGCGGCCCAGCTGGCGATTATCAGGCAGCTGAGCAGGCGCTGATCCCGCACCTCAGCAGGCACTGATCACGTGCCTGTCATGCAGTGATCAGGTGACTGAGAGGCGCTGATCATGTGACTGCTCATGTGCTGATCAGGTAGCTCTCCTGCACGGATCATGTGCCTCAGCAGGCAAGAATCAAGCAGCTGAGCAGGCATGAATCCTGCGGCCCAGCTGGCGATTATCAGGCAGCTGAGCAGGCATGAATCCTGCGGCCCAGCTGGCGATTATCAGGCAGCTGAGCAGGCATGAATCCTGCGGCCCAGCTGGCGATTATCAGGCAGCTGAGCAGGCGCTGATCCCGCACCTCAGCAGGCACTGATCACGTGCCTGTCATGCAGTGATCAGGTGACTGAGAGGCGCTGATCATGTGACTGCTCATGTGCTGATCAGGTAGCTCTCCTGCACGGATCATGTGCCTCAGCAGGCAAGAATCAAGCAGCTGAGCAGGCATGAATCCTGCGGCCCAGCTGGCGATTATCAGGCAGCTGAGCAGGCATGAATCCTGCGGCCCAGCTGGCGATTATCAGGCAGCTGAGCAGGCATGAATCCTGCGGCCCAGCTGGCGATTATCAGGCAGCTGAGCAGGCATGAATCCTGCGGCCCAGCTGGCGATTATCAGGCAGCTGAGCAGGCATGAATCCTGCGGCCCAGCTGGCGATTATCAGGCAGCTGAGCAGGCATGAATCCTGCGGCCCAGCTGGCGATTATCAGGCAGCTGAGCAGGCATGAATCCTGCGGCCCAGCTGGCGATTATCAGGCAGCTGAGCAGGCATGAATCCTGCGGCCCAGCTGGCGGTTATCAGGCAGCTGAGCAGGCATGAATCCTGCGGCCCAGCTGGCGATTATCAGGCAGCTGAGCAGGCATGAATCCTGCGGCCCAGCTGGCGATTATCAGGCAGCTGAGCAGGCATGAATCCTGCGGCCCAGCTGGCGATTATCAGGCAGCTGAGCAGGCGCTGATCCCGCACCTCAGCAGGCACTGATCACGTGCCTGTCATGCAGTGATCAGGTGACTGAGGCGCTGATCATGTGACTGCTCATGTGCTGATCAGGTAGCTCTCCTGCACGGATCATGTGCCTCAGCAGGCAAGAATCAAGCAGCTGAGCAGGCATGAATCCTGCGGCCCAGCTGGCGATTATCAGGCAGCTGAGCAGGCATGAATCCTGCGGCCCAGCTGGCGATTATCAGGCAGCTGAGCAGGCGCTGATCCCGCACCAGCAGGCACTGATCACGTGCCTGTCATGCAGTGATCAGGTGACTGAGAGGCGCTGATCATGTGACTGCTCATGTGCTGATCAGGTAGCTCTCCTGCACGGATCATGTGCCTCAGCAGGCAAGAATCAAGCAGCTGAGCAGGCATGAATCCTGCGGCCCAGCTGGCGATTATCAGGCAGCTGAGCAGGCATGAATCCTGCGGCCCAGCTGGCGATTATCAGGCAGCTGAGCAGGCATGAATCCTGCGGCCCAGCTGGCGATTATCAGGCAGCTGAGCAGGCATGAATCCTGCGGCCCAGCTGGCGATTATCAGGCAGCTGAGCAGGCATGAATCCTGCGGCCCAGCTGGCGATTATCAGGCAGCTGAGCAGGCATGAATCCTGCGGCCCAGCTGGCGGTTATCAGGCAGCTGAGCAGGCATGATCCTGCGGCCCAGCTGGCGGTTATCAGGCAGCTGAGCAGGCATGAATCCTGCGGCCCAGCTGGCGGTTATCAGGCAGCTGAGCAGGCATGAATCCTGCGGCCCAGCTGGCGATTATCAGGCAGCTGAGCAGGCATGAATCCTGCGGCCCAGCTGGCGATTATCAGGCAGCTGAGCAGGCATGAATCCTGCGGCCCAGCTGGCGATTATCAGGCAGCTGAGCAGGGCTGATCCCGCACCTCAGCAGGCACTGATCACGTGCCTGTCATGCAGTGATCAGGTGACTGAGAGGCGCTGATCATGTGACTGCTCATGTGCTGATCAGGTAGCTCTCCTGCACGGATCATGTGCCTCAGCAGGCAAGAATCAAGCAGCTGAGCAGGCATGAATCCTGCGGCCCAGCTGGCGATTATCAGGCAGCTGAGCAGGCATGAATCCTGCGGCCCAGCTGGCGATTATCAGGCAGCTGAGCAGGCATGAATCCTGCGGCCCAGCTGGCGATTATCAGGCAGCTGAGCAGGCATGAATCCTGCGGCCCAGCTGGCGATTATCAGGCAGCTGAGCAGGCATGAATCCTGCGGCCCAGCTGGCGATTATCAGGCAGCTGAGCAGGCATGAATCCTGCGGCCCAGCTGGCTGTTATCAGGCAGCTGAGCAGGCATGAATCCTGCGGCCCAGCTGGCGGTTATCAGGCAGCTGAGCAGGCATGAATCCTGCGGCCCAGCTGGCGATTATCAGGCAGCTGAGCAGGCATGAATCCTGCGGCCCAGCTGGCGATTATCAGGCAGCTGAGCAGGCATGAATCCTGCGGCCCAGCTGGCGATTATCAGGCAGCTGAGCAGGCATGAATCCTGCGGCCCAGCTGGCGATTATCAGGCAGCTGAGCAGGCGCTGATCCCGCACCTCAGCAGGCACTGATCACGTGCCTGTCATGCAGTGATCAGGTGACTGAGAGGCGCTGATCATGTGACTGCTCATGTGCTGATCAGGTAGCTCTCCTGCACGGATCATGTGCCTCAGCAGGCAAGAATCAAGCAGCTGAGCAGGCATGAATCCTGCGGCCCAGCTGGCGATTATCAGGCAGCTGAGCAGGCATGAATCCTGCGGCCCAGCTGGCGATTATCAGGCAGCTGAGCAGGCATGAATCCTGCGGCCCAGCTGGCGATTATCAGGCAGCTGAGCAGGCATGAATCCTGCGGCCCAGCTGGCGATTATCAGGCAGCTGAGCAGGCATGAATCCTGCGGCCCAGCTGGCGATTATCAGGCAGCTGAGCAGGCATGAATCCTGCGGCCCAGCTGGCGTTATCAGGCAGCTGAGCAGGCATGAATCCTGCGGCCCAGCTGGCGATTATCAGGCAGCTGAGCAGGCATGAATCCTGCGGCCCAGCTGGCGTTATCAGGCAGCTGAGCAGGCATGAATCCTGCGGCCCAGCTGGCGATTATCAGGCAGCTGAGCAGGCATGAATCCTGCGGCCCAGCTGGCGATTATCAGGCAGCTGAGCAGGCATGAATCCTGCGGCCCAGCTGGCGATTATCAGGCAGCTGAGCAGGCGCTGAATCCCGCACCTCAGCAGGCACTGATCACGTGCATGTCATGCAGTCAGGTGACTGAAGGCATGATCATGTGCTGCTCATGCTTATCAGGCAGCTCTCCTGCATGGATCATGCGCCTCAGCTGGCAAGAATCAGGCAGCTGAGCAGGCATGAATCCTGCGGCCCAGCTGGCGATTATCAGGCAGCTGAGCAGGCATGAATCCTGCGGCCCAGCTGGCGATTATCAGGCAGCTGAGCAGGCATGAATCCTGCGGCCCAGCTGGCGATTATCAGGCAGCTGAGCAGGCATGAATCCTGCGGCCCAGCTGGCGATTATCAGGCAGCTGAGCAGGCGCTGATCCCGCACCTCAGCAGGCACTGATCACGTGCCTGTCATGCAGTGATCAGGTGACTGAGAGGCGCTGATCATGTGACTGCTCATGTGCTGATCAGGTAGCTCTCCTGCACGGATCATGTGCCTCAGCAGGCAAGAATCAAGCAGCTGAGCAGGCATGAATCCTGCGGCCCAGCTGGCGATTATCAGGCAGCTGAGCAGGCATGAATCCTGCGGCCCAGCTGGCGATTATCAGGCAGCTGAGCAGGCATGAATCCTGCGGCCCAGCTGGCGATTATCAGGCAGCTGAGCAGGCATGAATCCTGCGGCCCAGCTGGCGATTATCAGGCAGCTGAGCAGGCATGAATCCTGCGGCCCAGCTGGCGATTATCAGGCAGCTGAGCAGGCATGAATCCTGCGGCCCAGCTGGCGATTATCAGGCAGCTGAGCAGGCATGAATCCTGCGGCCCAGCTGGCGATTATCAGGCAGCTGAGCAGGCATGAATCCTGCGGCCCAGCTGGCGGTTATCAGGCAGCTGAGCAGGCATGAATCCTGCGGCCCAGCTGGCGATTATCAGGCAGCTGAGCAGGCATGAATCCTGCGGCCCAGCTGGCGATTATCAGGCAGCTGAGCAGGCATGAATCCTGCGGCCCAGCTGGCGATTATCAGGCAGCTGAGCAGGCATGAATCCTGCGGCCCAGCTGGCGATTATCAGGCAGCTGAGCAGGCATGAATCCTGCGGCCCAGCTGGCGTTATCAGGCAGCTGAGCAGGCATGAATCCTGCGGCCCAGCTGGCGATTATCAGGCAGCTGAGCAGGCATGAATCCTGCGGCCCAGCTGGCGATTATCAGGCAGCTGAGCAGGCATGAATCCTGCGGCCCAGCTGGCGTTATCAGGCAGCTGAGCAGGCATGAATCCTGCGGCCCAGCTGGCGATTATCAGGCAGCTGAGCAGGCATGAATCCTGCGGCCCAGCTGGCGGTTATCAGGCAGCTGAGCAGGCATGAATCCTGCGGCCCAGCTGGCGTTATCAGGCAGCTGAGCAGGCATGAATCCTGCGGCCCAGCTGGCGATTATCAGGCAGCTGAGCAGGCATGAATCCTGCGGCCCAGCTGGCGATTATCAGGCAGCTGAGCAGGCGCTGATCCCGCACCCTCAGCAGGCACTGATCACGTGCCTGTCATGCAGTGATCAGGTGACTGAGAGGCGCTGATCATGTGACTGCTCATGTGCTGATCAGGTAGCTCTCCTGCACGGATCATGTGCCTCAGCAGGCAAGAATCAAGCAGCTGAGCAGGCATGAATCCTGCGGCCCAGCTGGCGATTATCAGGCAGCTGAGCAGGCATGAATCCTGCGGCCCAGCTGGCGATTATCAGGCAGCTGAGCAGGCATGAATCCTGCGGCCCAGCTGGCGATTATCAGGCAGCTGAGCAGGCATGAATCCTGCGGCCCAGCTGGCGATTATCAGGCAGCTGAGCAGGCATGAATCCTGCGGCCCAGCTGGCGATTATCAGGCAGCTGAGCAGGCATGAATCCTGCGGCCCAGCTGGCGGTTATCAGGCAGCTGAGCAGGCATGAATCCTGCGGCCCAGCTGGCGGTTATCAGGCAGCTGAGCAGGCATGAATCCTGCGGCCCAGCTGGCGATTATCAGGCAGCTGAGCAGGCATGAATCCTGCGGCCCAGCTGGCGGTTATCAGGCAGCTGAGCAGGCATGAATCCTGCGGCCCAGCTGGCGATTATCAGGCAGCTGAGCAGGCATGAATCCTGCGGCCCAGCTGGCGATTATCAGGCAGCTGAGCAGGCATGAATCCTGCGGCCCAGCTGGCGATTATCAGGCAGCTGAGCAGGCGCTGATCCCGCACCTCAGCAGGCACTGATCACGTGCCTGTCATGCAGTGATCAGGTGACTGAGAGGCGCTGATCAGTGACTGCTCATGTGCTGATCAGGTAGCTCTCCTGCAGGATCCTGTGCCTCAGCTGGGCAAGAATCAAGCAGCTGAGCAGGCATGAATCCTGCGGCCCAGCTGGCGTTATCAGGCAGCTGAGCAGGCATGAATCCTGCGGCCCAGCTGGCGATTATCAGGCAGCTGAGCAGGCATGAATCCTGCGGCCCAGCTGGCGATTATCAGGCAGCTGAGCAGGCATGAATCCTGCGGCCCAGCTGGCGATTATCAGGCAGCTGAGCAGGCGCTGATCCCACCTCAGCAGGCACTGATCACGTGCCTGTCATGCAGTGATCAGGTGACTGAGGCGCTGATCATGTGACTGCTCATGTGCTGATCAGGTAGCTCTCCTGCACGGATCATGTGCCTCAGCAGGCAAGAATCAAGCAGCTGAGCAGGCATGAATCCTGCGGCCCAGCTGGCGATTATCAGGCAGCTGAGCAGGCATGAATCCTGCGGCCCAGCTGGCGATTATCAGGCAGCTGAGCAGGCATGAATCCTGCGGCCCAGCTGGCGATTATCAGGCAGCTGAGCAGGCATGAATCCTGCGGCCCAGCTGGCGTTATCAGGCAGCTGAGCAGGCATGAATCCTGCGGCCCAGCTGGCATTATCAGGCAGCTGAGCAGGCATGAATCCTGCGGCCCAGCTGGCGATTATCAGGCAGCTGAGCAGGCATGAATCCTGCGGCCCAGCTGGCGATTATCAGGCAGCTGAGCAGGCATGAATCCTGCGGCCCAGCTGGCGATTATCAGGCAGCTGAGCAGGCATGAATCCTGCGGCCCAGCTGGCGATTATCAGGCAGCTGAGCAGGCATGATCCTGCGGCCCAGCTGGCGATTATCAGGCAGCTGAGCAGGCATGAATCCTGCGGCCCAGCTGGCGTTATCAGGCAGCTGAGCAGGCATGAATCCTGCGGCCCAGCTGGCGATTATCAGGCAGCTGAGCAGGCATGAATCCTGCGGCCCAGCTGGCGATTATCAGGCAGCTGAGCAGGCATGAATCCTGCGGCCCAGCTGGCGATTATCAGGCAGCTGAGCAGGCATGAATCCTGCGGCCCAGCTGGCGATTATCAGGCAGCTGAGCAGGCATGAATCCTGCGGCCCAGCTGGCGATTATCAGGCAGCTGAGCAGGCATGAATCCTGCGGCCCAGCTGGCGATTATCAGGCAGCTGAGCAGGCATGAATCCTGCGGCCCAGCTGGCGATTATCAGGCAGCTGAGCAGGCATGAATCCTGCGGCCCAGCTGGCGATTATCAGGCAGCTGAGCAGGCATGAATCCTGCGGCCCAGCTGGCGATTATCAGGCAGCTGAGCAGGCTGATCCCGCACCTCAGCAGGCACTGATCACGTGCCTGTCATGCAGTGATCAGGTGACTGAGGGCGCTGATCATGTGACTGCTCATGTGCTGATCAGGCAGCTCTCTGCACGGATCATGTGCTCAGCAGGCAAGATCAAGCAGCTGAGCAGGCATGAATCCTGCGGCCCAGCTGGCGATTATCAGGCAGCTGAGCAGGCATGAATCCTGCGGCCCAGCTGGCGATTATCAGGCAGCTGAGCAGGCATGAATCCTGCGGCCCAGCTGGCGATTATCAGGCAGCTGAGCAGGCATGAATCCTGCGGCCCAGCTGGCGTTATCAGGCAGCTGAGCAGGCATGAATCCTGCGGCCCAGCTGGCGATTATCAGGCAGCTGAGCAGGCATGATCCTGCGGCCCAGCTGGCGATTATCAGGCAGCTGAGCAGGCATGAATCCTGCGGCCCAGCTGGCGATTATCAGGCAGCTGAGCAGGCATGAATCCTGCGGCCCAGCTGGCGATTATCAGGCAGCTGAGCAGGCATGAATCCTGCGGCCCAGCTGGCGATTATCAGGCAGCTGAGCAGGCATGAATCCTGCGGCCCAGCTGGCGATTATCAGGCAGCTGAGCAGGCATGAATCCTGCGGCCCAGCTGGCGATTATCAGGCAGCTGAGCAGGCATGAATCCTGCGGCCCAGCTGGCGATTATCAGGCAGCTGAGCAGGCATGAATCCTGCGGCCCAGCTGGCGGTTATCAGGCAGCTGAGCAGGCATGTCCTCCGGCCCAGCTGGCGATTATCAGGCAGCTGAGCAGGCATGAATCCTGCGGCCCAGCTGGCGATTATCAGGCAGCTGAGCAGGCATGAATCCTGCGGCCCAGCTGGCGATTATCAGGCAGCTGAGCAGGCATGATCCCGCACCTCAGCAGGCACTTATCACGTGCTGTCATGCAGTGATCAGGTGACTGAGAGGCGCTGATCATGTGACTGCTCATGTGCTGATCAGGCACTGATCATGTGCTCTCAAGCAGCTGAGCAGGCATGATCATGTGCCTCAGCAGGCAAGAATCAGGCAGCTGAGCAGGCATGAATCCTGCGGCCCAGCTGGCGATTATCAGGCAGCTGAGCAGGCATGAATCCTGCGGCCCAGCTGGCGATTATCAGGCAGCTGAGCAGGCATGAATCCTGCGGCCCAGCTGGCGATTATCAGGCAGCTGAGCAGGCATGAATCCTGCGGCCCAGCTGGCGATTATCAGGCAGCTGAGCAGGCATGATCCTGCACCAGCAGGCACTATCACGTGCCTGTCATGCAGTGATCAGGCTGAGAGGCGCTGATCATGTGACTGCTCATGTGCTGATCAGGTAGCTCTCCCACGGATCATGTGCCCAGCTGGCAAGAATCAAGCAGCTGAGCAGGCATGAATCCTGCGGCCCAGCTGGCGATTATCAGGCAGCTGAGCAGGCATGAATCCTGCGGCCCAGCTGGCGATTATCAGGCAGCTGAGCAGGCTGATCCTGCACCTCAGCAGGCACTGATCAGTGCCTGCATGCAGCAGGTGATGAGAGCGCTGATCATGAGCTCAGTGCATCAGGCAGCTGAGCAGGCATGAATCCTGCGGCCAGCTGGCGATTATCAGGCAGCTGAGCAGGCATGAATCCTGCGGCCCAGCTGGCGATTATCAGGCAGCTGAGCAGGCATGAATCCTGCGGCCCAGCTGGCGATTATCAGGCAGCTGAGCAGGCATGAATCCTGCGGCCCAGCTGGCGATTATCAGGCAGCTGAGCAGGCATGAATCCTGCGGCCCAGCTGGCGATTATCAGGCAGCTGAGCAGGCATGAATCCTGCGGCCCAGCTGGCGATTATCAGGCAGCTGAGCAGGCATGAATCCTGCGGCCCAGCTGGCGATTATCAGGCAGCTGAGCAGGCATGAATCCTGCGGCCCAGCTGGCGATTATCAGGCAGCTGAGCAGGCATGAATCCTGCGGCCCAGCTGGCGATTATCAGGCAGCTGAGCAGGCATGAATCCTGCGGCCCAGCTGGCGATTATCAGGCAGCTGAGCAGGCATGAATCCTGCGGCCCAGCTGGCGATTATCAGGCAGCTGAGCAGGCATGAATCCTGCGGCCCAGCTGGCGATTATCAGGCAGCTGAGCAGGCATGAATCCTGCGGCCCAGCTGGCGATTATCAGGCAGCTGAGCAGGCATGAATCCTGCGGCCCAGCTGGCGATTATCAGGCAGCTGAGCAGGCATGAATCCTGCGGCCCAGCTGGCGATTATCAGGCAGCTGAGCAGGCATGAATCCTGCGGCCCAGCTGGCGATTATCAGGCAGCTGAGCAGGCATGAATCCTGCGGCCCAGCTGGCGATTATCAGGCAGCTGAGCAGGCATGAATCCTGCGGCCCAGCTGGCGATTATCAGGCAGCTGAGCAGGCATGAATCCTGCGGCCCAGCTGGCGATTATCAGGCAGCTGAGCAGGCATGAATCCTGCGGCCCAGCTGGCGGTTATCAGGCAGCTGAGCAGGCATGAATCCTGCGGCCCAGCTGGCGATTATCAGGCAGCTGAGCAGGCATGAATCCTGCGGCCCAGCTGGCGATTATCAGGCAGCTGAGCAGGCATGAATCCTGCGGCCCAGCTGGCGATTATCAGGCAGCTGAGCAGGCATGAATCCTGCGGCCCAGCTGGCGATTATCAGGCAGCTGAGCAGGCATGAATCCTGCGGCCCAGCTGGCGATTATCAGGCAGCTGAGCAGGCGCTGATCCCGCACCTCAGCAGGCACTGATCACGTGCCTGTCATGCAGTGATCAGGTGACTGAGAGGCGCTGATCATGTGACTGCTCATGTGCTGATCAGGTAGCTCTCCTGCACGGATCATGTGCCTCAGCAGGCAAGAATCAAGCAGCTGAGCAGGCATGAATCCTGCGGCCCAGCTGGCGATTATCAGGCAGCTGAGCAGGCATGAATCCTGCGGCCCAGCTGGCGATTATCAGGCAGCTGAGCAGGCATGAATCCTGCGGCCCAGCTGGCGATTATCAGGCAGCTGAGCAGGCATGAATCCTGCGGCCCAGCTGGCGATTATCAGGCAGCTGAGCAGGCATGAATCCTGCGGCCCAGCTGGCGATTATCAGGCAGCTGAGCAGGCATGAATCCTGCGGCCCAGCTGGCGATTATCAGGCAGCTGAGCAGGCATGAATCCTGCGGCCCAGCTGGCGATTATCAGGCAGCTGAGCAGGCATGAATCCTGCGGCCCAGCTGGCGATTATCAGGCAGCTGAGCAGGCATGAATCCTGCGGCCCAGCTGGCGATTATCAGGCAGCTGAGCAGGCATGAATCCTGCGGCCCAGCTGGCGATTATCAGGCAGCTGAGCAGGCATGAATCCTGCGGCCCAGCTGGCGATTATCAGGCAGCTGAGCAGGCATGAATCCTGCGGCCCAGCTGGCGATTATCAGGCAGCTGAGCAGGCATGAATCCTGCGGCCCAGCTGGCGATTATCAGGCAGCTGAGCAGGCATGAATCCTGCGGCCCAGCTGGCGATTATCAGGCAGCTGAGCAGGCATGAATCCTGCGGCCCAGCTGGCGATTATCAGGCAGCTGAGCAGGCATGAATCCTGCGGCCCAGCTGGCGATTATCAGGCAGCTGAGCAGGCATGAATCCTGCGGCCCAGCTGGCGATTATCAGGCAGCTGAGCAGGCATGAATCCTGCGGCCCAGCTGGCGATTATCAGGCAGCTGAGCAGGCATGAATCCTGCGGCCCAGCTGGCGATTATCAGGCAGCTGAGCAGGCATGAATCCTGCGGCCCAGCTGGCGATTATCAGGCAGCTGAGCAGGCGCTGATCCCGCACCTCAGCAGGCACTGATCACGTGCCTGTCATGCAGTGATCAGGTGACTGAGAGGCGCTGATCATGTGACTGCTCATGTGCTGATCAGGTAGCTCTCCTGCACGGATCATGTGCCTCAGCAGGCAAGAATCAGGCAGCTGAGCAGGCATGAATCCTGCGGCCCAGCTGGCGATTATCAGGCAGCTGAGCAGGCATGAATCCTGCGGCCCAGCTGGCGATTATCAGGCAGCTGAGCAGGCATGAATCCTGCGGCCCAGCTGGCGATTATCAGGCAGCTGAGCAGGCATGAATCCTGCGGCCCAGCTGGCGATTATCAGGCAGCTGAGCAGGCGCTGATCCCGCACCTCAGCAGGCACTGATCACGTGCCTGTCATGCAGTGATCAGGTGACTGAGAGGCGCTGATCATGTGACTGCTCATGTGCTGATCAGGTAGCTCTCCTGCACGGATCATGTGCCTCAGCAGGCAAGAATCAAGCAGCTGAGCAGGCATGAATCCTGCGGCCCAGCTGGCGATTATCAGGCAGCTGAGCAGGCATGAATCCTGCGGCCCAGCTGGCGATTATCAGGCAGCTGAGCAGGCATGAATCCTGCGGCCCAGCTGGCGATTATCAGGCAGCTGAGCAGGCATGAATCCTGCGGCCCAGCTGGCGATTATCAGGCAGCTGAGCAGGCATGAATCCTGCGGCCCAGCTGGCGATTATCAGGCAGCTGAGCAGGCATGAATCCTGCGGCCCAGCTGGCGATTATCAGGCAGCTGAGCAGGCATGAATCCTGCGGCCCAGCTGGCGATTATCAGGCAGCTGAGCAGGCATGAATCCTGCGGCCCAGCTGGCGATTATCAGGCAGCTGAGCAGGCATGAATCCTGCGGCCCAGCTGGCGATTATCAGGCAGCTGAGCAGGCATGAATCCTGCGGCCCAGCTGGCGATTATCAGGCAGCTGAGCAGGCTGATGCACCTGCAGGCACTGATCACGTGCCTGGCAGTGATCAGGTGACTGAGAGGCTGATCATGTGACTGCTCATGTGCTGATCAGGTAGCGGCCTGCAGGATCATGTGCGCAGGCGAATCAGGCAGCTGAGCAGGCATGAATCCTGCGGCCCAGCTGGCGATTATCAGGCAGCTGAGCAGGCATGAATCCTGCGGCCCAGCTGGCGATTATCAGGCAGCTGAGCAGGCATGAATCCTGCGGCCCAGCTGGCGATTATCAGGCAGCTGAGCAGGCATGAATCCTGCGGCCCAGCTGGCGATTATCAGGCAGCTGAGCAGGCGCTGATCCCGCACCTCAGCAGGCACTGATCACGTGCCTGTCATGCAGTGATCAGGTGACTGAGAGGCGCTGATCATGTGACTGCTCATGTGCTGATCAGGTAGCTCTCCTGCACGGATCATGTGCCTCAGCAGGCAAGAATCAAGCAGCTGAGCAGGCATGAATCCTGCGGCCCAGCTGGCGATTATCAGGCAGCTGAGCAGGCATGAATCCTGCGGCCCAGCTGGCGATTATCAGGCAGCTGAGCAGGCATGAATCCTGCGGCCCAGCTGGCGATTATCAGGCAGCTGAGCAGGCATGAATCCTGCGGCCCAGCTGGCGATTATCAGGCAGCTGAGCAGGCATGAATCCTGCGGCCCAGCTGGCGATTATCAGGCAGCTGAGCAGGCATGAATCCTGCGGCCCAGCTGGCGATTATCAGGCAGCTGAGCAGGCATGAATCCTGCGGCCCAGCTGGCGATTATCAGGCAGCTGAGCAGGCGCTGATCCCGCACCTCAGCAGGCACTGATCACGTGCCTGTCATGCAGTGATCAGGTGACTGAGAGGCGCTGATCATGTGACTGCTCATGTGCTGATCAGGTAGCTCTCCTGCACGGATCATGTGCCCAGCAGGCAAGAATCAAGCAGCTGAGCAGGCATGAATCCTGCGGCCCAGCTGGCGATTATCAGGCAGCTGAGCAGGCATGAATCCTGCGGCCCAGCTGGCGATTATCAGGCAGCTGAGCAGGCATGAATCCTGCGGCCCAGCTGGCGATTATCAGGCAGCTGAGCAGGCATGAATCCTGCGGCCCAGCTGGCGATTATCAGGCAGCTGAGCAGGCATGAATCCCGCACCTCAGCAGGCACTGATCACGTGCCTGTCATGCAGTGATCAGGTGACTGAGAGGCGCTGATCATGTGACTGCTCATGCTGATCAGGCAGCTCTCCTGCACGGATCCCCAGCTGGCAAGAATCAGGCAGCTGAGCAGGCATGAATCCTGCGGCCCAGCTGGCGATTATCAGGCAGCTGAGCAGGCATGAATCCTGCGGCCCAGCTGGCGATTATCAGGCAGCTGAGCAGGCATGAATCCTGCGGCCCAGCTGGCGATTATCAGGCAGCTGAGCAGGCATGAATCCTGCGGCCCAGCTGGCGATTATCAGGCAGCTGAGCAGGCATGAATCCTGCGGCCCAGCTGGCGATTATCAGGCAGCTGAGCAGGCATGAATCCTGCGGCCCAGCTGGCGATTATCAGGCAGCTGAGCAGGCATGAATCCTGCGGCCCAGCTGGCGATTATCAGGCAGCTGAGCAGGCATGAATCCTGCGGCCCAGCTGGCGATTATCAGGCAGCTGAGCAGGCATGAATCCTGCGGCCCAGCTGGCGATTATCAGGCAGCTGAGCAGGCATGAATCCTGCGGCCCAGCTGGCGATTATCAGGCAGCTGAGCAGGCATGAATCCTGCGGCCCAGCTGGCGATTATCAGGCAGCTGAGCAGGCATGAATCCTGCGGCCCAGCTGGCGATTATCAGGCAGCTGAGCAGGCATGAATCCTGCGGCCCAGCTGGCGATTATCAGGCAGCTGAGCAGGCATGAATCCTGCGGCCCAGCTGGCGTTATCAGGCAGCTGAGCAGGCATGAATCCTGCGGCCCAGCTGGCGATTATCAGGCAGCTGAGCAGGCATGAATCCTGCGGCCCAGCTGGCGATTATCAGGCAGCTGAGCAGGCATGAATCCTGCGGCCCAGCTGGCGATTATCAGGCAGCTGAGCAGGCATGAATCCTGCGGCCCAGCTGGCGATTATCAGGCAGCTGAGCAGGCATGAATCCTGCGGCCCAGCTGGCGATTATCAGGCAGCTGAGCAGGCGCTGATCCCGCACCTCAGCAGGCACTGATCACGTGCCTGTCATGCAGCATCAGGTGACTGAGAGGCGCTGATCATGTGACTGCTCATGTGCTGATCAGGTAGCTCTCCTGCACGGATCATGTGCCTCCAGCAGGCATTATCAGGCAGCTGAGCAGGCATGAATCCTGCGGCCCAGCTGGCGATTATCAGGCAGCTGAGCAGGCATGAATCCTGCGGCCCAGCTGGCGATTATCAGGCAGCTGAGCAGGCATGAATCCTGCGGCCCAGCTGGCGATTATCAGGCAGCTGAGCAGGCATGAATCCTGCGGCCCAGCTGGCGATTATCAGGCAGCTGAGCAGGCGCTGATCCCGCACCTCAGCAGGCACTGATCACGTGCCTGTCATGCAGTGATCAGGTGACTGAGAGGCGCTGATCATGTGACTGCTCATGTGCTGATCAGGTAGCTCTCCTGCACGGATCATGTGCCTCAGCAGGCAGAATCAAGCAGCTGAGCAGGCATGAATCCTGCGGCCCAGCTGGCGATTATCAGGCAGCTGAGCAGGCATGAATCCTGCGGCCCAGCTGGCGATTATCAGGCAGCTGAGCAGGCATGAATCCTGCGGCCCAGCTGGCGATTATCAGGCAGCTGAGCAGGCATGAATCCTGCGGCCCAGCTGGCGATTATCAGGCAGCTGAGCAGGCATGAATCCTGCGGCCCAGCTGGCGATTATCAGGCAGCTGAGCAGGCATGAATCCTGCGGCCCAGCTGGCGATTATCAGGCAGCTGAGCAGGCATGAATCCTGCGGCCCAGCTGGCGATCAGGCAGCTGAGCAGGCATGAATCCTGCGGCCCAGCTGGCGTTATCAGGCAGCTGAGCAGGCATGAATCCTGCGGCCCAGCTGGCGATTATCAGGCAGCTGAGCAGGCATGAATCCTGCGGCCCAGCTGGCGATTATCAGGCAGCTGAGCAGGCATGAATCCTGCGGCCCAGCTGGCGATTATCAGGCAGCTGAGCAGGCATGAATCCTGCGGCCCAGCTGGCGATTATCAGGCAGCTGAGCAGGCGCTGATCCCGCACCTCAGCAGGCACTGATCACGTGCCTGTCATGCAGTGATCAGGTGACTGAGAGGCGCTGATCATGTGACTGCTCATGTGCTGATCAGGTAGCTCTCCTGCACGGATCATGTGCCTCAGCAGGCAAGAATCAAGCAGCTGAGCAGGCATGAATCCTGCGGCCCAGCTGGCGATTATCAGGCAGCTGAGCAGGCATGAATCCTGCGGCCCAGCTGGCGATTATCAGGCAGCTGAGCAGGCATGAATCCTGCGGCCCAGCTGGCGATTATCAGGCAGCTGAGCAGGCATGAATCCTGCGGCCCAGCTGGCGATTATCAGGCAGCTGAGCAGGCTGATCCCGCACCCAGGCACTGATCACGTGCCTGTCACAGTGATCAGGTGCTGAGCAGGCATGATCCTGTGGCTGCTGCGGTGATCAGGCAGCTGAGCAGGCATGAATGCGGCCCAGCTGGCGATTATCAGGCAGCTGAGCAGGCATGAATCCTGCGGCCCAGCTGGCGATTATCAGGCAGCTGAGCAGGCATGAATCCTGCGGCCCAGCTGGCGATTATCAGGCAGCTGAGCAGGCATGAATCCTGCGGCCCAGCTGGCGATTATCAGGCAGCTGAGCAGGCATGAATCCTGCGGCCCAGCTGGCGATTATCAGGCAGCTGAGCAGGCATGAATCCTGCGGCCCAGCTGGCGATTATCAGGCAGCTGAGCAGGCATGAATCCTGCGGCCCAGCTGGCGATTATCAGGCAGCTGAGCAGGCATGAATCCTGCGGCCCAGCTGGCGATTATCAGGCAGCTGAGCAGGCATGAATCCTGCGGCCCAGCTGGCGATTATCAGGCAGCTGAGCAGGCATGAATCCTGCGGCCCAGCTGGCGATTATCAGGCAGCTGAGCAGGCATGAATCCTGCGGCCCAGCTGGCGATTATCAGGCAGCTGAGCAGGCGCTGATCCCGCACCCAGCAGGCACTGATCACGTGCCTGCTGCAGTGATCAGGTGACTGAGAGGCGCTGATCATGTGACTGCTCATGTGCTGATCAGGTAGCTCTCCTGCACGGATCATGTGCCTCAGCAGGCAAGAATCAAGCAGCTGAGCAGGCATGAATCCTGCGGCCCAGCTGGCGATTATCAGGCAGCTGAGCAGGCATGAATCCTGCGGCCCAGCTGGCGATTATCAGGCAGCTGAGCAGGCATGAATCCTGCGGCCCAGCTGGCGATTATCAGGCAGCTGAGCAGGCATGAATCCTGCGGCCCAGCTGGCGATTATCAGGCAGCTGAGCAGGCGCTGATCCCGCACCTCAGCAGGCACTGATCACGGCCTGCATGCAGTGATCAGGTGACTGAGAGGCGCTGATCATGTGACTGCTCATGTGCTGATCAGGTAGCTCTCCTGCACGGATCATGTGCCTCAGCAGGCAAGAATCAGGCAGCTGAGCAGGCATGAATCCTGCGGCCCAGCTGGCGATTATCAGGCAGCTGAGCAGGCATGAATCCTGCGGCCCAGCTGGCGATTATCAGGCAGCTGAGCAGGCATGAATCCTGCGGCCCAGCTGGCGATTATCAGGCAGCTGAGCAGGCATGAATCCTGCGGCCCAGCTGGCGATTATCAGGCAGCTGAGCAGGCATGAATCCTGCGGCCCAGCTGGCGATTATCAGGCAGCTGAGCAGGCATGAATCCTGCGGCCCAGCTGGCGATTATCAGGCAGCTGAGCAGGCATGAATCCTGCGGCCCAGCTGGCGATTATCAGGCAGCTGAGCAGGCATGAATCCTGCGGCCCAGCTGGCGATTATCAGGCAGCTGAGCAGGCATGAATCCTGCGGCCCAGCTGGCGATTATCAGGCAGCTGAGCAGGCGCTGATCCCGCACCTCAGCAGGCACTGATCACGTGCCTGTCATGCAGTGATCAGGTGACTGAGAGGCGCTGATCATGTGACTGCTCATGTGCTGATCAGGTAGCTCTCCTGCACGGATCATGTGCCTCAGCAGGCAAGAATCAAGCAGCTGAGCAGGCATGAATCCTGCGGCCCAGCTGGCGATTATCAGGCAGCTGAGCAGGCATGAATCCTGCGGCCCAGCTGGCGATTATCAGGCAGCTGAGCAGGCATGAATCCTGCGGCCCAGCTGGCGATTATCAGGCAGCTGAGCAGGCATGAATCCTGCGGCCCAGCTGGCGATTATCAGGCAGCTGAGCAGGCATGAATCCTGCGGCCCAGCTGGCGATTATCAGGCAGCTGAGCAGGCATGAATCCTGCGGCCCAGCTGGCGATTATCAGGCAGCTGAGCAGGCATGAATCCTGCGGCCCAGCTGGCGATTATCAGGCAGCTGAGCAGGCATGAATCCTGCGGCCCAGCTGGCGATTATCAGGCAGCTGAGCAGGCATGAATCCTGCGGCCCAGCTGGCGGTTATCAGGCAGCTGAGCAGGCATGAATCCTGCGGCCCAGCTGGCGATTATCAGGCAGCTGAGCAGGCATGAATCCTGCGGCCCAGCTGGCGATTATCAGGCAGCTGAGCAGGCGCTGATCCCGCACCCAGCAGGCACTGATCACGTGCCTGTCATGCAGTGATCAGGTGACTGAGAGGCGCTGATCATGTGACTGCTCATGTGCTGATCAGGTAGCTCTCCTGCACGGATCATGTGCCTCAGCAGGCAAGAATCAAGCAGCTGAGCAGGCATGAATCCTGCGGCCCAGCTGGCGATTATCAGGCAGCTGAGCAGGCATGAATCCTGCGGCCCAGCTGGCGATTATCAGGCAGCTGAGCAGGCATGAATCCTGCGGCCCAGCTGGCGATTATCAGGCAGCTGAGCAGGCATGAATCCTGCGGCCCAGCTGGCGATTATCAGGCAGCTGAGCAGGCATGAATCCTGCGGCCCAGCTGGCGATTATCAGGCAGCTGAGCAGGCATGAATCCTGCGGCCCAGCTGGCGATTATCAGGCAGCTGAGCAGGCATGAATCCTGCGGCCCAGCTGGCGATTATCAGGCAGCTGAGCAGGCATGAATCCTGCCCCAGCTGGCGATTATCAGGCAGCTGAGCAGGCATGAATCCTGCGGCCCAGCTGGCGATTATCAGGCAGCTGAGCAGGCATGAATCCTGCGGCCCAGCTGGCGATTATCAGGCAGCTGAGCAGGCATGAATCCTGCGGCCCAGCTGGCGATTATCAGGCAGCTGAGCAGGCATGAATCCTGCGGCCCAGCTGGCGATTATCAGGCAGCTGAGCAGGCATGAATCCTGCGGCCCAGCTGGCGATTATCAGGCAGCTGAGCAGGCATGAATCCTGCGGCCCAGCTGGCGATTATCAGGCAGCTGAGCAGGCATGAATCCTGCGGCCCAGCTGGCGATTATCAGGCAGCTGAGCAGGCATGAATCCTGCGGCCCAGCTGGCGATTATCAGGCAGCTGAGCAGGCATGAATCCTGCGGCCCAGCTGGCGATTATCAGGCAGCTGAGCAGGCATGAATCCTGCGGCCCAGCTGGCGATTATCAGGCAGCTGAGCAGGCATGAATCCTGCGGCCCAGCTGGCGATTATCAGGCAGCTGAGCAGGCATGAATCCTGCGGCCCAGCTGGCGATTATCAGGCAGCTGAGCAGGCATGAATCCTGCGGCCCAGCTGGCGATTATCAGGCAGCTGAGCAGGCATGAATCCTGCGGCCCAGCTGGCGATTATCAGGCAGCTGAGCAGGCATGAATCCTGCGGCCCAGCTGGCGATTATCAGGCAGCTGAGCAGGCATGAATCCTGCGGCCCAGCTGGCGATTATCAGGCAGCTGAGCAGGCATGATCCTGCACCTCAGCAGGCACTGATCACGTGCCTGTCATGCAGTGATCAGGTGACTGAGAGGCTGATCATGTGACTGCTCATGTGCTGATCAGGTAGCTCCCTGCACGGATCATGTGCCTCAGCAGGCAAGAATCAGGCAGCTGAGCAGGCATGAATCCTGCGGCCCAGCTGGCGATTATCAGGCAGCTGAGCAGGCATGAATCCTGCGGCCCAGCTGGCGATTATCAGGCAGCTGAGCAGGCATGAATCCTGCGGCCCAGCTGGCGATTATCAGGCAGCTGAGCAGGCATGAATCCTGCGGCCCAGCTGGCGATTATCAGGCAGCTGAGCAGGCATGAATCCTGCGGCCCAGCTGGCGATTATCAGGCAGCTGAGCAGGCATGAATCCTGCGGCCCAGCTGGCGATTATCAGGCAGCTGAGCAGGCATGAATCCTGCGGCCCAGCTGGCGATTATCAGGCAGCTGAGCAGGCATGAATCCTGCGGCCCAGCTGGCGATTATCAGGCAGCTGAGCAGGCATGAATCCTGCGGCCCAGCTGGCGATTATCAGGCAGCTGAGCAGGCATGAATCCTGCGGCCCAGCTGGCGATTATCAGGCAGCTGAGCAGGCATGAATCCTGCGGCCCAGCTGGCGATTATCAGGCAGCTGAGCAGGCGCTGATCCCGCACCTCAGCAGGCACTGATCACGTGCCTGTCATGCAGTGATCAGGTGACTGAGAGGCGCTGATCATGTGACTGCTCATGTGCTGATCAGGTAGCTCTCCTGCACGGATCATGTGCCCAGCAGGCAAGAATCAGGCAGCTGAGCAGGCATGAATCCTGCGGCCCAGCTGGCGATTATCAGGCAGCTGAGCAGGCATGAATCCTGCGGCCCAGCTGGCGATTATCAGGCAGCTGAGCAGGCATGAATCCTGCGGCCCAGCTGGCGATTATCAGGCAGCTGAGCAGGCATGAATCCTGCGGCCCAGCTGGCGATTATCAGGCAGCTGAGCAGGCGCTGATCCCGCACCTCAGCAGGCACTGATCACGTGCCTGTCATGCAGTGATCAGGTGACTGAGAGGCGCTGATCATGTGACTGCTCATGTGCTGATCAGGTAGCTCTCCTGCACGGATCATGTGCCCAGCAGGCAAGAATCAGGCAGCTGAGCAGGCATGAATCCTGCGGCCCAGCTGGCGATTATCAGGCAGCTGAGCAGGCATGAATCCTGCGGCCCAGCTGGCGATTATCAGGCAGCTGAGCAGGCATGAATCCTGCGGCCCAGCTGGCGATTATCAGGCAGCTGAGCAGGCATGAATCCTGCGGCCCAGCTGGCGATTATCAGGCAGCTGAGCAGGCATGAATCCTGCGGCCCAGCTGGCGATTATCAGGCAGCTGAGCAGGCATGAATCCTGCGGCCCAGCTGGCGATTATCAGGCAGCTGAGCAGGCGCTGATCCCGCACCTCAGCAGGCACTGATCACGTGCCTGTCATGCAGTGATCAGTGACTGAGAGGCGCTGATCATGTGACTGCTCATGTGCTGATCAGGTAGCTCTCCTGCACGGATCATGTGCCTCAGCAGGCAAGAATCAAGCAGCTGAGCAGGCATGAATCCTGCGGCCCAGCTGGCGATTATCAGGCAGCTGAGCAGGCATGAATCCTGCGGCCCAGCTGGCGATTATCAGGCAGCTGAGCAGGCATGAATCCTGCGGCCCAGCTGGCGATTATCAGGCAGCTGAGCAGGCATGAATCCTGCGGCCCAGCTGGCGATTATCAGGCAGCTGAGCAGGCATGAATCCTGCGGCCCAGCTGGCGATTATCAGGCAGCTGAGCAGGCATGAATCCTGCGGCCCAGCTGGCGATTATCAGGCAGCTGAGCAGGCATGAATCCTGCGGCCCAGCTGGCGATTATCAGGCAGCTGAGCAGGCATGAATCCTGCGGCCCAGCTGGCGATTATCAGGCAGCTGAGCAGGCATGAATCCTGCGGCCCAGCTGGCGATTATCAGGCAGCTGAGCAGGCGCTGATCCCGCACCTCAGCAGGCACTGATCACGTGCCTGTCATGCAGTGATCAGGTGACTGAGAGGCGCTGATCATGTGACTGCTCATGTGCTGATCAGGTAGCTCTGCACGGATCATGTGCCTCAGCAGGCAAGAATCAGGCAGCTGAGCAGGCATGAATCCTGCGGCCCAGCTGGCGATTATCAGGCAGCTGAGCAGGCATGAATCCTGCGGCCCAGCTGGCGATTATCAGGCAGCTGAGCAGGCATGAATCCTGCGGCCCAGCTGGCGATTATCAGGCAGCTGAGCAGGCATGAATCCTGCGGCCCAGCTGGCGATTATCAGGCAGCTGAGCAGGCATGAATCCTGCGGCCCAGCTGGCGATTATCAGGCAGCTGAGCAGGCATGAATCCTGCGGCCCAGCTGGCGGTTATCAGGCAGCTGAGCAGGCATGAATCCTGCGGCCCAGCTGGCGATTATCAGGCAGCTGAGCAGGCATGAATCCTGCGGCCCAGCTGGCGATTATCAGGCAGCTGAGCAGGCATGAATCCTGCGGCCCAGCTGGCGATTATCAGGCAGCTGAGCAGGCATGAATCCTGCGGCCCAGCTGGCGATTATCAGGCAGCTGAGCAGGCGCTGATCCCGCACCTCAGCAGGCACTGATCACGTGCCTGTCATGCAGTGATCAGGTGACTGAGAGGCGCTGATCATGTGACTGCTCATGTGCTGATCAGGTAGCTCTCCTGCACGGATCATGTGCCTCAGCAGGCAAGAATCAAGCAGCTGAGCAGGCATGAATCCTGCGGCCCAGCTGGCGATTATCAGGCAGCTGAGCAGGCATGAATCCTGCGGCCCAGCTGGCGATTATCAGGCAGCTGAGCAGGCATGAATCCTGCGGCCCAGCTGGCGATTATCAGGCAGCTGAGCAGGCATGAATCCTGCGGCCCAGCTGGCGATTATCAGGCAGCTGAGCAGGCATGAATCCTGCGGCCCAGCTGGCGATTATCAGGCAGCTGAGCAGGCATGAATCCTGCGGCCCAGCTGGCGATTATCAGGCAGCTGAGCAGGCATGAATCCTGCGGCCCAGCTGGCGATTATCAGGCAGCTGAGCAGGCATGAATCCTGCGGCCCAGCTGGCGATTATCAGGCAGCTGAGCAGGCATGAATCCTGCGGCCCAGCTGGCGATTATCAGGCAGCTGAGCAGGCATGAATCCTGCGGCCCAGCTGGCGATTATCAGGCAGCTGAGCAGGCATGAATCCTGCGGCCCAGCTGGCGATTATCAGGCAGCTGAGCAGGCATGAATCCTGCGGCCCAGCTGGCGATTATCAGGCAGCTGAGCAGGCATGAATCCTGCGGCCCAGCTGGCGATTATCAGGCAGCTGAGCAGGCATGAATCCTGCGGCCCAGCTGGCGATTATCAGGCAGCTGAGCAGGCATGAATCCTGCGGCCCAGCTGGCGATTATCAGGCAGCTGAGCAGGCATGAATCCTGCGGCCCAGCTGGCGATTATCAGGCAGCTGAGCAGGCATGAATCCTGCGGCCCAGCTGGCGATTATCAGGCAGCTGAGCAGGCATGAATCCTGCGGCCCAGCTGGCGATTATCAGGCAGCTGAGCAGGCATGAATCCTGCGGCCCAGCTGGCGATTATCAGGCAGCTGAGCAGGCATGAATCCTGCGGCCCAGCTGGCGATTATCAGGCAGCTGAGCAGGCATGAATCCTGCGGCCCAGCTGGCGATTATCAGGCAGCTGAGCAGGCATGAATCCTGCGGCCCAGCTGGCGATTATCAGGCAGCTGAGCAGGCATGAATCCTGCGGCCCAGCTGGCGATTATCAGGCAGCTGAGCAGGCATGAATCCTGCGGCCCAGCTGGCGATTATCAGGCAGCTGAGCAGGCATGAATCCTGCGGCCCAGCTGGCGATTATCAGGCAGCTGAGCAGGCATGAATCCTGCGGCCCAGCTGGCGATTATCAGGCAGCTGAGCAGGCATGAATCCTGCGGCCCAGCTGGCGATTATCAGGCAGCTGAGCAGGCATGATCCCGCACCCAGCAGGCACTGATCACGTGCCTGTCATGCAGTGATCAGGTGACTGAGAGGCGCTGATCATGTGACTGCTCATGTGCTGATCAGGTAGCTCTCCTGCACGGATCATGTGCCTCAGCAGGCAAGAATCAAGCAGCTGAGCAGGCATGAATCCTGCGGCCCAGCTGGCGATTATCAGGCAGCTGAGCAGGCATGAATCCTGCGGCCCAGCTGGCGATTATCAGGCAGCTGAGCAGGCATGAATCCTGCGGCCCAGCTGGCGATTATCAGGCAGCTGAGCAGGCATGAATCCTGCGGCCCAGCTGGCGATTATCAGGCAGCTGAGCAGGCATGAATCCTGCGGCCCAGCTGGCGATTATCAGGCAGCTGAGCAGGCATGAATCCTGCGGCCCAGCTGGCGATTATCAGGCAGCTGAGCAGGCATGAATCCTGCGGCCCAGCTGGCGATTATCAGGCAGCTGAGCAGGCATGAATCCTGCGGCCCAGCTGGCGATTATCAGGCAGCTGAGCAGGCATGAATCCTGCGGCCCAGCTGGCGATTATCAGGCAGCTGAGCAGGCATGAATCCTGCGGCCCAGCTGGCGATTATCAGGCAGCTGAGCAGGCATGAATCCTGCGGCCCAGCTGGCGATTATCAGGCAGCTGAGCAGGCATGATCCCGCACCTCAGCAGGCACTGATCACGTGCCTGTCATGCAGTGATCAGGTGACTGAGAGGCGCTGATCATGTGACTGCTCATGTGCTGATCAGGTAGCTCTCCTGCATGGATCATGTGCCCAGCTGGCAAGAATCAGGCAGCTGAGCAGGCATGAATCCTGCGGCCCAGCTGGCGATTATCAGGCAGCTGAGCAGGCATGAATCCTGCGGCCCAGCTGGCGATTATCAGGCAGCTGAGCAGGCATGAATCCTGCGGCCCAGCTGGCGATTATCAGGCAGCTGAGCAGGCATGAATCCTGCGGCCCAGCTGGCGATTATCAGGCAGCTGAGCAGGCGCTGATCCCGCACCTCAGCAGGCACTGATCACGTGCCTGTCATGCAGTGATCAGGTGACTGAGAGGCGCTGATCATGTGACTGCTCATGTGCTGATCAGGTAGCTCTCCTGCACGGATCATGTGCCTCAGCAGGCAAGAATCAAGCAGCTGAGCAGGCATGAATCCTGCGGCCCAGCTGGCGATTATCAGGCAGCTGAGCAGGCATGAATCCTGCGGCCCAGCTGGCGATTATCAGGCAGCTGAGCAGGCATGAATCCTGCGGCCCAGCTGGCGATTATCAGGCAGCTGAGCAGGCATGAATCCTGCGGCCCAGCTGGCGATTATCAGGCAGCTGAGCAGGCATGAATCCTGCGGCCCAGCTGGCGATTATCAGGCAGCTGAGCAGGCATGAATCCTGCGGCCCAGCTGGCGATTATCAGGCAGCTGAGCAGGCATGATCCCGCACCCAGCTGGCACTGATCACGTGCCTGTCATGCAGTGATCAGGCACTGAGAGGCGCTGATCATGTGACTGCTCATGTGCTGATCAGGCAGCTCTCCTGGCACGGATCATGTGCCTCAGCAGGCAAGAATCAGGCAGCTGAGCAGGCATGAATCCTGCGGCCCAGCTGGCGATTATCAGGCAGCTGAGCAGGCATGAATCCTGCGGCCCAGCTGGCGATTATCAGGCAGCTGAGCAGGCATGAATCCTGCGGCCCAGCTGGCGATTATCAGGCAGCTGAGCAGGCATGAATCCTGCGGCCCAGCTGGCGATTATCAGGCAGCTGAGCAGGCATGAATCCTGCGGCCCAGCTGGCGATTATCAGGCAGCTGAGCAGGCATGAATCCTGCGGCCCAGCTGGCGGTTATCAGGCAGCTGAGCAGGCATGAATCCTGCGGCCCAGCTGGCGTTATCAGGCAGCTGAGCAGGCATGAATCCTGCGGCCCAGCTGGCGATTATCAGGCAGCTGAGCAGGCATGAATCCTGCGGCCCAGCTGGCGATTATCAGGCAGCTGAGCAGGCGCTGATCCCGCACCTCAGCAGGCACTGATCACGTGCCTGTCATGCAGTGATCAGGTGACTGAGAGGCGCTGATCATGTGACTGCTCATGTGCTGATCAGGTAGCTCTCCTGCACGGATCATGTGCCTCAGCAGGCAAGAATCAGGCAGCTGAGCAGGCATGAATCCTGCGGCCCAGCTGGCGATTATCAGGCAGCTGAGCAGGCATGAATCCTGCGGCCCAGCTGGCGATTATCAGGCAGCTGAGCAGGCATGAATCCTGCGGCCCAGCTGGCGATTATCAGGCAGCTGAGCAGGCATGAATCCTGCGGCCCAGCTGGCGATTATCAGGCAGCTGAGCAGGCATGAATCCTGCGGCCCAGCTGGCGGTTATCAGGCAGCTGAGCAGGCATGAATCCTGCGGCCCAGCTGGCGTTATCAGGCAGCTGAGCAGGCATGAATCCTGCGGCCCAGCTGGCTTATCAGGCAGCTGAGCAGGCATGAATCCTGCGGCCCAGCTGGCGATTATCAGGCAGCTGAGCAGGCATGAATCCTGCGGCCCAGCTGGCGATTATCAGGCAGCTGAGCAGGCATGAATCCTGCGGCCCAGCTGGCGATTATCAGGCAGCTGAGCAGGCGCTGATCCCGCACCTCAGCAGGCACTGATCACGTGCCTGTCATGCAGTGATCAGGTGACTGAGAGGCGCTGATCATGTGACTGCTCATGTGCTGATCAGGCAGCTCTCCTGCACGGATCATGTGCCTCAGCAGGCAAGAATCAGCAGCTGAGCAGGCATGAATCCTGCGGCCCAGCTGGCGATTATCAGGCAGCTGAGCAGGCATGAATCCTGCGGCCCAGCTGGCGATTATCAGGCAGCTGAGCAGGCATGAATCCTGCGGCCCAGCTGGCGATTATCAGGCAGCTGAGCAGGCATGAATCCTGCGGCCCAGCTGGCGATTATCAGGCAGCTGAGCAGGCATGAATCCTGCGGCCCAGCTGGCGATTATCAGGCAGCTGAGCAGGCATGAATCCTGCGGCCCAGCTGGCGATTATCAGGCAGCTGAGCAGGCATGAATCCTGCGGCCCAGCTGGCGATTATCAGGCAGCTGAGCAGGCATGAATCCTGCGGCCCAGCTGGCGATTATCAGGCAGCTGAGCAGGCATGAATCCTGCGGCCCAGCTGGCGATTATCAGGCAGCTGAGCAGGCATGAATCCTGCGGCCCAGCTGGCGATTATCAGGCAGCTGAGCAGGCATGAATCCTGCGGCCCAGCTGGCGATTATCAGGCAGCTGAGCAGGCATGAATCCTGCGGCCCAGCTGGCGATTATCAGGCAGCTGAGCAGGCATGAATCCTGCGGCCCAGCTGGCGATTATCAGGCAGCTGAGCAGGCATGAATCCTGCGGCCCAGCTGGCGATTATCAGGCAGCTGAGCAGGCATGAATCCTGCGGCCCAGCTGGCGATTATCAGGCAGCTGAGCAGGCATGAATCCTGCGGCCCAGCTGGCGATTATCAGGCAGCTGAGCAGGCATGAATCCTGCGGCCCAGCTGGCGATTATCAGGCAGCTGAGCAGGCATGAATCCTGCGGCCCAGCTGGCGATTATCAGGCAGCTGAGCAGGCATGAATCCTGCGGCCCAGCTGGCGATTATCAGGCAGCTGAGCAGGCATGAATCCTGCGGCCCAGCTGGCGATTATCAGGCAGCTGAGCAGGCATGAATCCTGCGGCCCAGCTGGCGATTATCAGGCAGCTGAGCAGGCATGAATCCTGCGGCCCAGCTGGCGATTATCAGGCAGCTGAGCAGGCATGAATCCTGCGGCCCAGCTGGCGATTATCAGGCAGCTGAGCAGGCATGAATCCTGCGGCCCAGCTGGCGATTATCAGGCAGCTGAGCAGGCGCTGATCCCGCACCTCAGCAGGCACTGATCACGTGCCTGTCATGCAGTGATCAGGTGACTGAGAGGCGCTGATCATGTGACTGCTCATGTGCTGATCAGGTAGCTCTCCTGCACGGATCATGTGCCTCAGCAGGCAAGAATCAAGCAGCTGAGCAGGCATGAATCCTGCGGCCCAGCTGGCGATTATCAGGCAGCTGAGCAGGCATGAATCCTGCGGCCCAGCTGGCGATTATCAGGCAGCTGAGCAGGCATGAATCCTGCGGCCCAGCTGGCGATTATCAGGCAGCTGAGCAGGCATGAATCCTGCGGCCCAGCTGGCGATTATCAGGCAGCTGAGCAGGCATGATCCTGCGGCCCAGCAGGCACTGATCACGTGCCTGTCATGCAGTGATCAGGTGACTGAGAGGCGCTGATCATGTGACTGCTCATGTGCTGATCAGGCAGCTGAGCAGGCATGAATCCTGCGGCCCAGCTGGCGATTATCAGGCAGCTGAGCAGGCATGAATCCTGCGGCCCAGCTGGCGATTATCAGGCAGCTGAGCAGGCATGAATCCTGCGGCCCAGCTGGCGATTATCAGGCAGCTGAGCAGGCATGAATCCTGCGGCCCAGCTGGCGATTATCAGGCAGCTGAGCAGGCATGAATCCTGCGGCCCAGCTGGCGATTATCAGGCAGCTGAGCAGGCATGAATCCTGCGGCCCAGCTGGCGATTATCAGGCAGCTGAGCAGGCATGAATCCTGCGGCCCAGCTGGCGATTATCAGGCAGCTGAGCAGGCATGAATCCTGCGGCCCAGCTGGCGATTATCAGGCAGCTGAGCAGGCATGAATCCTGCGGCCCAGCTGGCGATTATCAGGCAGCTGAGCAGGCATGAATCCTGCGGCCCAGCTGGCGATTATCAGGCAGCTGAGCAGGCATGAATCCTGCGGCCCAGCTGGCGATTATCAGGCAGCTGAGCAGGCATGAATCCTGCGGCCCAGCTGGCGATTATCAGGCAGCTGAGCAGGCATGAATCCTGCGGCCCAGCTGGCGATTATCAGGCAGCTGAGCAGGCATGAATCCTGCGGCCCAGCTGGCGATTATCAGGCAGCTGAGCAGGCATGAATCCTGCGGCCCAGCTGGCGATTATCAGGCAGCTGAGCAGGCATGAATCCTGCGGCCCAGCTGGCGATTATCAGGCAGCTGAGCAGGCATGAATCCTGCGGCCCAGCTGGCGATTATCAGGCAGCTGAGCAGGCATGAATCCTGCGGCCCAGCTGGCGATTATCAGGCAGCTGAGCAGGCATGAATCCTGCGGCCCAGCTGGCGATTATCAGGCAGCTGAGCAGGCATGAATCCTGCGGCCCAGCTGGCGATTATCAGGCAGCTGAGCAGGCATGAATCCTGCGGCCCAGCTGGCGATTATCAGGCAGCTGAGCAGGCATGAATCCTGCGGCCCAGCTGGCGATTATCAGGCAGCTGAGCAGGCATGAATCCTGCGGCCCAGCTGGCGATTATCAGGCAGCTGAGCAGGCATGAATCCTGCGGCCCAGCTGGCGATTATCAGGCAGCTGAGCAGGCATGAATCCTGCGGCCCAGCTGGCGATTATCAGGCAGCTGAGCAGGCATGAATCCTGCGGCCCAGCTGGCGTTATCAGGCAGCTGAGCAGGCATGAATCCTGCGGCCCAGCTGGCGATTATCAGGCAGCTGAGCAGGCATGAATCCTGCGGCCCAGCTGGCGATTATCAGGCAGCTGAGCAGGCATGAATCCTGCGGCCCAGCTGGCGATTATCAGGCAGCTGAGCAGGCATGAATCCTGCGGCCCAGCTGGCGATTATCAGGCAGCTGAGCAGGCATGAATCCTGCGGCCCAGCTGGCGATTATCAGGCAGCTGAGCAGGCATGAATCCTGCGGCCCAGCTGGCGATTATCAGGCAGCTGAGCAGGCATGAATCCTGCGGCCCAGCTGGCGATTATCAGGCAGCTGAGCAGGCATGAATCCTGCGGCCCAGCTGGCGATTATCAGGCAGCTGAGCAGGCATGAATCCTGCGGCCCAGCTGGCGATTATCAGGCAGCTGAGCAGGCATGAATCCTGCGGCCCAGCTGGCGATTATCAGGCAGCTGAGCAGGCATGAATCCTGCGGCCCAGCTGGCGATTATCAGGCAGCTGAGCAGGCATGAATCCTGCGGCCCAGCTGGCGGTTATCAGGCAGCTGAGCAGGCATGAATCCTGCGGCCCAGCTGGCGATTATCAGGCAGCTGAGCAGGCATGAATCCTGCGGCCCAGCTGGCGATTATCAGGCAGCTGAGCAGGCATGAATCCTGCGGCCCAGCTGGCGATTATCAGGCAGCTGAGCAGGCGCTGATCCCGCACCTCAGCAGGCACTGATCACGTGCCTGTCATGCAGTGATCAGGTGACTGAGAGGCGCTGATCATGTGACTGCTCATGTGCTGATCAGGTAGCTCTCCTGCACGGATCATGTGCCTCAGCAGGCAAGAATCAAGCAGCTGAGCAGGCATGAATCCTGCGGCCCAGCTGGCGATTATCAGGCAGCTGAGCAGGCATGAATCCTGCGGCCCAGCTGGCGATTATCAGGCAGCTGAGCAGGCATGAATCCTGCGGCCCAGCTGGCGATTATCAGGCAGCTGAGCAGGCATGAATCCTGCGGCCCAGCTGGCGATTATCAGGCAGCTGAGCAGGCATGAATCCTGCGGCCCAGCTGGCGATTATCAGGCAGCTGAGCAGGCATGAATCCTGCGGCCCAGCTGGCGGTTATCAGGCAGCTGAGCAGGCATGAATCCTGCGGCCCAGCTGGCGATTATCAGGCAGCTGAGCAGGCATGAATCCTGCGGCCCAGCTGGCGGTTATCAGGCAGCTGAGCAGGCATGAATCCTGCGGCCCAGCTGGCGATTATCAGGCAGCTGAGCAGGCATGAATCCTGCGGCCCAGCTGGCGATTATCAGGCAGCTGAGCAGGCATGAATCCTGCGGCCCAGCTGGCGATTATCAGGCAGCTGAGCAGGCGCTGATCCCGCACCAGCAGGCACTGATCACGTGCCTGTCATGCAGTGATCAGGTGACTGAGAGGCGCTGATCATGTGACTGCTCATGTGCTGATCAGGCAGCTCTCCTGCACGGATCAGTGCCCAGCAGGCAAGAATCAGGCAGCTGAGCAGGCATGAATCCTGCGGCCCAGCTGGCGATTATCAGGCAGCTGAGCAGGCATGAATCCTGCGGCCCAGCTGGCGATTATCAGGCAGCTGAGCAGGCATGAATCCTGCGGCCCAGCTGGCGATTATCAGGCAGCTGAGCAGGCATGAATCCTGCGGCCCAGCTGGCGATTATCAGGCAGCTGAGCAGGCGCTGATCCCGCACCTCAGCAGGCACTGATCACGTGCCTGTCATGCAGTGATCAGGTGACTGAGAGGCGCTGATCATGTGACTGCTCATGTGCTGATCAGGTAGCTCTCCTGCACGGATCATGTGCCTCAGCAGGCAAGAATCAAGCAGCTGAGCAGGCATGAATCCTGCGGCCCAGCTGGCGATTATCAGGCAGCTGAGCAGGCATGAATCCTGCGGCCCAGCTGGCGATTATCAGGCAGCTGAGCAGGCATGAATCCTGCGGCCCAGCTGGCGTTATCAGGCAGCTGAGCAGGCATGAATCCTGCGGCCCAGCTGGCGATTATCAGGCAGCTGAGCAGGCATGAATCCTGCGGCCCAGCTGGCGATTATCAGGCAGCTGAGCAGGCATGAATCCTGCGGCCCAGCTGGCGATTATCAGGCAGCTGAGCAGGCGCTGATCCCGCACCTCAGCAGGCACTGATCACGTGCCTGTCATGCAGTGATCAGGTGACTGAGAGGCGCTGATCATGTGACTGCTCATGTGCTGATCAGGTAGCTCTCCTGCATGGATCATGTGCCTCAGCAGGCAAGAATCAAGCAGCTGAGCAGGCATGAATCCTGCGGCCCAGCTGGCGATTATCAGGCAGCTGAGCAGGCATGAATCCTGCGGCCCAGCTGGCGATTATCAGGCAGCTGAGCAGGCATGAATCCTGCGGCCCAGCTGGCGATTATCAGGCAGCTGAGCAGGCATGAATCCTGCGGCCCAGCTGGCGATTATCAGGCAGCTGAGCAGGCATGAATCCTGCGGCCCAGCTGGCGATTATCAGGCAGCTGAGCAGGCATGAAACCTGCGGCCCAGCTGGCGTTATCAGGCAGCTGAGCAGGCATGAATCCTGCGGCCCAGCTGGCTGTTATCAGGCAGCTGAGCAGGCATGAATCCTGCGGCCCAGCTGGCGATTATCAGGCAGCTGAGCAGGCATGAATCCTGCGGCCCAGCTGGCGATTATCAGGCAGCTGAGCAGGCATGATCCTGCACCTCAGCAGGCACTGATCACGTGCCTGTCATGCAGTGATCAGGTGACTGAGAGGCGCTGATCATGTGACTGCTCATGTGCTGATCAGGTAGCTCTCCTGCACGGATCATGTGCCTCAGCAGGCAAGAATCAGGCAGCTGAGCAGGCATGAATCCTGCGGCCCAGCTGGCGATTATCAGGCAGCTGAGCAGGCATGAATCCTGCGGCCCAGCTGGCGATTATCAGGCAGCTGAGCAGGCATGAATCCTGCGGCCCAGCTGGCGATTATCAGGCAGCTGAGCAGGCATGAATCCTGCGGCCCAGCTGGCGATTATCAGGCAGCTGAGCAGGCATGAATCCTGCGGCCCAGCTGGCGGTTATCAGGCAGCTGAGCAGGCATGAATCCTGCGGCCCAGCTGGCGGTTATCAGGCAGCTGAGCAGGCATGAATCCTGCGGCCCAGCTGGCGATTATCAGGCAGCTGAGCAGGCATGAATCCTGCGGCCCAGCTGGCGATTATCAGGCAGCTGAGCAGGCATGAATCCTGCGGCCCAGCTGGCGATTATCAGGCAGCTGAGCAGGCATGAATCCTGCGGCCCAGCTGGCGATTATCAGGCAGCTGAGCAGGCGCTGATCCCGCACCTCAGCAGGCACTGATCACGTGCCTGTCATGCAGTGATCAGGTGACTGAGAGGCGCTGATCATGTGACTGCTCATGTGCTGATCAGGTAGCTCTCCTGCACGGATCATGTGCCTCAGCAGGCAAGAATCAAGCAGCTGAGCAGGCATGAATCCTGCGGCCCAGCTGGCGATTATCAGGCAGCTGAGCAGGCATGAATCCTGCGGCCCAGCTGGCGATTATCAGGCAGCTGAGCAGGCATGAATCCTGCGGCCCAGCTGGCGATTATCAGGCAGCTGAGCAGGCATGAATCCTGCGGCCCAGCTGGCGATTATCAGGCAGCTGAGCAGGCATGAATCCTGCGGCCCAGCTGGCGATTATCAGGCAGCTGAGCAGGCATGAATCCTGCGGCCCAGCTGGCGATTATCAGGCAGCTGAGCAGGCATGAATCCTGCGGCCCAGCTGGCGATTATCAGGCAGCTGAGCAGGCATGAATCCTGCGGCCCAGCTGGCGATTATCAGGCAGCTGAGCAGGCATGAATCCTGCGGCCCAGCTGGCGATTATCAGGCAGCTGAGCAGGCATGAATCCTGCGGCCCAGCTGGCGGTTATCAGGCAGCTGAGCAGGCATGAATCCTGCGGCCCAGCTGGCGATTATCAGGCAGCTGAGCAGGCATGAATCCTGCGGCCCAGCTGGCGATTATCAGGCAGCTGAGCAGGCATGAATCCTGCGGCCCAGCTGGCGATTATCAGGCAGCTGAGCAGGCATGAATCCTGCGGCCCAGCTGGCGATTATCAGGCAGCTGAGCAGGCATGAATCCTGCGGCCCAGCTGGCGATTATCAGGCAGCTGAGCAGGCATGAATCCTGCGGCCCAGCTGGCGATTATCAGGCAGCTGAGCAGGCATGAATCCTGCGGCCCAGCTGGCGATTATCAGGCAGCTGAGCAGGCATGAATCCTGCGGCCCAGCTGGCGATTATCAGGCAGCTGAGCAGGCATGAATCCTGCGGCCCAGCTGGCGATTATCAGGCAGCTGAGCAGGCATGAATCCTGCGGCCCAGCTGGCGATTATCAGGCAGCTGAGCAGGCATGAATCCTGCGGCCCAGCTGGCGATTATCAGGCAGCTGAGCAGGCATGAATCCTGCGGCCCAGCTGGCGGTTATCAGGCAGCTGAGCAGGCATGAATCCTGCGGCCCAGCTGGCGATTATCAGGCAGCTGAGCAGGCATGAATCCTGCGGCCCAGCTGGCGATTATCAGGCAGCTGAGCAGGCGCTGATCCCGCACCTCAGCAGGCACTGATCACGTGCCTGTCATGCAGTGATCAGGTGACTGAGAGGCGCTGATCATGTGACTGCTCATGTGCTGATCAGGTAGCTCTGCACGGATCATGTGCTCAGCAGGCAAGAATCAAGCAGCTGAGCAGGCATGAATCCTGCGGCCCAGCTGGCGATTATCAGGCAGCTGAGCAGGCATGAATCCTGCGGCCCAGCTGGCGATTATCAGGCAGCTGAGCAGGCATGAATCCTGCGGCCCAGCTGGCGATTATCAGGCAGCTGAGCAGGCATGAATCCTGCGGCCCAGCTGGCGATTATCAGGCAGCTGAGCAGGCATGAATCCTGCGGCCCAGCTGGCGATTATCAGGCAGCTGAGCAGGCATGAATCCTGCGGCCCAGCTGGCGATTATCAGGCAGCTGAGCAGGCATGAATCCTGCGGCCCAGCTGGCGATTATCAGGCAGCTGAGCAGGCATGAATCCTGCGGCCCAGCTGGCGATTATCAGGCAGCTGAGCAGGCATGAATCCTGCGGCCCAGCTGGCGATTATCAGGCAGCTGAGCAGGCATGAATCCTGCGGCCCAGCTGGCGATTATCAGGCAGCTGAGCAGGCATGAATCCTGCGGCCCAGCTGGCGATTATCAGGCAGCTGAGCAGGCTGATCCCGCACCTGCAGGCACTGATCACGTGCCTGTCATGCAGTGATCAGGTGACTGAGAGGCGCTGATCATGTGCCCAGCTGCTGATCAGGCAGCTCTCCTGCACGGATCATGTGCCCAGCAGGCAAGAATCAGGCAGCTGAGCAGGCATGAATCCTGCGGCCCAGCTGGCGATTATCAGGCAGCTGAGCAGGCATGAATCCTGCGGCCCAGCTGGCGATTATCAGGCAGCTGAGCAGGCATGAATCCTGCGGCCCAGCTGGCGATTATCAGGCAGCTGAGCAGGCATGAATCCTGCGGCCCAGCTGGCGATTATCAGGCAGCTGAGCAGGCGCTGATCCCGCACCTCAGCAGGCACTGATCACGTGCCTGTCATGCAGTGATCAGGTGACTGAGAGGCGCTGATCATGTGACTGCTCATGTGCTGATCAGGTAGCTCTCCTGCACGGATCATGTGCCTCAGCAGGCAAGAATCAAGCAGCTGAGCAGGCATGAATCCTGCGGCCCAGCTGGCGATTATCAGGCAGCTGAGCAGGCATGAATCCTGCGGCCCAGCTGGCGATTATCAGGCAGCTGAGCAGGCATGAATCCTGCGGCCCAGCTGGCGATTATCAGGCAGCTGAGCAGGCATGAATCCTGCGGCCCAGCTGGCGATTATCAGGCAGCTGAGCAGGCATGAATCCTGCGGCCCAGCTGGCGATTATCAGGCAGCTGAGCAGGCATGAATCCTGCGGCCCAGCTGGCGATTATCAGGCAGCTGAGCAGGCATGAATCCTGCGGCCCAGCTGGCGTTATCAGGCAGCTGAGCAGGCATGAATCCTGCGGCCCAGCTGGCGATTATCAGGCAGCTGAGCAGGCATGAATCCTGCGGCCCAGCTGGCGATTATCAGGCAGCTGAGCAGGCATGAATCCTGCGGCCCAGCTGGCGATTATCAGGCAGCTGAGCAGGCATGAATCCTGCGGCCCAGCTGGCGATTATCAGGCAGCTGAGCAGGCGCTGATCCCGCACCTCAGCAGGCACTGATCACGTGCCTGTCATGCAGTGATCAGGTGACTGAGAGGCGCTGATCATGTGACTGCTCATGTGCTGATCAGGTAGCTCTCCTGCACGGATCATGTGCCTCAGCAGGCAAGAATCAAGCAGCTGAGCAGGCATGAATCCTGCGGCCCAGCTGGCGATTATCAGGCAGCTGAGCAGGCATGAATCCTGCGGCCCAGCTGGCGATTATCAGGCAGCTGAGCAGGCATGAATCCTGCGGCCCAGCTGGCGATTATCAGGCAGCTGAGCAGGCATGAATCCTGCGGCCCAGCTGGCGATTATCAGGCAGCTGAGCAGGCATGAATCCTGCGGCCCAGCTGGCGATTATCAGGCAGCTGAGCAGGCATGAATCCTGCGGCCCAGCTGGCGATTATCAGGCAGCTGAGCAGGCATGAATCCTGCGGCCCAGCTGGCGTTATCAGGCAGCTGAGCAGGCATGAATCCTGCGGCCCAGCTGGCGATTATCAGGCAGCTGAGCAGGCATGAATCCTGCGGCCCAGCTGGCGATTATCAGGCAGCTGAGCAGGCATGAATCCTGCGGCCCAGCTGGCGATTATCAGGCAGCTGAGCAGGCATGAATCCTGCGGCCCAGCTGGCGATTATCAGGCAGCTGAGCAGGCGCTGATCCCGCACCTCAGCAGGCACTGATCACGTGCCTGTCATGCAGTGATCAGGTGACTGAGAGGCGCTGATCATGTGACTGCTCATGTGCTGATCAGGTAGCTCTCCTGCACGGATCATGTGCCTCAGCAGGCAAGAATCAAGCAGCTGAGCAGGCATGAATCCTGCGGCCCAGCTGGCGATTATCAGGCAGCTGAGCAGGCATGAATCCTGCGGCCCAGCTGGCGATTATCAGGCAGCTGAGCAGGCATGAATCCTGCGGCCCAGCTGGCGATTATCAGGCAGCTGAGCAGGCATGAATCCTGCGGCCCAGCTGGCGATTATCAGGCAGCTGAGCAGGCATGAATCCTGCGGCCCAGCTGGCGATTATCAGGCAGCTGAGCAGGCATGAATCCTGCGGCCCAGCTGGCGATTATCAGGCAGCTGAGCAGGCATGAATCCTGCGGCCCAGCTGGCGATTATCAGGCAGCTGAGCAGGCATGAATCCTGCGGCCCAGCTGGCGGTTATCAGGCAGCTGAGCAGGCATGAATCCTGCGGCCCAGCTGGCGATTATCAGGCAGCTGAGCAGGCATGAATCCTGCGGCCCAGCTGGCGATTATCAGGCAGCTGAGCAGGCATGAATCCTGCGGCCCAGCTGGCGATTATCAGGCAGCTGAGCAGGCGCTGATCCCGCACCCAGCAGGCACTGATCACGTGCCTGTCATGCAGTGATCAGGTGACTGAGAGGCGCTGATCATGTGACTGCTCATGTGCTGATCAGGTAGCTCTCCTGCACGGATCATGTGCCCAGCAGGCAAGAATCAAGCAGCTGAGCAGGCATGAATCCTGCGGCCCAGCTGGCGATTATCAGGCAGCTGAGCAGGCATGAATCCTGCGGCCCAGCTGGCGATTATCAGGCAGCTGAGCAGGCATGAATCCTGCGGCCCAGCTGGCGATTATCAGGCAGCTGAGCAGGCATGAATCCTGCGGCCCAGCTGGCGATTATCAGGCAGCTGAGCAGGCGCTGATCCCGCACCTCAGCAGGCACTGATCACGTGCCTGTCATGCAGTGATCAGGTGACTGAGAGGCGCTGATCATGTGACTGCTCATGTGCTGATCAGGTAGCTCTCCTGCACGGATCATGTGCCTCAGCAGGCAAGAATCAAGCAGCTGAGCAGGCATGAATCCTGCGGCCCAGCTGGCGATTATCAGGCAGCTGAGCAGGCATGAATCCTGCGGCCCAGCTGGCGATTATCAGGCAGCTGAGCAGGCATGAATCCTGCGGCCCAGCTGGCGATTATCAGGCAGCTGAGCAGGCATGAATCCTGCGGCCCAGCTGGCGATTATCAGGCAGCTGAGCAGGCATGAATCCTGCGGCCCAGCTGGCGATTATCAGGCAGCTGAGCAGGCATGAATCCTGCGGCCCAGCTGGCGATTATCAGGCAGCTGAGCAGGCATGAATCCTGCGGCCCAGCTGGCGATTATCAGGCAGCTGAGCAGGCATGAATCCTGCGGCCCAGCTGGCGATTATCAGGCAGCTGAGCAGGCATGAATCCTGCGGCCCAGCTGGCGATTATCAGGCAGCTGAGCAGGCATGAATCCTGCGGCCCAGCTGGCGATTATCAGGCAGCTGAGCAGGCATGAATCCTGCGGCCCAGCTGGCGATTATCAGGCAGCTGAGCAGGCATGAATCCTGCGGCCCAGCTGGCGATTATCAGGCAGCTGAGCAGGCATGAATCCTGCGGCCCAGCTGGCGATTATCAGGCAGCTGAGCAGGCATGAATCCTGCGGCCCAGCTGGCGATTATCAGGCAGCTGAGCAGGCATGAATCCTGCGGCCCAGCTGGCGATTATCAGGCAGCTGAGCAGGCATGAATCCTGCGGCCCAGCTGGCGATTATCAGGCAGCTGAGCAGGCATGAATCCTGCGGCCCAGCTGGCGATTATCAGGCAGCTGAGCAGGCATGAATCCTGCGGCCCAGCTGGCGGTTATCAGGCAGCTGAGCAGGCATGAATCCTGCGGCCCAGCTGGCGGTTATCAGGCAGCTGAGCAGGCATGAATCCTGCGGCCCAGCTGGCGATTATCAGGCAGCTGAGCAGGCATGAATCCTGCGGCCCAGCTGGCGATTATCAGGCAGCTGAGCAGGCGCTGATCCTGCACCTCAGCAGGCACTGATCACGTGCCTGTCATGCAGTGATCAGGTGACTGAGAGGCGCTGATCATGTGACTGCTCATGTGCTGATCAGGTAGCTCTCCTGCACGGATCATGTGCCTCAGCAGGCAAGAATCAAGCAGCTGAGCAGGCATGAATCCTGCGGCCCAGCTGGCGATTATCAGGCAGCTGAGCAGGCATGAATCCTGCGGCCCAGCTGGCGATTATCAGGCAGCTGAGCAGGCATGAATCCTGCGGCCCAGCTGGCGATTATCAGGCAGCTGAGCAGGCATGAATCCTGCGGCCCAGCTGGCGATTATCAGGCAGCTGAGCAGGCATGAATCCTGCGGCCCAGCTGGCGATTATCAGGCAGCTGAGCAGGCATGAATCCTGCGGCCCAGCTGGCGGTTATCAGGCAGCTGAGCAGGCATGAATCCTGCGGCCCAGCTGGCGATTATCAGGCAGCTGAGCAGGCATGAATCCTGCGGCCCAGCTGGCGATTATCAGGCAGCTGAGCAGGCATGAATCCTGCGGCCCAGCTGGCGATTATCAGGCAGCTGAGCAGGCATGAATCCTGCGGCCCAGCTGGCGATTATCAGGCAGCTGAGCAGGCATGAATCCTGCGGCCCAGCTGGCGATTATCAGGCAGCTGAGCAGGCATGAATCCTGCGGCCCAGCTGGCGATTATCAGGCAGCTGAGCAGGCGCTGATCCCGCACCTCAGCAGGCACTGATCACGTGCCTGTCATGCAGTGATCAGGTGACTGAGAGGCGCTGATCATGTGACTGCTCATGTGCTGATCAGGTAGCTCTCCTGCACGGATCATGTGCCTCAGCAGGCAAGAATCAAGCAGCTGAGCAGGCATGAATCCTGCGGCCCAGCTGGCGATTATCAGGCAGCTGAGCAGGCATGAATCCTGCGGCCCAGCTGGCGATTATCAGGCAGCTGAGCAGGCATGAATCCTGCGGCCCAGCTGGCGATTATCAGGCAGCTGAGCAGGCATGAATCCTGCGGCCCAGCTGGCGATTATCAGGCAGCTGAGCAGGCGCTGATCCCGCACCTCAGCAGGCACTGATCACGTGCCTGTCATGCAGTGATCAGGTGACTGAGAGGCGCTGATCATGTGACTGCTCATGTGCTGATCAGGTAGCTCTCCTGCACGGATCATGTGCCTCAGCAGGCAAGAATCAAGCAGCTGAGCAGGCATGAATCCTGCGGCCCAGCTGGCGATTATCAGGCAGCTGAGCAGGCATGAATCCTGCGGCCCAGCTGGCGATTATCAGGCAGCTGAGCAGGCATGAATCCTGCGGCCCAGCTGGCGATTATCAGGCAGCTGAGCAGGCATGAATCCTGCGGCCCAGCTGGCGATTATCAGGCAGCTGAGCAGGCATGAATCCTGCGGCCCAGCTGGCGATTATCAGGCAGCTGAGCAGGCATGAATCCTGCGGCCCAGCTGGCGATTATCAGGCAGCTGAGCAGGCATGAATCCTGCGGCCCAGCTGGCGATTATCAGGCAGCTGAGCAGGCATGAATCCTGCGGCCCAGCTGGCGATTATCAGGCAGCTGAGCAGGCATGAATCCTGCGGCCCAGCTGGCGATTATCAGGCAGCTGAGCAGGCATGAATCCTGCGGCCCAGCTGGCGATTATCAGGCAGCTGAGCAGGCATGAATCCTGCGGCCCAGCTGGCGATTATCAGGCAGCTGAGCAGGCATGAATCCTGCGGCCCAGCTGGCGATTATCAGGCAGCTGAGCAGGCATGAATCCTGCGGCCCAGCTGGCGATTATCAGGCAGCTGAGCAGGCATGAATCCTGCGGCCCAGCTGGCGATTATCAGGCAGCTGAGCAGGCATGAATCCTGCGGCCCAGCTGGCGATTATCAGGCAGCTGAGCAGGCATGAATCCTGCGGCCCAGCTGGCGATTATCAGGCAGCTGAGCAGGCATGAATCCTGCGGCCCAGCTGGCGATTATCAGGCAGCTGAGCAGGCATGAATCCTGCGGCCCAGCTGGCGATTATCAGGCAGCTGAGCAGGCATGAATCCTGCGGCCCAGCTGGCGATTATCAGGCAGCTGAGCAGGCATGAATCCTGCGGCCCAGCTGGCGATTATCAGGCAGCTGAGCAGGCGCTGATCCCGCACCTCAGCAGGCACTGATCACGTGCCTGTCATGCAGTGATCAGGTGACTGAGAGGCGCTGATCATGTGACTGCTCATGTGCTGATCAGGTAGCTCTCCTGCACGGATCATGTGCCTCAGCAGGCAAGAATCAAGCAGCTGAGCAGGCATGAATCCTGCGGCCCAGCTGGCGATTATCAGGCAGCTGAGCAGGCATGAATCCTGCGGCCCAGCTGGCGATTATCAGGCAGCTGAGCAGGCATGAATCCTGCGGCCCAGCTGGCGATTATCAGGCAGCTGAGCAGGCATGAATCCTGCGGCCCAGCTGGCGATTATCAGGCAGCTGAGCAGGCATGAATCCTGCGGCCCAGCTGGCGATTATCAGGCAGCTGAGCAGGCATGAATCCTGCGGCCCAGCTGGCGATTATCAGGCAGCTGAGCAGGCATGAATCCTGCGGCCCAGCTGGCGATTATCAGGCAGCTGAGCAGGCATGAATCCTGCGGCCCAGCTGGCGATTATCAGGCAGCTGAGCAGGCATGAATCCTGCGGCCCAGCTGGCGATTATCAGGCAGCTGAGCAGGCATGAATCCTGCGGCCCAGCTGGCGATTATCAGGCAGCTGAGCAGGCATGAATCCTGCGGCCCAGCTGGCGATTATCAGGCAGCTGAGCAGGCATGAATCCTGCGGCCCAGCTGGCGGTTATCAGGCAGCTGAGCAGGCATGAATCCTGCGGCCCAGCTGGCGATTATCAGGCAGCTGAGCAGGCATGAATCCTGCGGCCCAGCTGGCGATTATCAGGCAGCTGAGCAGGCATGAATCCTGCGGCCCAGCTGGCGATTATCAGGCAGCTGAGCAGGCATGAATCCTGCGGCCCAGCTGGCGATTATCAGGCAGCTGAGCAGGCGCTGATCCCGCACCTCAGCAGGCACTGATCACGTGCCTGTCATGCAGTGATCAGGTGACTGAGAGGCGCTGATCATGTGACTGCTCATGTGCTGATCAGGTAGCTCTCCTGCACGGATCATGTGCCTCAGCAGGCAAGAATCAAGCAGCTGAGCAGGCATGAATCCTGCGGCCCAGCTGGCGATTATCAGGCAGCTGAGCAGGCATGAATCCTGCGGCCCAGCTGGCGATTATCAGGCAGCTGAGCAGGCATGAATCCTGCGGCCCAGCTGGCGATTATCAGGCAGCTGAGCAGGCATGAATCCTGCGGCCCAGCTGGCGATTATCAGGCAGCTGAGCAGGCATGAATCCTGCGGCCCAGCTGGCGATTATCAGGCAGCTGAGCAGGCATGAATCCTGCGGCCCAGCTGGCGATTATCAGGCAGCTGAGCAGGCATGATCCCGCACCTCAGCAGGCACTGATCACGTGCCTGTCATGCAGTGATCAGGTGACTGAGAGGCGCTGATCATGTGACTGCTCATGTGCTGATCAGGCAGCTCTCCTGCACGGATCATGTGCCCAGCTGGCAAGAATCAAGCAGCTGAGCAGGCATGAATCCTGCGGCCCAGCTGGCGATTATCAGGCAGCTGAGCAGGCATGAATCCTGCGGCCCAGCTGGCGATTATCAGGCAGCTGAGCAGGCATGAATCCTGCGGCCCAGCTGGCGATTATCAGGCAGCTGAGCAGGCATGAATCCTGCGGCCCAGCTGGCGATTATCAGGCAGCTGAGCAGGCATGAATCCTGCGGCCCAGCTGGCGGTTATCAGGCAGCTGAGCAGGCATGAATCCTGCGGCCCAGCTGGCGGTTATCAGGCAGCTGAGCAGGCATGAATCCTGCGGCCCAGCTGGCGATTATCAGGCAGCTGAGCAGGCATGAATCCTGCGGCCCAGCTGGCGGTTATCAGGCAGCTGAGCAGGCATGAATCCTGCGGCCCAGCTGGCGATTATCAGGCAGCTGAGCAGGCATGAATCCTGCGGCCCAGCTGGCGATTATCAGGCAGCTGAGCAGGCATGAATCCTGCGGCCCAGCTGGCGATTATCAGGCAGCTGAGCAGGCATGAATCCTGCGGCCCAGCTGGCGATTATCAGGCAGCTGAGCAGGCATGAATCCTGCGGCCCAGCTGGCGATTATCAGGCAGCTGAGCAGGCATGAATCCTGCGGCCCAGCTGGCGATTATCAGGCAGCTGAGCAGGCATGAATCCTGCGGCCCAGCTGGCGATTATCAGGCAGCTGAGCAGGCATGAATCCTGCGGCCCAGCTGGCGGTTATCAGGCAGCTGAGCAGGCATGAATCCTGCGGCCCAGCTGGCGATTATCAGGCAGCTGAGCAGGCATGAATCCTGCGGCCCAGCTGGCGATTATCAGGCAGCTGAGCAGGCATGAATCCTGCGGCCCAGCTGGCGATTATCAGGCAGCTGAGCAGGCATGAATCCTGCGGCCCAGCTGGCGATTATCAGGCAGCTGAGCAGGCATGAATCCTGCGGCCCAGCTGGCGGTTATCAGGCAGCTGAGCAGGCATGAATCCTGCGGCCCAGCTGGCGATTATCAGGCAGCTGAGCAGGCATGAATCCTGCGGCCCAGCTGGCGATTATCAGGCAGCTGAGCAGGCATGAATCCTGCGGCCCAGCTGGCGATTATCAGGCAGCTGAGCAGGCATGAATCCTGCGGCCCAGCTGGCGATTATCAGGCAGCTGAGCAGGCGCTGATCCCGCACCTCAGCAGGCACTGATCACGTGCCTGTCATGCAGTGATCAGGTGACTGAGAGGCGCTGATCATGTGACTGCTCATGTGCTGATCAGGCAGCTCTCCTGCACGGATCATGTGCCTCAGCAGGCAAGAATCAGGCAGCTGAGCAGGCATGAATCCTGCGGCCCAGCTGGCGATTATCAGGCAGCTGAGCAGGCATGAATCCTGCGGCCCAGCTGGCGATTATCAGGCAGCTGAGCAGGCATGAATCCTGCGGCCCAGCTGGCGATTATCAGGCAGCTGAGCAGGCATGAATCCTGCGGCCCAGCTGGCGATTATCAGGCAGCTGAGCAGGCGCTGATCCCGCACCTCAGCAGGCACTGATCACGTGCCTGTCATGCAGTGATCAGGTGACTGAGAGGCGCTGATCATGTGACTGCTCATGTGCTGATCAGGTAGCTCTCCTGCACGGATCATGTGCCTCAGCAGGCAAGAATCAAGCAGCTGAGCAGGCATGAATCCTGCGGCCCAGCTGGCGATTATCAGGCAGCTGAGCAGGCATGAATCCTGCGGCCCAGCTGGCGATTATCAGGCAGCTGAGCAGGCATGAATCCTGCGGCCCAGCTGGCGATTATCAGGCAGCTGAGCAGGCATGAATCCTGCGGCCCAGCTGGCGATTATCAGGCAGCTGAGCAGGCATGAATCCTGCGGCCCAGCTGGCGATTATCAGGCAGCTGAGCAGGCATGAATCCTGCGGCCCAGCTGGCGATTATCAGGCAGCTGAGCAGGCATGAATCCTGCGGCCCAGCTGGCGATTATCAGGCAGCTGAGCAGGCATGAATCCTGCGGCCCAGCTGGCGATTATCAGGCAGCTGAGCAGGCATGAATCCTGCGGCCCAGCTGGCGATTATCAGGCAGCTGAGCAGGCATGAATCCTGCGGCCCAGCTGGCGATTATCAGGCAGCTGAGCAGGCATGAATCCTGCGGCCCAGCTGGCGATTATCAGGCAGCTGAGCAGGCATGAATCCTGCGGCCCAGCTGGCGATTATCAGGCAGCTGAGCAGGCATGAATCCTGCGGCCCAGCTGGCGATTATCAGGCAGCTGAGCAGGCATGAATCCTGCGGCCCAGCTGGCGATTATCAGGCAGCTGAGCAGGCATGAATCCTGCGGCCCAGCTGGCGGTTATCAGGCAGCTGAGCAGGCATGAATCCTGCGGCCCAGCTGGCGATTATCAGGCAGCTGAGCAGGCATGAATCCTGCGGCCCAGCTGGCGATTATCAGGCAGCTGAGCAGGCATGAATCCTGCGGCCCAGCTGGCGGTTATCAGGCAGCTGAGCAGGCATGAATCCTGCGGCCCAGCTGGCGATTATCAGGCAGCTGAGCAGGCTGATCGCGCACCTCAGCAGGCACTGATCACGTGCCTGTCATGCAGTGATCAGGTGACTGAGAGGCGCTGATCATGTGACTGCTCATGTGCTGATCAGGCAGCTGAGCAGGCATGAATCCTGCGCCCAGCTGGCAGAATCAGGCAGCTGAGCAGGCATGAATCCTGCGGCCCAGCTGGCGATTATCAGGCAGCTGAGCAGGCATGAATCCTGCGGCCCAGCTGGCGATTATCAGGCAGCTGAGCAGGCGCTGATCCCGCACCTCAGCAGGCACTGATCACGTGCCTGTCATGCAGTGATCAGGTGACTGAGAGGCGCTGATCATGTGACTGCTCATGTGCTGATCAGGCAGCTCTCCTGCACGGATCATGTGCCTCAGCAGGCAAGAATCAAGCAGCTGAGCAGGCATGAATCCTGCGGCCCAGCTGGCGATTATCAGGCAGCTGAGCAGGCATGAATCCTGCGGCCCAGCTGGCGATTATCAGGCAGCTGAGCAGGCATGAATCCTGCGGCCCAGCTGGCGATTATCAGGCAGCTGAGCAGGCATGAATCCTGCGGCCCAGCTGGCGATTATCAGGCAGCTGAGCAGGCATGAATCCTGCGGCCCAGCTGGCGATTATCAGGCAGCTGAGCAGGCATGAATCCTGCGGCCCAGCTGGCGATTATCAGGCAGCTGAGCAGGCATGAATCCTGCGGCCCAGCTGGCGATTATCAGGCAGCTGAGCAGGCATGAATCCTGCGGCCCAGCTGGCGATTATCAGGCAGCTGAGCAGGCATGAATCCTGCGGCCCAGCTGGCGATTATCAGGCAGCTGAGCAGGCATGAATCCTGCGGCCCAGCTGGCGATTATCAGGCAGCTGAGCAGGCATGAATCCTGCGGCCCAGCTGGCGATTATCAGGCAGCTGAGCAGGCATGAATCCTGCGGCCCAGCTGGCGATTATCAGGCAGCTGAGCAGGCATGAATCCTGCGGCCCAGCTGGCGATTATCAGGCAGCTGAGCAGGCATGAATCCTGCGGCCCAGCTGGCGATTATCAGGCAGCTGAGCAGGCATGAATCCTGCGGCCCAGCTGGCGATTATCAGGCAGCTGAGCAGGCATGAATCCTGCGGCCCAGCTGGCGATTATCAGGCAGCTGAGCAGGCGCTGATCCCGCACCTCAGCAGGCACTGATCACGTGCCTGTCATGCAGTGATCAGGTGACTGAGAGGCGCTGATCATGTGACTGCTCATGTGCTGATCAGGTAGCTCTCCTGCACGGATCATGTGCCTCAGCAGGCAAGAATCAAGCAGCTGAGCAGGCATGAATCCTGCGGCCCAGCTGGCGATTATCAGGCAGCTGAGCAGGCATGAATCCTGCGGCCCAGCTGGCGATTATCAGGCAGCTGAGCAGGCATGAATCCTGCGGCCCAGCTGGCGATTATCAGGCAGCTGAGCAGGCATGAATCCTGCGGCCCAGCTGGCGATTATCAGGCAGCTGAGCAGGCGCTGATCCCGCACCTCAGCAGGCACTGATCACGTGCCTGTCATGCAGTGATCAGGTGACTGAGAGGCGCTGATCATGTGACTGCTCATGTGCTGATCAGGTAGCTCTCCTGCACGGATCATGTGCCTCAGCAGGCAAGAATCAAGCAGCTGAGCAGGCATGAATCCTGCGGCCCAGCTGGCGATTATCAGGCAGCTGAGCAGGCATGAATCCTGCGGCCCAGCTGGCGATTATCAGGCAGCTGAGCAGGCATGAATCCTGCGGCCCAGCTGGCGATTATCAGGCAGCTGAGCAGGCATGAATCCTGCGGCCCAGCTGGCGATTATCAGGCAGCTGAGCAGGCATGAATCCTGCGGCCCAGCTGGCGATTATCAGGCAGCTGAGCAGGCATGAATCCTGCGGCCCAGCTGGCGATTGATCAGGCAGCTGAGCAGGCATGAATCCTGCGGCCCAGCTGGCTTATCAGGCAGCTGAGCAGGCATGAATCCTGCGGCCCAGCTGGCGATTATCAGGCAGCTGAGCAGGCATGAATCCTGCGGCCCAGCTGGCGATTATCAGGCAGCTGAGCAGGCATGAATCCTGCGGCCCAGCTGGCGATTATCAGGCAGCTGAGCAGGCATGAATCCTGCGGCCCAGCTGGCGATTATCAGGCAGCTGAGCAGGCATGAATCCTGCGGCCCAGCTGGCGATTATCAGGCAGCTGAGCAGGCATGAATCCTGCGGCCCAGCTGGCGATTATCAGGCAGCTGAGCAGGCATGAATCCTGCGGCCCAGCTGGCGAATCAGGCAGCTGAGCAGGCATGAATCCTGCGGCCCAGCTGGCGATTATCAGGCAGCTGAGCAGGCATGAATCCTGCGGCCCAGCTGGCGATTATCAGGCAGCTGAGCAGGCATGAATCCTGCGGCCCAGCTGGCGATTATCAGGCAGCTGAGCAGGCATGAATCCTGCGGCCCAGCTGGCGATTATCAGGCAGCTGAGCAGGCATGAATCCTGCGGCCCAGCTGGCATTATCAGGCAGCTGAGCAGGCATGAATCCTGCGGCCCAGCTGGCATGTTATCAGGCAGCTGAGCAGGCATGAATCCTGCGCCCAGCTGGCGGTTATCAGGCAGCTGAGCAGGCATGAATCCTGCGGCCCAGCTGGCGATTATCAGGCAGCTGAGCAGGCATGAATCCTGCGGCCCAGCTGGCGATTATCAGGCAGCTGAGCAGGCATGAATCCTGCGGCCCAGCTGGCGATTATCAGGCAGCTGAGCAGGCATGAATCCTGCGGCCCAGCTGGCGATTATCAGGCAGCTGAGCAGGCTGATCCCGCACCTCAGCAGGCACTGATCACGTGCCTGTCATGCAGTGATCAGGTGACTGAGAGGCGCTGATCATGTGACTGCTCATGTGCTGATCAGGTAGCTCTCCTGCACGGATCATGTGCCTCAGCAGGCAAGAATCAGGCAGCTGAGCAGGCATGAATCCTGCGGCCCAGCTGGCGATTATCAGGCAGCTGAGCAGGCATGAATCCTGCGGCCCAGCTGGCGATTATCAGGCAGCTGAGCAGGCATGAATCCTGCGGCCCAGCTGGCGATTATCAGGCAGCTGAGCAGGCATGAATCCTGCGGCCCAGCTGGCGATTATCAGGCAGCTGAGCAGGCATGAATCCTGCGGCCCAGCTGGCACTGATCAGTGCAGCATGAGCAGGTGATGAAGGCGCTGATCATGTGACTGCTCATGTTGATCAGGCAGCTGAGCAGGCATGAATCCTGCGGCCCAGCTGGCAAGAATCAGGCAGCTGAGCAGGCATGAATCCTGCGGCCCAGCTGGCGATTATCAGGCAGCTGAGCAGGCATGAATCCTGCGGCCCAGCTGGCGATTATCAGGCAGCTGAGCAGGCATGAATCCTGCGGCCCAGCTGGCGATTATCAGGCAGCTGAGCAGGCGCTGATCCCGCGGCCCAGCAGGCGACTATCAGTGCAGCTGAGCAGGTGACTGAGAGGCGCTGATCATGTGACTGCTCATGTGCTGATCAGGTAGCTCTCCAGCACGGATCATGTGCCTCAGCAGGCAAGAATCAGGCAGCTGAGCAGGCATGAATCCTGCGGCCCAGCTGGCGATTATCAGGCAGCTGAGCAGGCATGAATCCTGCGGCCCAGCTGGCGATTATCAGGCAGCTGAGCAGGCATGAATCCTGCGGCCCAGCTGGCGATTATCAGGCAGCTGAGCAGGCATGAATCCTGCGGCCCAGCTGGCGATTATCAGGCAGCTGAGCAGGCATGATCCCGCGGCCCAGCTGGCATTGATCAGGTGCTGAGCAGGCATGAATCCTGCGGCCTGGCGATTATCAGGCAGCTCTCCAGCATGAATCCTGTGGCCCAGCAGGCAAGAATCAGGCAGCTGAGCAGGCATGAATCCTGCGGCCCAGCTGGCGATTATCAGGCAGCTGAGCAGGCATGAATCCTGCGGCCCAGCTGGCGATTATCAGGCAGCTGAGCAGGCATGAATCCTGCGGCCCAGCTGGCGATTATCAGGCAGCTGAGCAGGCATGAATCCTGCGGCCCAGCTGGCGATTATCAGGCAGCTGAGCAGGCATGAATCCTGCGGCCCAGCTGGCGATTATCAGGCAGCTGAGCAGGCATGAATCCTGCGGCCCAGCTGGCGATTATCAGGCAGCTGAGCAGGCATGAATCCTGCGGCCCAGCTGGCGGTGATCAGGCAGCTGAGCAGGCATGAATCCTGCGGCCCAGCTGGCGGTTATCAGGCAGCTGAGCAGGCATGAATCCTGCGGCCCAGCTGGCGGAATCAGGCAGCTGAGCAGGCATGAATCCTGCGGCCCAGCTGGCGATTATCAGGCAGCTGAGCAGGCATGAATCCTGCGGCCCAGCTGGCGATTATCAGGCAGCTGAGCAGGCGCTGATCCCGCACCTCAGCAGGCACTGATCACGTGCCTGTCATGCAGTGATCAGGTGACTGAGAGGCGCTGATCATGTGACTGCTCATGTGCTGATCAGGTAGCTCTCCTGCACGGATCATGTGCCTCAGCAGGCAAGAATCAAGCAGCTGAGCAGGCATGAATCCTGCGGCCCAGCTGGCGATTATCAGGCAGCTGAGCAGGCATGAATCCTGCGGCCCAGCTGGCGATTATCAGGCAGCTGAGCAGGCATGAATCCTGCGGCCCAGCTGGCGATTATCAGGCAGCTGAGCAGGCATGAATCCTGCGGCCCAGCTGGCGATTATCAGGCAGCTGAGCAGGCATGAATCCTGCGGCCCAGCTGGCGATTATCAGGCAGCTGAGCAGGCATGAATCCTGCGGCCCAGCTGGCGGTTATCAGGCAGCTGAGCAGGCATGAATCCTGCGGCCCAGCTGGCGATTATCAGGCAGCTGAGCAGGCATGAATCCTGCGGCCCAGCTGGCGATTATCAGGCAGCTGAGCAGGCATGAATCCTGCGGCCCAGCTGGCGATTATCAGGCAGCTGAGCAGGCATGAATCCTGCGGCCCAGCTGGCGATTATCAGGCAGCTGAGCAGGCATGAATCCTGCGGCCCAGCTGGCGATTATCAGGCAGCTGAGCAGGCATGATCCCGCACCTCAGCAGGCACTGATCACGTGCCTGCATGCAGTGATCAGGTGACTGAGAGGCGCTGATCATGGCCTGCTCATGTGCTGATCAGGTAGCTCTCCTGCACGGATCATGTGCCCAGCAGGCAATTATCAGGCAGCTGAGCAGGCATGAATCCTGCGGCCCAGCTGGCGATTATCAGGCAGCTGAGCAGGCATGAATCCTGCGGCCCAGCTGGCGATTATCAGGCAGCTGAGCAGGCATGAATCCTGCGGCCCAGCTGGCGATTATCAGGCAGCTGAGCAGGCATGAATCCTGCGGCCCAGCTGGCGATTATCAGGCAGCTGAGCAGGCTGATCCCGCACCTCAGCAGGCACTGATCACGTGCCTGTCATGCAGTGATCAGGTGACTGAGAGGCGCTGATCATGTGACTGCTCATGTGCTGATCAGGTAGCTCTCCTGCACGGATCATGTGCCTCAGCAGGCAAGAATCAGGCAGCTGAGCAGGCATGAATCCTGCGGCCCAGCTGGCGATTATCAGGCAGCTGAGCAGGCATGAATCCTGCGGCCCAGCTGGCGATTATCAGGCAGCTGAGCAGGCGCTGATCCCGCACCTCAGCAGGCACTGATCACGTGCCTGTCATGCAGTGATCAGGTGACTGAGAGGCGCTGATCATGTGACTGCTCATGTGCTGATCAGGTAGCTCTCCTGCACGGATCATGTGCCTCAGCAGGCAAGAATCAAGCAGCTGAGCAGGCATGAATCCTGCGGCCCAGCTGGCGATTATCAGGCAGCTGAGCAGGCATGAATCCTGCGGCCCAGCTGGCGATTATCAGGCAGCTGAGCAGGCATGAATCCTGCGGCCCAGCTGGCGATTATCAGGCAGCTGAGCAGGCATGAATCCTGCGGCCCAGCTGGCGATTATCAGGCAGCTGAGCAGGCATGAATCCTGCGGCCCAGCTGGCGATTATCAGGCAGCTGAGCAGGCATGAATCCTGCGGCCCAGCTGGCGGTTATCAGGCAGCTGAGCAGGCATGAATCCTGCGGCCCAGCTGGCGGTTATCAGGCAGCTGAGCAGGCATGAATCCTGCGGCCCAGCTGGCGATTATCAGGCAGCTGAGCAGGCATGAATCCTGCGGCCCAGCTGGCGTTATCAGGCAGCTGAGCAGGCATGAATCCTGCGGCCCAGCTGGCGATTATCAGGCAGCTGAGCAGGCATGAATCCTGCGGCCCAGCTGGCGATTATCAGGCAGCTGAGCAGGCGCTGATCCCGCACCTCAGCAGGCACTGATCACGTGCCTGTCATGCAGTGATCAGGTGACTGAGAGGCGCTGATCATGTGACTGCTCATGTGCTGATCAGGTAGCTCTCCTGCACGGATCATGTGCCTCAGCAGGCAAGAATCAGGCAGCTGAGCAGGCATGAATCCTGCGGCCCAGCTGGCGATTATCAGGCAGCTGAGCAGGCATGAATCCTGCGGCCCAGCTGGCGATTATCAGGCAGCTGAGCAGGCATGAATCCTGCGGCCCAGCTGGCGATTATCAGGCAGCTGAGCAGGCATGAATCCTGCGGCCCAGCTGGCGATTATCAGGCAGCTGAGCAGGCGCTGATCCCGCACCTCAGCAGGCACTGATCACGTGCCTGTCATGCAGTGATCAGGTGACTGAGAGGCGCTGATCATGTGACTGCTCATGTGCTGATCAGGTAGCTCTCCTGCACGGATCATGTGCCTCAGCATGCAAGAATCAAGCAGCTGAGCAGGCATGAATCCTGCGGCCCAGCTGGCGATTATCAGGCAGCTGAGCAGGCATGAATCCTGCGGCCCAGCTGGCGATTATCAGGCAGCTGAGCAGGCATGAATCCTGCGGCCCAGCTGGCGATTATCAGGCAGCTGAGCAGGCATGAATCCTGCGGCCCAGCTGGCGATTATCAGGCAGCTGAGCAGGCATGAATCCTGCGGCCCAGCTGGCGGTTATCAGGCAGCTGAGCACGCACGAATCCTGCGGCCCAGCTGGCGGTTATCAGGCAGCTGAGCAGGCATGAATCCTGCGGCCCAGCTGGCGATTATCAGGCAGCTGAGCAGGCATGAATCCTGCGGCCCAGCTGGCGATTATCAGGCAGCTGAGCAGGCATGAATCCTGCGGCCCAGCTGGCGATTATCAGGCAGCTGAGCAGGCATGAATCCTGCGGCCCAGCTGGCGATTATCAGGCAGCTGAGCAGGCATGAATCCTGCGGCCCAGCTGGCGATTATCAGGCAGCTGAGCAGGCATGAATCCTGCGGCCCAGCTGGCGATTATCAGGCAGCTGAGCAGGCATGAATCCTGCGGCCCAGCTGGCGGTTATCAGGCAGCTGAGCAGGCATGAATCCTGCGGCCCAGCTGGCGTTATCAGGCAGCTGAGCAGGCATGAATCCTGCGGCCCAGCTGGCGGTTATCAGGCAGCTGAGCAGGCATGAATCCTGCGGCCCAGCTGGCGATTATCAGGCAGCTGAGCAGGCATGAATCCTGCGGCCCAGCTGGCGATTATCAGGCAGCTGAGCAGGCATGAATCCTGCGGCCCAGCTGGCGATTATCAGGCAGCTGAGCAGGCATGAATCCTGCGGCCCAGCTGGCGATTATCAGGCAGCTGAGCAGGCGCTGATCCCGCACCTCAGCAGGCACTGATCACGTGCCTGTCATGCAGTGATCAGGTGACTGAGAGGCGCTGATCATGTGACTGCTCATGTGCTGATCAGGTAGCTCTCCTGCACGGATCATGTGCCTCAGCAGGCAAGAATCAAGCAGCTGAGCAGGCATGAATCCTGCGGCCCAGCTGGCGATTATCAGGCAGCTGAGCAGGCATGAATCCTGCGGCCCAGCTGGCGATTATCAGGCAGCTGAGCAGGCATGAATCCTGCGGCCCAGCTGGCGATTATCAGGCAGCTGAGCAGGCATGAATCCTGCGGCCCAGCTGGCGATTATCAGGCAGCTGAGCAGGCATGAATCCTGCGGCCCAGCTGGCGATTATCAGGCAGCTGAGCAGGCATGAATCCTGCGGCCCAGCTGGCGGTTATCAGGCAGCTGAGCAGGCATGAATCCTGCGGCCCAGCTGGCGATTATCAGGCAGCTGAGCAGGCATGAATCCTGCGGCCCAGCTGGCGGTTATCAGGCAGCTGAGCAGGCATGAATCCTGCGGCCCAGCTGGCGGTTATCAGGCAGCTGAGCAGGCATGAATCCTGCGGCCCAGCTGGCGATTATCAGGCAGCTGAGCAGGCATGAATCCTGCGGCCCAGCTGGCGATTATCAGGCAGCTGAGCAGGCTGATCCCGCACCTCAGCAGGCACTGATCACGTGCCTGTCATGCAGTGATCAGGTGACTGAGAGGCGCTGATCATGTGACTGCTCATGTGCTGATCAGGTAGCTCTCCTGCACGGATCATGTGCCTCAGCAGGCAAGAATCAAGCAGCTGAGCAGGCATGAATCCTGCGGCCCAGCTGGCGATTATCAGGCAGCTGAGCAGGCATGAATCCTGCGGCCCAGCTGGCGATTATCAGGCAGCTGAGCAGGCATGAATCCTGCGGCCCAGCTGGCGATTATCAGGCAGCTGAGCAGGCATGAATCCTGCGGCCCAGCTGGCGATTATCAGGCAGCTGAGCAGGCTGATCCCGCACCTCAGCAGGCACTGATCACGTGCCTGTCATGCAGTGATCAGGTGACTGAGAGGCGCTGATCATGTGACTGCTCATGTGCTGATCAGGTAGCTCTCCTGCACGGATCATGTGCCTCAGCAGGCAAGAATCAAGCAGCTGAGCAGGCATGAATCCTGCGGCCCAGCTGGCGATTATCAGGCAGCTGAGCAGGCATGAATCCTGCGGCCCAGCTGGCGATTATCAGGCAGCTGAGCAGGCATGAATCCTGCGGCCCAGCTGGCGATTATCAGGCAGCTGAGCAGGCATGAATCCTGCGGCCCAGCTGGCGATTATCAGGCAGCTGAGCAGGCATGAATCCTGCGGCCCAGCTGGCGATTATCAGGCAGCTGAGCAGGCATGAATCCTGCGGCCCAGCTGGCGATTATCAGGCAGCTGAGCAGGCATGAATCCTGCGGCCCAGCTGGCGATTATCAGGCAGCTGAGCAGGCATGAATCCTGCGGCCCAGCTGGCGATTATCAGGCAGCTGAGCAGGCATGAATCCTGCGGCCCAGCTGGCGATTATCAGGCAGCTGAGCAGGCATGAATCCTGCGGCCCAGCTGGCGATTATCAGGCAGCTGAGCAGGCATGAATCCTGCGGCCCAGCTGGCGTTATCAGGCAGCTGAGCAGGCATGAATCCTGCGGCCCAGCTGGCGATTATCAGGCAGCTGAGCAGGCATGAATCCTGCGGCCCAGCTGGCGATTATCAGGCAGCTGAGCAGGCATGAATCCTGCGGCCCAGCTGGCGATTATCAGGCAGCTGAGCAGGCGCTGATCCCGCACCTCAGCAGGCACTGATCACGTGCCTGTCATGCAGTCAGGTGACTGAGAGGCGCTGATCATGTGACTGCTCATGTGCTGATCAGGCAGCTCTCCTGCACGGATCATGTGCCCAGCTGGCATTATCAGGCAGCTGAGCAGGCATGAATCCTGCGGCCCAGCTGGCGATTATCAGGCAGCTGAGCAGGCATGAATCCTGCGGCCCAGCTGGCGATTATCAGGCAGCTGAGCAGGCATGAATCCTGCGGCCCAGCTGGCGATTATCAGGCAGCTGAGCAGGCATGAATCCTGCGGCCCAGCTGGCGATTATCAGGCAGCTGAGCAGGCATGAATCCTGCGGCCCAGCTGGCGATTATCAGGCAGCTGAGCAGGCATGAATCCTGCGGCCCAGCTGGCGATTATCAGGCAGCTGAGCAGGCATGAATCCTGCGGCCCAGCTGGCGATTATCAGGCAGCTGAGCAGGCATGAATCCTGCGGCCCAGCTGGCGGTTATCAGGCAGCTGAGCAGGCATGAATCCTGCGGCCCAGCTGGCGTTATCAGGCAGCTGAGCAGGCATGAATCCTGCGGCCCAGCTGGCGATTATCAGGCAGCTGAGCAGGCATGAATCCTGCGGCCCAGCTGGCGATTATCAGGCAGCTGAGCAGGCATGAATCCTGCGGCCCAGCTGGCGATTATCAGGCAGCTGAGCAGGCATGAATCCTGCGGCCCAGCTGGCGATTATCAGGCAGCTGAGCAGGCGCTGATCCCGCACCTCAGCAGGCACTGATCACGTGCCTGTCATGCAGTGATCAGGTGACTGAGAGGCGCTGATCATGTGACTGCTCATGTGCTGATCAGGTAGCTCTCCTGCACGGATCATGTGCCTCAGCAGGCAAGAATCAAGCAGCTGAGCAGGCATGAATCCTGCGGCCCAGCTGGCGATTATCAGGCAGCTGAGCAGGCATGAATCCTGCGGCCCAGCTGGCGATTATCAGGCAGCTGAGCAGGCATGAATCCTGCGGCCCAGCTGGCGATTATCAGGCAGCTGAGCAGGCATGAATCCTGCGGCCCAGCTGGCGATTATCAGGCAGCTGAGCAGGCATGAATCCTGCGGCCCAGCTGGCGATTATCAGGCAGCTGAGCAGGCATGAATCCTGCGGCCCAGCTGGCGGTTATCAGGCAGCTGAGCAGGCATGAATCCTGCGGCCCAGCTGGCGGTTATCAGGCAGCTGAGCAGGCATGAATCCTGCGGCCCAGCTGGCGATTATCAGGCAGCTGAGCAGGCATGAATCCTGCGGCCCAGCTGGCGATTATCAGGCAGCTGAGCAGGCATGAATCCTGCGGCCCAGCTGGCGATTATCAGGCAGCTGAGCAGGCATGAATCCTGCGGCCCAGCTGGCGATTATCAGGCAGCTGAGCAGGCGCTGATCCCGCACCTCAGCAGGCACTGATCACGTGCCTGTCATGCAGTGATCAGGTGACTGAGAGGCGCTGATCATGTGACTGCTCATGTGCTGATCAGGTAGCTCTCCTGCACGGATCATGTGCCTCAGCAGGCAAGAATCAAGCAGCTGAGCAGGCATGAATCCTGCGGCCCAGCTGGCGATTATCAGGCAGCTGAGCAGGCATGAATCCTGCGGCCCAGCTGGCGATTATCAGGCAGCTGAGCAGGCATGAATCCTGCGGCCCAGCTGGCGATTATCAGGCAGCTGAGCAGGCATGAATCCTGCGGCCCAGCTGGCGATTATCAGGCAGCTGAGCAGGCGCTGATCCCGCACCTCAGCAGGCACTGATCACGTGCCTGTCATGCAGTGATCAGGTGACTGAGAGGCGCTGATCATGTGACTGCTCATGTGCTGATCAGGTAGCTCTCCTGCACGGATCATGTGCCTCAGCAGGCAAGAATCAAGCAGCTGAGCAGGCATGAATCCTGCGGCCCAGCTGGCGATTATCAGGCAGCTGAGCAGGCATGAATCCTGCGGCCCAGCTGGCGATTATCAGGCAGCTGAGCAGGCATGAATCCTGCGGCCCAGCTGGCGATTATCAGGCAGCTGAGCAGGCATGAATCCTGCGGCCCAGCTGGCGATTATCAGGCAGCTGAGCAGGCATGAATCCTGCGGCCCAGCTGGCGATTATCAGGCAGCTGAGCAGGCATGAATCCTGCGGCCCAGCTGGCGATTATCAGGCAGCTGAGCAGGCATGAATCCTGCGGCCCAGCTGGCGATTATCAGGCAGCTGAGCAGGCATGAATCCTGCGGCCCAGCTGGCGATTATCAGGCAGCTGAGCAGGCATGAATCCTGCGGCCCAGCTGGCGATTATCAGGCAGCTGAGCAGGCATGAATCCTGCGGCCCAGCTGGCGATTATCAGGCAGCTGAGCAGGCATGAATCCTGCGGCCCAGCTGGCGATTATCAGGCAGCTGAGCAGGCTGATCCCGCACCTCAGCAGGCACTGATCACGTGCCTGTCATGCAGTGATCAGGTGACTGAGAGGCGCTGATCATGTGACTGCTCATGTGCTGATCAGGTAGCTCTCCTGCACGGATCATGTGCCTCAGCAGGCAAGAATCAGGCAGCTGAGCAGGCATGAATCCTGCGGCCCAGCTGGCGATTATCAGGCAGCTGAGCAGGCATGAATCCTGCGGCCCAGCTGGCGATTATCAGGCAGCTGAGCAGGCATGAATCCTGCGGCCCAGCTGGCGATTATCAGGCAGCTGAGCAGGCATGAATCCTGCGGCCCAGCTGGCGATTATCAGGCAGCTGAGCAGGCGCTGATCCCGCACCTCAGCAGGCACTGATCACGTGCCTGTCATGCAGTGATCAGGTGACTGAGAGGCGCTGATCATGTGACTGCTCATGTGCTGATCAGGTAGCTCTCCTGCACGGATCATGTGCCTCAGCAGGCAAGAATCAAGCAGCTGAGCAGGCATGAATCCTGCGGCCCAGCTGGCGATTATCAGGCAGCTGAGCAGGCATGAATCCTGCGGCCCAGCTGGCGATTATCAGGCAGCTGAGCAGGCATGAATCCTGCGGCCCAGCTGGCGATTATCAGGCAGCTGAGCAGGCATGATCCCGCCCAGCAGGCACTGATCACGTGCCTGTCATGCAGTGATCAGGTGACTGAGAGGCGCTGATCATGTGACTGCTCATGTGCTGATCAGGTAGCTCTCCTGCATGGATCATGTGCCTCAGCAGGCAAGAATCAAGCAGCTGAGCAGGCATGAATCCTGCGGCCCAGCTGGCGATTATCAGGCAGCTGAGCAGGCATGAATCCTGCGGCCCAGCTGGCGATTATCAGGCAGCTGAGCAGGCATGAATCCTGCGGCCCAGCTGGCGATTATCAGGCAGCTGAGCAGGCATGAATCCTGCGGCCCAGCTGGCGATTATCAGGCAGCTGAGCAGGCATGAATCCTGCGGCCCAGCTGGCGATTATCAGGCAGCTGAGCAGGCATGAATCCTGCGGCCCAGCTGGCGATTATCAGGCAGCTGAGCAGGCATGAATCCTGCGGCCCAGCTGGCGATTATCAGGCAGCTGAGCAGGCATGAATCCTGCGGCCCAGCTGGCGATTATCAGGCAGCTGAGCAGGCATGAATCCTGCGGCCCAGCTGGCGATTATCAGGCAGCTGAGCAGGCATGAATCCTGCGGCCCAGCTGGCGATTATCAGGCAGCTGAGCAGGCGCTGATCCCGCACCTCAGCAGGCACTGATCACGTGCCTGTCATGCAGTGATCAGGTGACTGAGAGGCGCTGATCATGTGACTGCTCATGTGCTGATCAGGTAGCTCTCCTGCACGGATCATGTGCCTCAGCAGGCAAGAATCAAGCAGCTGAGCAGGCATGAATCCTGCGGCCCAGCTGGCGATTATCAGGCAGCTGAGCAGGCATGAATCCTGCGGCCCAGCTGGCGATTATCAGGCAGCTGAGCAGGCATGAATCCTGCGGCCCAGCTGGCGATTATCAGGCAGCTGAGCAGGCATGAATCCTGCGGCCCAGCTGGCGATTATCAGGCAGCTGAGCAGGCATGATCCCGCCCAGCAGGCACTGATCACGTGCCTGTCATGCAGTGATCAGGTGACTGAGGCGCTGATCATGTGACTGCTCATGTGCTGATCAGGCAGCTGAGCTGCACGGATCATGTGCCTCAGCAGGCAAGAATCAGGCAGCTGAGCAGGCATGAATCCTGCGGCCCAGCTGGCGATTATCAGGCAGCTGAGCAGGCATGAATCCTGCGGCCCAGCTGGCGATTATCAGGCAGCTGAGCAGGCATGAATCCTGCGGCCCAGCTGGCGATTATCAGGCAGCTGAGCAGGCATGAATCCTGCGGCCCAGCTGGCGATTATCAGGCAGCTGAGCAGGCATGAATCCTGCGGCCCAGCTGGCGATTATCAGGCAGCTGAGCAGGCATGAATCCTGCGGCCCAGCTGGCGATTATCAGGCAGCTGAGCAGGCATGAATCCTGCGGCCCAGCTGGCGGTTATCAGGCAGCTGAGCAGGCATGAATCCTGCGGCCCAGCTGGCGGTTATCAGGCAGCTGAGCAGGCATGAATCCTGCGGCCCAGCTGGCGGTTATCAGGCAGCTGAGCAGGCATGAATCCTGCGGCCCAGCTGGCGATTATCAGGCAGCTGAGCAGGCATGAATCCTGCGGCCCAGCTGGCGATTATCAGGCAGCTGAGCAGGCGCTGATCCCGCACCTCAGCAGGCACTGATCACGTGCCTGTCATGCAGTGATCAGGTGACTGAGAGGCGCTGATCATGTGACTGCTCATGTGCTGATCAGGTAGCTCTCCTGCACGGATCATGTGCCTCAGCAGGCAAGAATCAAGCAGCTGAGCAGGCATGAATCCTGCGGCCCAGCTGGCGATTATCAGGCAGCTGAGCAGGCATGAATCCTGCGGCCCAGCTGGCGATTATCAGGCAGCTGAGCAGGCATGAATCCTGCGGCCCAGCTGGCGATTATCAGGCAGCTGAGCAGGCATGAATCCTGCGGCCCAGCTGGCGATTATCAGGCAGCTGAGCAGGCATGAATCCTGCGGCCCAGCTGGCGATTATCAGGCAGCTGAGCAGGCATGAATCCTGCGGCCCAGCTGGCGATTATCAGGCAGCTGAGCAGGCATGAATCCTGCGGCCCAGCTGGCGATTATCAGGCAGCTGAGCAGGCATGAATCCTGCGGCCCAGCTGGCGATTATCAGGCAGCTGAGCAGGCATGAATCCTGCGGCCCAGCTGGCGATTATCAGGCAGCTGAGCAGGCATGAATCCTGCGGCCCAGCTGGCGATTATCAGGCAGCTGAGCAGGCATGAATCCTGCGGCCCAGCTGGCGATTATCAGGCAGCTGAGCAGGCGCTGATCCCGCACCTCAGCAGGCACTGATCACGTGCCTGTCATGCAGTGATCAGGTGACTGAGAGGCGCTGATCATGTGACTGCTCATGTGCTGATCAGGTAGCTCTCCTGCACGGATCATGTGCCTCAGCAGGCAAGAATCAAGCAGCTGAGCAGGCATGAATCCTGCGGCCCAGCTGGCGATTATCAGGCAGCTGAGCAGGCATGAATCCTGCGGCCCAGCTGGCGATTATCAGGCAGCTGAGCAGGCATGAATCCTGCGGCCCAGCTGGCGATTATCAGGCAGCTGAGCAGGCATGAATCCTGCGGCCCAGCTGGCGATTATCAGGCAGCTGAGCAGGCATGATCCCGCACCTCAGCAGGCACTGATCACGTGCCTGTCATGCAGTGATCAGGTGACTGAGAGGCGCTGATCATGTGACTGCTCATGTGCTGATCAGGTAGCTCTCCTGCACGGATCATGTGCCTCAGCAGGCAAGAATCAAGCAGCTGAGCAGGCATGAATCCTGCGGCCCAGCTGGCGATTATCAGGCAGCTGAGCAGGCATGAATCCTGCGGCCCAGCTGGCGATTATCAGGCAGCTGAGCAGGCATGAATCCTGCGGCCCAGCTGGCGATTATCAGGCAGCTGAGCAGGCATGAATCCTGCGGCCCAGCTGGCGATTATCAGGCAGCTGAGCAGGCATGAATCCTGCGGCCCAGCTGGCGATTATCAGGCAGCTGAGCAGGCATGAATCCTGCGGCCCAGCTGGCGATTATCAGGCAGCTGAGCAGGCATGAATCCTGCGGCCCAGCTGGCGATTATCAGGCAGCTGAGCAGGCATGAATCCTGCGGCCCAGCTGGCGATTATCAGGCAGCTGAGCAGGCATGAATCCTGCGGCCCAGCTGGCGATTATCAGGCAGCTGAGCAGGCATGAATCCTGCGGCCCAGCTGGCGATTATCAGGCAGCTGAGCAGGCATGAATCCTGCGGCCCAGCTGGCGATTATCAGGCAGCTGAGCAGGCATGAATCCTGCGGCCCAGCTGGCGATTATCAGGCAGCTGAGCAGGCATGAATCCTGCGGCCCTGCTGGCGATTATCAGGCAGCTGAGCAGGCATGAATCCTGCGGCCCAGCTGGCGATTATCAGGCAGCTGAGCAGGCATGAATCCTGCGGCCCAGCTGGCGATTATCAGGCAGCTGAGCAGGCATGAATCCTGCGGCCCAGCTGGCGATTATCAGGCAGCTGAGCAGGCATGAATCCTGCGGCCCAGCTGGCGATTATCAGGCAGCTGAGCAGGCATGAATCCTGCGGCCCAGCTGGCGGTTATCAGGCAGCTGAGCAGGCATGAATCCTGCGGCCCAGCTGGCGATTATCAGGCAGCTGAGCAGGCATGAATCCTGCGGCCCAGCTGGCGATTATCAGGCAGCTGAGCAGGCATGAATCCTGCGGCCCAGCTGGCGATTATCAGGCAGCTGAGCAGGCGCTGATCCCGCACCTCAGCAGGCACTGATCACGTGCCTGTCATGCATTGATCAGGTGACTGAGAGGCGCTGATCATGTGACTGCTCATGTGCTGATCAGGTAGCTCTCCTGCACGGATCATGTGCCTCAGCAGGCAAGAATCAAGCAGCTGAGCAGGCATGAATCCTGCGGCCCAGCTGGCGATTATCAGGCAGCTGAGCAGGCATGAATCCTGCGGCCCAGCTGGCGATTATCAGGCAGCTGAGCAGGCATGAATCCTGCGGCCCAGCTGGCGATTATCAGGCAGCTGAGCAGGCATGAATCCTGCGGCCCAGCTGGCGATTATCAGGCAGCTGAGCAGGCATGAATCCTGCGGCCCAGCTGGCGATTATCAGGCAGCTGAGCAGGCATGAATCCTGCGGCCCAGCTGGCGATTATCAGGCAGCTGAGCAGGCATGAATCCTGCGGCCCAGCTGGCGATTATCAGGCAGCTGAGCAGGCATGAATCCTGCGGCCCAGCTGGCGATTATCAGGCAGCTGAGCAGGCATGAATCCTGCGGCCCAGCTGGCGGTTATCAGGCAGCTGAGCAGGCATGAATCCTGCGGCCCAGCTGGCGATTATCAGGCAGCTGAACAGGCATGAATCCTGCGGCCCAGCTGGCGATTATCAGGCAGCTGAGCAGGCGCTGCTCCCGCACCTCAGCAGGCACTGATCACGTGCCTGTCATGCAGTGATCAGGTGACTGAGAGGCGCTGATCATGTGACTGCTCATGTGCTGATCAGGTAGCTCTCCTGCACGGATCATGTGCCTCAGCAGGCAAGAATCAAGCAGCTGAGCAGGCATGAATCCTGCGGCCCAGCTGGCGATTATCAGGCATCTGAGCAGGCATGAATCCTGCGGCCCAGCTGGCGATTATCAGGCAGCTGAGCAGGCATGAATCCTGCGGCCCTGCTGGCGTTTATCAGGCAGCTGAGCAGGCATGAATCCTGCGGCCCAGCTGGCGTTTATCAGGCAGCTGAGCAGGCATGAATCCTGCGGCCCAGCTGGCGATTATCAGGCAGCGGAGCAGGCATGAATCCTGCGGCCCAGCTGGCGATTATCAGGCAGCTGAGCAGGCATGAATCCTGCGGCCCAGCTGGCGATTATCAGGCAGCTGAGCAGGCATGAATCCTGCGGCCCAGCTGGCGATTATCAGGCAGCTGAGCAGGCATGAATCCTGCGGCCCAGCTGGCGATTATCAGGCAGCTGAGCAGGCATGAATCCTGCGGCCCAGCTGGCGATTATCAGGCAGCTGAGCAGGCATGAATCCTGCGGCCCAGCTGGCGATTATCAGGCAGCTGAGCAGGCATGAATCCTGCGGCCCAGCTGGCGGTAATCAGGCAGCTGAGCAGGCATGAATCCTGCGGCCCAGCTGGCGATTATCAGGCAGCTGAGCAGGCATGAATCCTGCGGCCCAGCTGGCGATTATCAGGCAGCTGAGCAGGCATGAATCCTGCGGCCCAGCTGGCGGTTATCAGGCAGCTGAGCAGGCATGAATTCTGCGGCCCAGCTGGCGATTATCAGGCAGCTGAGCAGGCATGAATTCTGCGGCCCAGCTGGCGATTATCAGGCAGCTGAGCAGGCGCTGATCCCGCACCTCAGCAGGCACTGATCACGTGTCTGTCATGCAGTGATCAGGTGACTGAGAGGCGCTGATCATGTGACTGCTCATGTGCTGATCAGGTAGCTCTCCTGCACGGATCATGTGCTCAGCAGGCAAGAATCAAGCAGCTGAGCAGGCATGAATCCTGCGGCCCAGCTGTCGATTATCAGGCAGCTGAGCAGGCATGAATCCTGCGGCCCAGCTGGCGATTATCAGGCAGCTCAGCAGGCATGAATCCTGCGGTCCAGCTGGCGATTATCAGGCAGCTGAGCAGGCATGAATCCTGCGGCCCAGCTGGCGATTATCAGGCAGCTGAGCAGGCGCTGATCCCGCACCTCAGCAGGCACTGATCACGTGCCTGTCATGCAGTGATCAGGTGACTGAGAGGCGCTGATCATGTGACTGCTCATGTGCTGATCAGGTAGCTCTCCTGCACGGATCATGTGCCCAGCAGGCAAGAATCAAGCAGCTGAGCAGGCATGAATCCTGCGGCCCAGCTGGCGATTATCAGGCAGCTGAGCAGGCATGAATCCTGCGGCCCAGCTGGCGATTATCAGGCAGCTGAGCAGGCATGAATCCTGCGGCCCAGCTGGCGATTATCAGGCAGCTGAGCAGGCATGAATCCTGCGGCCCAGCTGGCGATTATCAGGCAGCTGAGAAGGCATGAATCCTGCGGCCCAGCTGGCGATTATCAGGCAGCTGAGCAGGCATGAATCCTGCGGCCCAGCTGGCGATTATCAGGCAGCTGAGAAGGCATGAATCCTGCGGCCCAGCTGGCGATTATCAGGCAGCTGAGCAGGCATGAATCCTGCGGCCCAGCTGGCGATTATCAGGCAGCTGAGCAGGCATGAATCCTGCGGCCCAGCTGGCGGTTATCAGGCAGCTGAGCAGGCATGAATCCTGCGGCCCAGCTGGCGATTATCAGGCAGCTGAGCAGGCATGAATCCTGCGGCCCAGCTGGCGATTATCAGGCAGCTGAGCAGGCATGAATCCTGCGGCCCAGCTGGCGATTATCAGGCAGCTGAGCAGGCGCTGATCCCGCACCTCAGCAGGCACTGATCACGTGCCTGTCATGCAGTGATCAGGTGACTGAGAGGCGCTGATCATGTGACTGCTCATGTGCTGATCAGGTAGCTCTCCTGCACGGATCATGTGCCTCAGCAGGCAAGAATCAAGCAGCTGAGCAGGCATGAATCCTGCGGCCCAGCTGGCGATTATCAGGCAGCTGAGCAGGCATGAATCCTGCGGCCCAGCTGGCGATTATCAGGCAGCTGAGCAGGCATGAATCCTGCGGCCCTGCTGGCGATTATCAGGCAGCTGAGCAGGCATGAATCCTGCGGCCCAGCTGGCGATTATCAGGCAGCTGAGCAGGCATGAATCCTGCGGCCCAGCTGGCGATTATCAGGCAGCGGAGCAGGCATGAATCCTGCGGCCCAGCTGGCGATTATCAGGCAGCTGAGCAGGCATGAATCCTGCGGCCCAGCTGGCGATTATCAGGCAGCTGAGCAGGCATGAATCCTGCGGCCCAGCTGGCGGTTATCAGGCAGCTGAGCAGGCATGAATCCTGCGGCCCAGCTGGCGATTATCAGGCAGCTGAGCAGGCATGAATCCTGCGGCCCAGCTGGCGATTATCAGGCAGCTGAGCAGGCATGAATCCTGCGGCCCAGCTGGCGATTATCAGGCAGCTGAGCAGGTGCTGATCCCGCACCTCAGCAGGCACTGATCACTTGCCTGTCATGCAGTGATCAGGTGACTGAGAGGCGCTGATCATGTGACTGCTCATGTGCTGATCAGGTAGCTCTCCTGCACGGATCATGTGCTCAGCAGGCAAGAATCAAGCAGCTGAGCAGGCATGAATCCTGCGGCCCAGCTGGCGATTATCAGGCAGCTGAGAAGGCATGAATCCTGCGGTCCAGCTGGCGATTATCAGGCAGCTGAGCAGGCATGAATCCTGCGGCCCAGCTGGCGATTATCAGGCAGCTGAGCAGGCATGAATCCTGCGGCCCAGCTGGCGGTTATCAGGCAGCTGAGCAGGCATGAATCCTGCGGCCCAGCTGGCGATTATCAGGCAGCTGAGCAGGCATGAATCCTGCGGCCCAGCTGGCGATTATCAGGCAGCTGAGCAGGCATGAATCCTGCGGCCCAGCTGGCGATTATCAGGCAGCTGAGCAGGCGCTGATCCCGCACCTCAGCAGGCACTGATCACGTGCCTGTCATGCAGTGATCAGGTGACTGAGAGGCGCTGATCATGTGACTGCTCATGTGCTGATCAGGTAGCTCTCCTGCACGGATCATGTGCCTCAGCAGGCAAGAATCAAGCAGCTGAGCAGGCATGAATCCTGCGGCCCAGCTGGCGATTATCAGGCAGCTGAGCAGGCATGAATCCTGCGGCCCAGCTGGCGATTATCAGGCAGCTGAGCAGGCATGAATCCTGCGGCCCTGCTGGCGATTATCAGGCAGCTGAGCAGGCATGAATCCTGCGGCCCAGCTGGCGATTATCAGGCAGCTGAGCAGGCATGAATCCTGCGGCCCAGCTGGCGATTATCAGGCAGCGGAGCAGGCATGAATCCTGCGGCCCAGCTGGCGGTTATCAGGCAGCTGAGCAGGCATGAATCCTGCGGCCCAGCTGGCGGTTATCAGGCAGCTGAGCAGGCATGAATCCTGCGGCCCAGCTGGCGATTATCAGGCAGCTGAGCAGGCATGAATCCTGCGGCCCAGCTGGCGATTATCAGGCAGCTGAGCAGGCATGAATCCTGCGGCCCAGCTGGCGATTATCAGGCAGCTGAGCAGGCATGAATCCTGCGGCCCAGCTGGCGATTATCAGGCAGCTGAGCAGGCATGAATCCTGCGGCCCAGCTGGCGGTAATCAGGCAGCTGAGCAGGCATGAATCCTGCGGCCCAGCTGGCGATTATCAGGCAGCTGAGCAGGCATGAATCCTGCGGCCCAGCTGGCGGTTATCAGGCAGCTGAGCAGGCATGAATCCTGCGGCCCAGCTGGCGATTATCAGGCAGCTGAGCAGGCATGAATCCTGCGGCCCAGCTGGCGATTATCAGGCAGCTGAGCAGGCATGAATTCTGCGGCCCAGCTGGCGATTATCAGGCAGCTGAGCAGGCGCTGATCCCGCACCTCAGCAGGCACTGATCACGTGTCTGTCATGCAGTGATCAGGTGACTGAGAGGCGCTGATCATGTGACTGCTCATGTGCTGATCAGGTAGCTCTCCTGCACGGATCATGTGCCTCAGCAGGCAAGAATCAAGCAGCTGAGCAGGCATGAAACCTGCGGCCCAGCTGGCGATTATCAGGCAGCTGAGCAGGCATGAATCCTGCGGCCCAGCTGGCGATTATCAGGCAGCTGAGCAGGCATGAATCCTGCGGCCCAGCTGGCGATTATCAGGCAGCTGAGCAGGCATGAATCCTGCGGCCCAGCTGGCGATTATCAGGCAGCTGAGCAGGTGCTGATCCCGCACCTCAGCAGGCACTGATCACGTGCCTGTCATGCAGTGATCAGGTGACTGAGAGGCGCTGATCATGTGACTGCTCATGTGCTGATCAGGTAGCTCTCCTGCACGGATCATGTGCCTCAGCAGGCAAGAATCAAGCAGCTGAGCAGGCATGAATCCTGCGGCCCAGCTGGCGATTATCAGGCAGCTGAGCAGGCATGAATCCTGCGGCCCAGCTGGCGATTATCAGGCAGCTGAGCAGGCATGAATCCTGCGGCCCAGCTGGCGATTATCAGGCAGCTGAGCAGGCATGAATCCTGCGGCCCAGCTGGCGATTATCAGGCAGCTGAGAAGGCATGAATCCTGCGGCCCAGCTGGCGATTATCAGGCAGCTGAGCAGGCATGAATCCTGCGGCCCAGCTGGCGATTATCAGGCAGCTGAGAAGGCATGAATCCTGCGGCCCAGCTGGCGATTATCAGGCAGCTGAGCAGGCATGAATCCTGCGGCCCAGCTGGCGATTATCAGGCAGCTGAGGAGGCATGAATCCTGCGGCCCAGCTGGCGATTATCAGGCAGCAGAGCAGGCATGAATCCTGCGGCCCAGCTGGCGGTTATCAGGCAGCTGAGCAGGCATGAATCCTGCGGCCCAGCTGGCGATTATCAGGCAGCTGAGCAGGCATGAATCCTGCGGCCCAGCTGGCGATTATCAGGCAGCTGAGCAGGCGCTGATCCCGCACCTCAGCAGGCACTGATCACGTGCCTGTCATGCAGTGATCAGGTGACTGAGAGGCGCTGATCATGTGACTGCTCATGTGCTGATCAGGTAGCTCTCCTGCACGGATCATGTGCCTCAGCAGGCAAGAATCAGGCAGCTGAGCAGGCATGAATCCTGCGGCCCAGCTGGCGATTATCAGGCAGCTGAGCAGGCATGAATCCTGCGGCCCAGCTGGCGATTATCAGGCAGCTGAGCAGGCATGAATCCTGCGGCCCTGCTGGCGATTATCAGGCAGCTGAGCAGGCATGAATCCTGCGGCCCAGCTGGCGATTATCAGGCAGCTGAGCAGGCATGAATCCTGCGGCCCAGCTGGCGATTATCAGGCAGCGGAGCAGGCATGAATCCTGCGGCCCAGCTGGCGGTTATCAGGCAGCTGAGCAGGCATGAATCCTGCGGCCCAGCTGGCGGTTATCAGGCAGCTGAGCAGGCATGAATCCTGCGGCCCAGCTGGCGATTATCAGGCAGCTGAGCAGGCATGAATCCTGCGGCCCAGCTGGCGGTTATCAGGCAGCTGAGCAGGCATGAATCCTGCGGCCCAGCTGGCGATTATCAGGCAGCTGAGCAGGCATGAATCCTGCGGCCCAGCTGGCGATTATCAGGCAGCTGAGCAGGCGCTGATCCCGCACCTCAGCAGGCACTGATCACTTGCCTGTCATGCAGTGATCAGGTGACTGAGAGGCGCTGATCATGTGACTGCTCATGTGCTGATCAGGTAGCTCTCCTGCACGGATCATGTGCCTCAGCAGGCAAGAATCAAGCAGCTGAGCAGGCATGAATCCTGCGGCCCAGCTGGCGATTATCAGGCAGCTGAGAAGGCATGAATCCTGCGGCCCAGCTGGCGATTATCAGGCAGCTGAGCAGGCATGAATCCTGCGGCCCAGCTGGCGATTATCAGGCAGCTGAGCAGGCATGAATCCTGCGGCCCAGCTGGCGATTATCAGGCAGCTGAGCAGGCATGAATCCTGCGGCCCAGCTGGCGGTTATCAGGCAGCTGAGCAGGCATGAATCCTGCGGCCCAGCTGGCGATTATCAGGCAGCTGAGCAGGCATGAATCCTGCGGCCCAGCTGGCGATTTTCAGGCAGCTGAGCAGGCGCTGATCCCGCACCTCAGCAGGCACTGATCACGTGCCTGTCATGCAGTGATCAGGTGACTGAGAGGCGCTGATCATGTGACTGCTCATGTGCTGATCAGGTAGCTCTCCTGCACGGATCATGTGCCTCAGCAGGCAAGAATCAAGCAGCTGAGCAGGCATGAATCCTGCGGCCCAGCTGGCGATTATCAGGCAGCTGAGCAGGCATGAATCCTGCGGCCCAGCTGGCGATTATCAGGCAGCTGAGCAGGCATGAATCCTGCGGCCCTGCTGGCGATTATCAGGCAGCTGAGCAGGCATGAATCCTGCGGCCCAGCTGGCGATTATCAGGCAGCTGAGCAGGCATGAATCCTGCGGCCCAGCTGGCGATTATCAGGCAGCGGAGCAGGCATGAATCCTGCGGCCCAGCTGGCGGTTATCAGGCAGCTGAGCAGGCATGAATCCTGCGGCCCAGCTGGCGGTTATCAGGCAGCTGAGCAGGCATGAATCCTGCGGCCCAGCTGGCGGTTATCAGGCAGCTGAGCAGGCATGAATCCTGCGGCCCAGCTGGCGGTTATCAGGCAGCTGAGCAGGCATGAATCCTGCGGCCCAGCTGGCGATTATCAGGCAGCTGAGCAGGCATGAATCCTGCGGCCCAGCTGGCGATTATCAGGCAGCTGAGCAGGCGCTGATCCCGCACCTCAGCAGGCACTGATCACGTGCCTGTCATGCAGTGATCAGGTGACTGAGAGGCGCTGATCATGTGACTGCTCATGTGCTGATCAGGTAGCTCTCCTGCACGGATCATGTGCCTCAGCAGGCAAGAATAAAGCAGCTGAGCAGGCATGAATCCTGCGGCCCAGCTGGCGATTATCAGGCAGCTGAGCAGGCATGAATCCTGCGGCCCAGCTGGCGATTATCAGGCAGCTGAGCAGGCATGAATCCTGCGGCCCAGCTGGCGATTATCAGGCAGCTGAGCAGGCATGAATCCTGCGGCCCAGCTGGCGATTATCAGGCAGCTGAGCAGGCGCTGATCCCGCACCTCAGCAGGCACTGATCACGTGCCTGTCATGCAGTGATCAGGTGACTGAGAGGCGCTGATCATGTGACTGCTCATGTGCTGATCAGGTAGCTCTCCTGCACGGATCATGTGCCTCAGCAGGCAAGAATCAAGCAGCTGAGCAGGCATGAATCCTGCGGCCCAGCTGGCGATTATCAGGCAGCTGAGCAGGCATGAATCCTGCGGCCCAGCTGGCGATTATCAGGCAGCGGAGCAGGCATGAATCCTGCGGCCCAGCTGGCGATTATCAGGCAGCTGAGCAGGCATGAATCCTGCGGCCCAGCTGGCGATTATCAGGCAGCTGAGCAGGCATGAATCCTGCGGCCCAGCTGGCGATTATCAGGCAGCTGAGCAGGCATGAATCCTGCGGCCCAGATGGCGATTATCAGGCAGCTGAGCAGGCATGAATCCTGCGGCCCAGCTGGCGATTATCAGGCAGCTGAACAGGCATGAATCCTGCGGCCCAGCTGGCGATTATCAGGCAGCTGAGCAGGCATGAATCCTTCGGCCCAGCTGGCGATTATCAGGCAGCTGAGCAGGCATGAATCCTGCGGCCCAGCTGGCGATTATCAGGCAGCTGAGCAGGCATGAATCCTGCGGCCCAGCTGGCGATTATCAGGCAGCTGAGCAGGCGCTGATCCCGCACCTCAGCAGGCACTGATCACGTGCCTGTCATGCAGTGATCAGGTGACTGAGAGGCGCTGATCATGTGACTGCTCATGTGCTGATCAGGTAGCTCTCCTGCACGGATCATGTGCCTCAGCAGGCAAGAATCAAGCAGCTGAGCAGGCATGAATCCTGCGGCCCAGCTGGCGATTATCAGGCAGCTGAGCAGGCATGAATCCTGCGGCCCAGCTGGCGATTATCAGGCAGCTGAGCAGGCATGAATCCTGCGGCCCAGCTGGCGATTATCAGGCAGCTGAGCAGGCATGAATCCTGCGGCCCAGCTGGCGATTATCAGGCAGCTGAGCAGGCGCTGATCCCGCACCTCAGCAGGCACTGATCACGTGCCTGTCATGCAGTGATCAGGTGACTGAGAGGCGCTGATCATGTGACTGCTCATGTGCTGATCAGGTAGCTCTCCTGCACGGATCATGTGCCTCAGCAGGCAAGAATCAAGCAGCTGAGCAGGCATGAATCCTGCGGCCCAGCTGGCGATTATCAGGCAGCTGAGCAGGCATGAATCCTGCGGCCCAGCTGGAGATTATCAGGCAGCTGAGCAGGCATGAATCCTGCGGCCCAGCTGGCGATTATCAGGCAGCTGAGCAGGCTGATCCCGCACCTCAGCAGGCACTGATCACGTGCCTGTCATGCAGTGATCAGGTGACTGAGAGGCGCTGATCATGTGACTGCTCATGTGCTGATCAGGTAGCTCTCCTGCACGGATCATGTGCCTCAGCAGGCAAGAATCAAGCAGCTGAGCAGGCATGAATCCTGCGGCCCAGCTGGCGATTATCAGGCAGCTGAGCAGGCATGAATCCTGCGGCCCAGCTGGCGATTATCAGGCAGCTGAGCAGGCATGAATCCTGCGGCCCAGCTGGCGATTATCAGGCAGCTGAGCAGGCATGAATCCTGCGGCCCAACTGGCGATTATCAGGCAGCTGAGCAGGCATGAATCCTGCGGCCCAGCTGGCGATTATCAGGCAGCTGAGCAGGCATGAATCCTGCGGCCCAGCTGGCGATTATGAGGCAGCTGAGCAGGCATGAATCCTGCGGCCCAGCTGGCGATTATCAGGCAGCTGAGCAGGCATGAATCCTGCGGACCAGCTGGCGGTTATCAGGCAGCTGAGCAGGCATGAATCCTGCGGCCCAGCTGGCGATTATCAGGCAGCTGAGCAGGCATGAATCCTGCGGCCCAGCTGGCGATTATCAGGCAGCTGAGCAGGCATGAATCCTGCGGCCCAGCTGGCGATTATCAGGCAGCTGAGCAGGCGCTGATCCCGCACCTCAGCAGGCACTGATCACGTGCCTGTCATGCAGTGATCAGGTGACTGAGAGGCGCTGATCATGTGACTGCTCATGTGCTGATCAGGTAGCTCTCCTGCACGGATCATGTGCCTCAGCAGGCAAGAATCAAGCAGCTGAGCAGGCATGAATCCTGCGGCCCAGCTGGCGATTATCAGGCAGCTGAGCAGGCATGAATCCTGCGGCCCAGCTGGCGATTATCAGGCAGCTGAGCAGGCATGAATCCTGCGGCCCAGCTGGCGATTATCAGGCAGCTGAGCAGGCATGAATCCTGCGGCCCAGCTGGCGATTATCAGGCAGCTGAGCAGGCGCTGATCCCGCACCTCAGCAGGCACTGATCACCTGCCTGTCATGCAGTGATCAGGTGACTGAGAGGCGCTGATCATGTGACTGCTCATGTGCTGATCAGGTAGCTCTCCTGCACGGATCATGTGCCTCAGCAGGCAAGAATCAGGCAGCTGAGCAGGCATGAATCCTGCGGCCCAGCTGGCGATTATCAGGCAGCTGAGCAGGCATGAATCCTGCGGCCCAGCTGGCGATTATCAGGCAGCTGAGCCGGCATGAATCCTGCGGCCCAGCTGGCGATTATCAGGCAGCTGAGCAGGCATGAATCCTGCGGCCCAGCTGGCGATTATCAGGCAGCTGAGCAGGCATGAATCCTGCGGCCCAGCTGGCGATTATCAGGCAGCTGAGCAGGCATGAATCCTGCGGCCCAGCTGGCGGTTATCAGGCAGCTGAGCAGGCATGAATCCTGCGGCCCAGCTGGCGGTTATCAGGCAGCTGAGCAGGCATGAATCCTGCGGCCCAGCTGGCGGTTATCAGGCAGCTGAGCAGGCATGAATCCTGCGGCCCAGCTGGCGATTATCAGGCAGCTGAGCAGGCATGAATCCTGCGGCCCAGCTGGCGATTATCAGGCAGCTGAGCAGGCGCTGATCCCGCACCTCAGCAGGCACTGATCACGTGCCTGTCATGCAGTGATCAGGTGACTGAGAGGCGCTGATCATGTGACTGCTCATGTGCTGATCAGGTAGCTCTCCTGCACGGATCATGTGCCTCAGCAGGCAAGAATCAAGCAGCTGAGCAGGCATGAATCCTGCGGCCCAGCTGGCGATTATCAGGCATCTGAGCAGGCATGAATCCTGCGGCCCAGCTGGCGATTATCAGGCAGCTGAGCAGGCATGAATCCTGCGGCCCTGCTGGCGATTATCAGGCAGCTGAGCAGGCATGAATCCTGCGGCCCAGCTGGCGATTATCAGGCAGCTGAGCAGGCATGAATCCTGCGGCCCAGCTGGCGATTATCAGGCAGCGGAGCAGGCATGAATCCTGCGGCCCAGCTGGCGGTTATCAGGCAGCTGAGCAGGCATGAATCCTGCGGCCCAGCTGGCGGTTATCAGGCAGCTGAGCAGGCATGAATCCTGCGGCCCAGCTGGCGGTTATCAGGCAGCTGAGCAGGCATGAATCCTGCGGCCCAGCTGGCGGTTATCAGGCAGCTGAGCAGGCATGAATCCTGCGGCCCAGCTGGCGATTATCAGGCAGCTGAGCAGGCATGAATCCTGCGGCCCAGCTGGCGATTATCAGGCAGCTGAGCAGGCGCTGATCCCGCACCTCAGCAGGCACTGATCACGTGCCTGTCATGCAGTGATCAGGTGACTGAGAGGCGCTGATCATGTGACTGCTCATGTGCTGATCAGGTAGCTCTCCTGCACGGATCATGTGCCTCAGCAGGCAAGAATAAAGCAGCTGAGCAGGCATGAATCCTGCGGCCCAGCTGGCGATTATCAGGCAGCTGAGCAGGCATGAATCCTGCGGCCCAGCTGGCGATTATCAGGCAGCTGAGCAGGCATGAATCCTGCGGCCCAGCTGGCGATTATCAGGCAGCTGAGCAGGCATGAATCCTGCGGCCCAGCTGGCGATTATCAGGCAGCTGAGCAGGCGCTGATCCCGCACCTCAGCAGGCACTGATCACGTGCCTGTCATGCAGTGATCAGGTGACTGAGAGGCGCTGATCATGTGACTGCTCATGTGCTGATCAGGTAGCTCTCCTGCACGGATCATGTGCCTCAGCAGGCAAGAATCAAGCAGCTGAGCAGGCATGAATCCTGCGGCCCAGCTGGCGATTATCAGGCAGCTGAGCAGGCATGAATCCTGCGGCCCAGCTGGCGATTATCAGGCAGCGGAGCAGGCATGAATCCTGCGGCCCAGCTGGCGATTATCAGGCAGCTGAGCAGGCATGAATCCTGCGGCCCAGCTGGCGATTATCAGGCAGCTGAGCAGGCATGAATCCTGCGGCCCAGCTGGCGATTATCAGGCAGCTGAGCAGGCATGAATCCTGCGGCCCAGCTGGCGATTATCAGGCAGCTGAGCAGGCATGAATCCTGCGGCCCAGCTGGCGATTATCAGGCAGCTGAGCAGGCATGAATCCTGCGGCCCAGATGGCGATTATCAGGCAGCTGAGCAGGCATGAATCCTGCGGCCCAGCTGGCGGTTATCAGGCAGCTGAGCAGGCATGAATCCTGCGGCCCAGCTGGCGATTATCAGGCAGCTGAGCAGGCATGAATCCTGCGGCCCAGCTGGCGATTATCAGGCAGCTGAGCAGGCATGAATCCTGCGGCCCAGCTGGCGATTATCAGGCAGCTGAGCAGGCATGAATCCTGCGGCCCAGCTGGCGATTATCAGGCAGCTGAGCAGGCATGAATCCTGCGGCCCAGCTGGCGATTATCAGGCAGCTGAGCAGGCATGAATCCTGCGGCCCAGCTGGGGATTATCAGGCAGCTGAGCAGGCATGAATCCTGCGGCCCAGCTGGCGATTATCAGGCAGCTGAGCAGGCATGAATCCTGCGGCCCTGCTGGCGATTATCAGGCAGCTGAGCAGGCATGAATCCTGCGGCCCTGCTGGCGATTATCAGGCAGCTGAGCAGGCATGAATCCTGCGGCCCAGCTGGCGATTATCAGGCAGCTGAGCAGGCGCTGATCCCGCACTTCAGCAGGCACTGATCACGTGCCTGTCATGCAGTGATCAGGTGACTGAGAGGCGCTGATCATGTGACTGCTCATGTGCTGATCAGGTAGCTCTCCTGCACGGATCATGTGCCTCAGCAGGCAAGAATCAAGCAGCTGAGCAGGCATGAATCCTGCGGCCCAGCTGGCGATTATCAGGCAGCTGAGCAGGCATGAATCCTGCGGCCCAGCTGGCGATTATCAGGCAGCGGAGCAGGCATGAATCCTGCGGCCCAGCTGGCGATTATCAGGCAGCTGAGCAGGCATGAATCCTGCGGCCCAGCTGGCGATTATCAGGCTGCTGAGCAGGCATGAATCCTGCGGCCCAGCTGGCGATTATCAGGCAGCTGAGCAGGCATGAATCCTGCGGCCCAGCTGGCGATTATCAGGCAGCTGAGCAGGCATGAATCCTGCGGCCCAGCTGGCGATTATCAGGCAGTTGAGCAGGCATGAATCCTGCGGCCCAGATGGCGATTATCAGGCAGCTGAGCAGGCATGAATCCTGCGGCCCAGCTGGCGGTTATCAGGCAGCTGAGCAGGCATGAATCCTGCGGCCCAGCTGGCGATTATCAGGCAGCTGAGCAGGCATGAATCCTGCGGCCCAGCTGGCGATTATCAGGCAGCTGAGCAGGCATGAATCCTGCGGCCCAGCTGGCGATTATCAGGCAGCTGAGCAGGCATGAATCCTGCGGCCCAGCTGGCGATTATCAGGCAGCTGAGCAGGCATGAATCCTGCGGCCCAGCTGGCGATTATCAGGCAGCTGAGCAGGCATGAATCCTGCGGCCCAGCTGGCGGTTATCAGGCAGCTGAGCAGGCATGAATCCTGCGGCCCAGCTGGCGATTATCAGGCAGCTGAGCAGGCATGAATCCTGCGGCCCAGCTGGCGATTATCAGGCAGCTGAGCAGGCATGAATCCTGCGGCCCAGCTGGCGATTATCAGGCAGCTGAGCAGGCATGAATCCTGCGGCCCAGCTGGCGATTATCAGGCAGCTGAGCAGGCGCTGATCCCGCACCTCAGCAGGCACTGATCACGTGCCTGTCATGCAGTGATCAGGTGACTGAGATGCGCTGATCATGTGACTGCTCATGTGCTGATCAGGTAGCTCTCCTGCACGGATCATGTGCCTCAGCAGGCAAGAATTAAGCAGCTGAGCAGGCATGAATCCTGCGGCCCAGCTGGCGATTATCAGGCAGCTGAGCAGGCATGAATCCTGCGGCCCAGCTGGCGATTATCAGGCAGCTGAGCAGGCATGAATCCTGCGGCCCAGCTGGCGATTATCAGGCAGCTGAGCAGGCATGAATCCTGCGGCCCAGCTGTCGATTATCAGGCAGCTGAGCAGGCATGAATCCTGCGGCCCAGCTGGCGAATATCAGGCAGCTGAGCAGGCATGAATCCTGCGGCCCAGCTGGCGATTATCAGGCAGCTGAGCAGGCATGAATCCTGCGGCCCAGCTGGCGATTATCAGGCAGCTGAGCAGGCATGAATCCTGCGGCCCAGCTGGCGATTATCAGGCAGCTGAGCAGGCATGAATCCTGCGGCCCAGCTGGCGATTATCAGGCAGCTGAGCAGGCATGAATCCTGCGGCCCAGCTGGCGATTATCAGGCAGCTGAGCAGGCATGAATCCTGCGGCCCAGCTGGCGATTATCAGGCAGCTGAGCAGGCATGAATCCTGCGGCCCAGCTGGCGATTATCAGGCAGCTGAGCAGGCATGAATCCTGCGGCCCAGCTGGCGATTATCAGGCAGCTGAGCAGGCATGAATCCTGCGGCCCAGCTGGCGGTTATCAGGCAGCTGAGCAGGCATGAATCCTGCGGCCCAGCTGGCGGTAATCAGGCAGCTGAGCAGGAATGAATCCTGCGGCCCAGCTGGCGATTATCAGGCAGCTGAGCAGGCATGAATCCTGCGGCCCAGCTGGCGATTATCAGGCAGCTGAGCAGGCATGAATCCTGCGGCCCAGCTGGCGATTATCAGGCAGCTGAGCAGGCATGAATCCTGCGGCCCAGCTGGCGATTATCAGGCAGCTGAGCAGGCATGAATCCTGCGGCCCAGCTGGCGATTATCAGGCAGCTGAGCAGGCATGAATCCTGCGGCCCAGCTGGCGATTATCAGGCAGCTGAGCAGGCATGAATCCTGCGGCCCAGCTGGCGGTTATCAGGCAGCTGAGCAGGCATGAATCCTGCGGCCCAGCTGGCGATTATCAGGCAGCTGAGCAAGCATGAATCCTGCGGCCCAGCTGGCGATTATCAGGCAGCTGAGCAGGCGCTGATCCCGCACCTCAGCAGGCACTGATCACGTGCCTGTCATGCAGTGATCAGGTGACTGAGAGGCGCTGATCATGTGACTGCTCATGTGCTGATCAGGTAGCTCTCCTGCACGGATCATGTGCCTCAGCAGGCAAGAATCAAGCAGCTGAGCAGGCATGAATCCTGCGGCCTAGCTGTCGATTATCAGGCAGCTGAGCAGGCATGAATCCTGCGGCCCAGCTGGCGATTATCAGGCAGCTGAGCAGGCATGATTCCTGCGGCCCAGCTGGCGGTTATCAGGCAGCTGAGCAGGCATGAATCCTGCGGCCCAGCTGGCGATTATCAGGCAGCTGAGCAGGTGCTGATCCCGCACCTCAGCAGGCACTGATCACGTGCCTGTCATGCAGTGATCAGGTGACTGAGAGGCGCTGATCATGTGACTGCTCATGTGCTGATCAGGTAGCTCTCCTGCACGGATCATGTGCTCAGCAGGCAAGAATCAAGCAGCTGAGCAGGCATGAATCCTGCGGCCCAGCTGGCGATTATCAGGCACCTGAGCAGGCATGAATCCTGCGGCCCAGCTGGCGATTATCAGGCAGCTGAGCAGGCATGAATCCTGCGGCCCAGCTGGCGGTTATCAGGCAGCTGAGCAGGCATGAATCCTGCGGCCCAGCTGGCGATTATCAGGCAGCTGAGAAGGCATGAATCCTGCGGCCCAGCTGGCGGTTATCAGGCAGCTGAGCAGGCATGAATCCTGCGGCCCAGCTGGCGGTTATCAGGCAGCTGAGCAGGCATGAATCCTGCGGCCCAGCTGGCGGCTATCAGGCAGCTGAGCAGGCATGAATCCTGCGGCCCAACTGGCGGTTATCAGGCAGCTGAGCAGGCATGAATCCTGCGGCCCAGCTGGCGATTATCAGGCAGCTGAACAGGCATGAATCCTGCGGCCCTGCTGGCGATTATCAGGCAGCTGGGCAGGCATGAATCCTGCGGCCCAGCTGGCGATAATCAGGAAGCTGAGCAGGCATGAATCCTGCGGCCCAGCTGGCGATTATCAGGCAGCTGAGCAGGTGCTGATCCCGCACCTCAGCAGGCACTGATCACGTGCCTGTCATGCTGTGATCAGGTGACTGAGAGGCGCTGATCATGTGACTGCTCATGTGTTGATCAGGTAGCTCTCCTGCACGGATCATGTGCCTCAGCAGGCAAGAATCAAGCAGCTGAGCAGGCATGAATCCTGCGGCCCAGCTGGCGATTATCAGGCAGCTGAGCAGGCATGAATCCTGCGGCCCAGCTGGCGATTATCAGGCAGCTGAGCAGGCATGAATCCTGCGGCCCAGCTGGCGATACTCAGGCAGCTGAGCAGGCATGAATCCTGCGGCCCAGCTGGCGATTATCAGGCAGCTGAGCAGGTGCTGATCCCGCACCTCAGCAGGCACTGATCACGTGCCTGTCATGCAGTGATCAGGTGACTGAGAGGCGCTGATCATGTGACTGCTCATGTGTTGATCAGGTAGCTCTCCTGCACGGATCATGTGCCTCAGCAGGCAAGAATCAAGCAGCTGAGCAGACATGAATCCTGCGGCCCAGCTGGCGATTATCAGGCAGCTGAGCAGGCATGAATCCTGCGGCCCAGATGGCGATTATCAGGCAGCTGAGCAGGCATGAATCCTGCGGCCCAGCTGGCGATTCTCAGGCAGCTGAGCAGGCATGAATCCTGCGGCCCAGCTGGCGATTATCAGGCAGCTGAGCAGGCATGAATCCTGCAGCCCAGCTGGCGATTATCAGGCAGCTGAGCAGGCATGAATCCTGCGGCCCAGCTGGCGGTTGTCAGGCAGCTGAGCAGGCATGAATCCTGCGGCCCAGCTGGCGGTTATCAGGCAGCTGAGCAGGCATGAATCCTGCGGTCCAGCTGGCGGTTATCAGGCAGCTGAGCAGGCATGAATCCTGCGGCCCAGCTAGCGATTATCCGGCAGCTGAGCAGGCATGAATCCTGCGGCCCAGCTGGCGATTATCAGGCAGCTGAGCAGGTGCTGATCCCGCACCTCAGCAGGCACTGATCACGTGCCTGTCATGCAGTGATCAGGTGACTGAGAGGCGCTGATCATGTGACTGCTCATGTGCTGATCAGGTAGCTCTCCTGCACGGATCATGTGCCTCAGCAGGCAAGAATCAAGCAGCTGAGCAGGCATGAATCCTGCGGCCCAGCTGGCGATTATCAGGCAGCTGAGCAGGCATGAATCCTGCAGCCCAGCTGGCGATTATCAGGCTGCTGAGCAGGCATGAATCCTGCGGCCCAGCTGGCGATTATCAGGCCGCTGAGCAGGCATGAATCCTGCGGCCCAGCTGGCGGTTATCAGGCAGCTGAGCAGGCATGAATCCTGCGGCCCAGCTGGCGGTTATCAGGCAGCTGAGCAGGCATGAATCCTGCAGCCCAGCTGGCGATTATCAGGCCGCTGAGCAGGCATGAATCCTGCGGCCCAGCTGGCGATTATCAGGCAGCTGAGCAGTCATGAATCCTGCGGCCCAGCTGGCGATTATCAGGCAGCTGAGCAGCATGAATCCTGCGGCCCAGCTGGCGGTTATCAGGCAGCTGAGCAGGCATGAATCCTGCGGCCCAGCTGGCGGTTATCAGGCAGCTGAGCAGGCATGAATCCTGCGGCCCAGCTGGCGATTATCAGGCACCTGAGCAGACATGAATCCTGCGGCCCAGCTGGCGGTTATCAGGCAGCTGAGCAGGCATGAATCCTGCGGCCCAGCTGGCGATTATCCGGCAGCTGAGCAGGCATGAATCCTGCGGCCCAGCTGGCGATTATCAGGCAGCTGAGCAGGTGCTGATCCCGCACCTCAGCAGGCACTGATCACGTGCCTGTCATGCAGTGATCAGGTGACTGAGAGGCGCTGATCATGTGACTGCTCATGTGCTGATCAGGTAGCTCTCCTGCACGGATCATGTGCCTCAGCAGGCAAGAATAAAGCAGCTGAGCAGGCATGAATCCTGCGGCCCAGCTGGCGATTATCAGGCAGCTGAGCAGGCATGAATCCTGCGGCCCAGCTGGCGATTTTCAGGCAGCTGAGCAGGCATGAATCCTGCGGCCCAGCTGGCGATAATCAGGCAGCTGAGCAGGCATGAATCCTGCGGCCCAGCTGGCGATTATCAGGCAGCTGAGCAGGTGCTGATCCCGCACCTCAGCAGGCACTGATCACGTGCCTGTCATGCAGTGATCAGGTGACGGAGAGGCGCTGATCATGTGACTGCTGATGTGCTGATCAGGTAGCTCTCCTGCACGGATCATGTGCCTCAGCAGGCAAGAATCAAGCAGCTGAGCAGGCATGAATCCTGCGGCCCAGCTGGCGATTATCAGGCAGCTGAGCAGGCATGAATCCTGCAGCCCAGCTGGCGATTATCAGGCTGCTGAGCAGGCATGAATCCTGCGGCCCTGCTGGCGATTATCAGGCAGCTGAGCAGGCATGAATCCTGCGGCCCAGCTGGCGATTATCAGGCAGCTGAGCAGTCATGAATCCTGCGGCCCAGCTGGCGATTATCAGGCAGCTGAGCAGCATGAATCCTGCGGCCCAGCTGGCGGTTATCAGGCAGCTGAGCAGGCATGAATCCTGCGGCCCAGCTGGCGGTTATCAGGCAGCTGAGCAGGCATGAATCCTGCGGCCCAGCTGGCGATTATCAGGCAGCTGAGCAGACATGAATCCTGCGGCCCAGCTGGCGGTTATCAGGCAGCTGAGCAGGCATGAATCCTGCGGCCCAGCTGGCGATTATCCGGCAGCTGAGCAGGCATGAATCCTGCGGCCCAGCTGGCGATTATCAGGCAGCTGAGCAGGTGCTGATCCCGCACCTCAGCAGGCACTGATCACGTGCCTGTCATGCAGTGATCAGGTGACTGAGAGGCGCTGATCATGTGACTGCTCATGTGCTGATCAGGTAGCTCTCCTGCACGGATCATGTGCCTCAGCAGGCAAGAATAAAGCAGCTGAGCAGGCATGAATCCTGCGGCCCAGCTGGCGATTATCAGGCAGCTGAGCAGGCATGAATCCTGCGGCCCAGCTGGCGATTTTCAGGCAGCTGAGCAGGCATGAATCCTGCGGCCCAGCTGGCGATAATCAGGCAGCTGAGCAGGCATGAATCCTGCGGCCCAGCTGGCGATTATCAGGCAGCTGAGCAGGTGCTGATCCCGCACCTCAGCAGGCACTGATCACGTGCCTGTCATGCAGTGATCAGGTGACGGAGAGGCGCTGATCATGTGACTGCTGATGTGCTGATCAGGTAGCTCTCCTGCACGGATCATGTGCCTCAGCAGGCAAGAATCAAGCAGCTGAGCAGGCATGAATCCTGCGGCCCAGCTGGCGATTATCAGGCAGCTGAGCAGGCATGAATCCTGCGGCCCAGCTGGCGATTCTCAGGCAGCTGAGCAGGCATGAATCCTGCGGCCCAGCTGGCAATTCTCAGGCAGCTGAGCAGGCATGAATCCTGCGGCCCAGCTGGCGATTATCAGGCAGCTGAGCAGGCATGAATCCTGCGGCCCAGCTGGCGATTATCAGGCAGCTGAGCAGGCATGAATCCTGCGGCCCAGCTGGCGATTATCAGGCAGCTGAGCAGGCATGAATCCTGCGGCCCAGCTGGCGATTATCAGGCAGCTGAGCAGGCATGAATCCTGCGGCCCAGCTGGCGATTATCAGGCAGCTGAGCAGGCATGAATCCTGCGGCCCAGCTGGCGATTATCAGGCAGCTGAGCAGGCATGAATCCTGCGGCCAGCTGGCGATTATCAGGCAGCTGAGCAGGCATGAATCCTGCGGCCCAGCTGGCGGTTATCAGGCAGCTGAGCAGGCATGAATCCTGCGGCCCAGCTGGCGGTAATCAGGCAGCTGAGCAGGCATGAATTCTGCGGCCCAGCTGGCGATTATCAGGCAGCTGAGCAGGCATGAATCCTGCAGCCCAGCTGGCGGTTATCAGGCAGCTGAGCAGGCATGAATCCTGCGGCCCAGCTGGCGGTTATCAGGCAGCTGAGCAGGCATGAATCCTGCGGCCCAGCTGGCGGTTATCAGGCAGCTGAGCAGGCATGAATCCTGCGGCCCAGCTGGCGATTATCAGGCAGCTGAGCAGGTGCTGATCGCGCACCTCAGCAGGCACTGATCACGTGCCTGTCATGCAGTGATCAGGTGACTGAGAGGCGCTGATCATGTGACTGCTCATGTGCTGATCAGGTAGCTCTCCTGCACGGATCATGTGCTCAGCAGGCAAGAATCAAGCAGCTGAGCAGGCATGAATCCTGCGGCCTAGCTATCGATTATCAGGCAGCTGAGCAGGCATGAATCCTGCGGCCCAGCTGGCGATTATCAGGCAGCTGAGCAGGCATGATTCCTGCGGCCCAGCTGGCGGTTATCAGGCAGCTGAGCAGGCATGAATCCTGCGGCCCAGCTGGCGATTATCAGGCAGCTGAGCAGGTGCTGATCCCGCACCTCAGCAGGCACTGATCACGTGACTGTCATGCAGTGATCAGGTGACTGAGAGGCGCTGATCATGTGACTGCTCATGTGCTGATCAGGTAGCTCTCCTGCACGGATCATGTGCTCAGCAGACAAGAATCAAGCAGCTGAGCAGGCATGAATCCTGCGGCCCAGCTGGCGATTATCAGGCAGCTGAGCAGGCATGAATCCTGCGGCCCAGCTGGCGATTATCAGGCAGCTGAGCAGGCATGAATCCTGCGGCCCAGCTGGCGGTTATCAGGCAGCTGAGCAGGCATGAATCCTGCGGCCCAGCTGGCGATTATCAGGCAGCTGAGAAGGCATGAATCCTGCGGCCCAGCTGGCGGTTATCAGGCAGCTGAGCAGGCATGAATCCTGCGGCCCAGCTGGCGGTTATCAGGCAGCTGAGCAGGCATGAATCCTGCGGCCCAGCTGGCGGCTATCAGGCAGCTGAGCAGGCATGAATCCTGCGGCCCAGCTGGCGGTTATCAGGCAGCTGAGCAGGCATGAATCCTGCGGCCCAGCTGGCGATTATCAGGCAGCTGAGCAGGCATGAATCCTGCGGCCCTGCTGGCGATTATCAGGCAGCTGAGCAGGCATGAATCCTGCGGCCCAGCTGGCGATAATCAGGAAGCTGAGCAGGCATGAATCCTGCGGCCCAGCTGGCGATTATCAGGCAGCTGAGCAGGTGCTGATCCCGCACCTCAGCAGGCACTGATCACGTGCCTGTCATGCAGTGATCAGGTGACTGAGAGGCGCTGATCATGTGACTGCTCATGTGTTGATCAGGTGGCTCTCCTGCACGGATCATGTGCCTCAGCAGGCAAGAATCAAGCAGCTGAGCAGGCATGAATCCTGCGGCCCAGCTGGCGATTATCAGGCAGCTGAGCAGGCATGAATCCTGCGGCCCAGCTGGCGATTATCAGGCAGCTGAGCAGGCATGAATCCTGCGGCCCAGCTGGCGATACTCAGGCAGCTGAGCAGGCATGAATCCTGCGGCCCAGCTGGCGATTATCAGGCAGCTGAGCAGGTGCTGATCCCGCACCTCAGCAGGCACTGATCACGTGCCTGTCATGCAGTGATCAGGTGACTGAGAGGCGCTGATCATGTGACTGCTCATGTGTTGATCAGGTAGCTCTCCTGCACGGATCATGTGCCTCAGCAGGCAAGAATCAAGCAGCTGAGCAGACATGAATCCTGCGGCCCAGCTGGCGATTATCAGGCAGCTGAGCAGGCATGAATCCTGCGGCCCAGCTGGCGATTCTCAGGCAGCTGAGCAGGCATGAATCCTGCGGCCCAGCTGGCGATTCTCAGGCAGCTGAGCAGGCATGAATCCTGCGGCCCAGCTGGCGATTCTCAGGCAGCTGAGCAGGCATGAATCCTGCGGCCCAGCTGGCGATTATCAGGCAGCTGAGCAGGCATGAATCCTGCGGCCCTGCTGGCGATTATCAGGCAGCTGAGCAGGCATGAATCCTGCGGCCCAGCTGGCGATTATCAGGCAGCTGAGCAGGCATGAATCCTGCGGCCCAGCTGGCGATTATCAGGCAGCTGAGCAGCATTAATCCTGCGGCCCAGCTGGCGGTTATCAGGCAGCTGAGCAGGCATGAATCCTGCGGCCCAGCTGGCGATTATCAGGCAGCTGAGCAGGCATGAATCCTGCGGCCCAGCTGGCGATTATCAGGCAGCTGAGCAGGCATGAATCCTGCGGCCCAGCTGGCGATTATCAGGCAGCTGAGCAGGCATGAATCCTGCGGCCCAGCTGGCGATTATCAGGCAGCTGAGCAGGCATGAATCCTGCGGCCCAGCTGGCGATTATCAGGCAGCTGAGCAGGCATGAATCCTGCGGCCAGCTGGCGATTATCAGGCAGCTGAGCAGGCATGAATCCTGCGGCCCAGCTGGCGGTTATCAGGCAGCTGAGCAGGCATGAATCCTGCGGCCCAGCTGGCGGTAATCAGGCAGCTGAGCAGGCATGAATTCTGCGGCCCAGCTGGCGATTATCAGGCAGCTGAGCAGGCATGAATCCTGCGGCCCAGCTGGCGGTTATCAGGCAGCTGAGCAGGCATGAATCCTGCGGCCCAGCTGGCGGTTATCAGGCAGCTGAGCAGGCATGAATCCTGCGGCCCAGCTAGCGGTTATCAGGCAGCTGAGCAGGCATGAATCCTGCGGCCCAGCTGGCGATTATCAGGCAGCTGAGCAGGTGCTGATCGCGCACCTCAGCAGGCACTGATCACGTGCCTGTCATGCAGTGATCAGGTGACTGAGAGGCGCTGATCATGTGACTGCTCATGTGCTGATCAGGTAGCTCTCCTGCACGGATCATGTGCTCAGCAGGCAAGAATCAAGCAGCTGAGCAGGCATGAATCCTGCGGCCTAGCTATCGATTATCAGGCAGCTGAGCAGGCATGAATCCTGCGGCCCAGCTGGCGATTATCAGGCAGCTGAGCAGGCATGATTCCTGCGGCCCAGCTGGCGGTTATCAGGCAGCTGAGCAGGCATGAATCCTGCGGCCCAGCTGGCGATTATCAGGCAGCTGAGCAGGTGCTGATCCCGCACCTCAGCAGGCACTGATCACGTGCCTGTCATGCAGTGATCAGGTGACTGAGAGGCGCTGATCATGTGACTGCTCATGTGCTGAACAGGTAGCTCTCCTGCACGGATCATGTGCTCAGCAGGCAAGAATCAAGCAGCTGAGCAGGCATGAATCCTGCGGCCCAGCTGGCGATTATCAGGCAGCTGAGCAGGCATGAATCCTGCGGCCCAGCTGGCGATTATCAGGCAGCTGAGCAGGCATGAATCCTGCGGCCCAGCTGGCGGTTATCAGGCAGCTGAGCAGGCATGAATCCTGCGGCCCAGCTGGCGATTATCAGGCAGCTGAGAAGGCATGAATCCTGCGGCCCAGCTTGCGGTTATCAGGCAGCTGAGCAGGCATGAATCCTGCGGCCCAGCTGGCGGTTATCAGGCAGCTGAGCAGGCATGAATCCTGCGGCCCAGCTGGTGGCTATCAGGCAGCTGAGCAGGCATGAATCCTGCGGCCCAGCTGGCGGTTATCAGGCAGCTGAGCAGGCATGAATCCTTCGGCCCAGCTGGCGATTATCAGGCAGCTGAGCAGGCATGAATCCTGCGGCCCTGCTGGCGATTATCAGGCAGCTGGGCAGGCATGAATCCTGCGGCCCAGCTGGCGATAATCAGGAAGCTGAGCAGGCATGAATCCTGCGGCCCAGCTGGCGATTATCAGGCAGCTGAGCAGGTGCTGATCCCGCACCTCAGCAGGCACTGATCACGTGCCTGTCATGCAGTGATCAGGTGACTGAGAGGCGCTGATCATGTGACTGCTCATGTGTTGATCAGGTGGCTCTCCTGCACGGATCATGTGCCTCAGCAGGCAAGAATCAAGCAGCTGAGCAGGCATGAATCCTGCGGCCCAGCTGGCGATTATCAGGCAGCTGAGCAGGCATGAATCCTGCGGCCCAGCTGGCGATTATCAGGCAGCTGAGCAGGCATGAATCCTGCGGCCCAGCTGGCGATACTCAGGCAGCTGAGCAGGCATGAATCCTGCGGCCCAGCTGGCGATTATCAGGCAGCTGAGCAGGTGCTGATCCCGCACCTCAGCAGGCACTGATCACGTGCCTGTCATGCAGTGATCAGGTGACTGAGAGGCGCTGATCATGTGACTGCTCATGTGTTGATCAGGTAGCTCTCCTGCACGGATCATGTGCCTCAGCAGGCAAGAATCAAGCAGCTGAGCAGACATGAATCCTGCGGCCCAGCTGGCGATTATCAGGCAGCTGAGCAGGCATGAATCCTGCGGCCCAGATGGCGATTATCAGGCAGCTGAGCAGGCATGAATCCTGCGGCCCAGCTGGCGATTCTCAGGCAGCTGAGCAGGCATGAATCCTGCGGCCCAGCTGGCGATTATCAGGCAGCTGAGCAGGCATGAATCCTGCGGCCCAGCTGGCGATTATCAGGCAGCTGAGCAGGCATGAATCCTGCGGCCCTGCTGGCGATTATCAGGCAGCTGAGCAGGCATGAATCCTGCGGCCCAGCTGGCGATTATCAGGCAGCTGAGCAGGCATGAATCCTGCGGCCCAGCTGGCGATTATCAGGCAGCTGAGCAGCATGAATCCTGCGGCCCAGCTGGCGGTTATCAGGCAGCTGAGCAGGCATGAATCCTGCGGCCCAGCTGGCGGTTATCAGGCAGCTGAGCAGGCATGAATCCTGCGGCCCAGCTGGCGATTATCAGGCAGCTGAGCAGGCATGAATCCTGCGGCCCAGCTGGCGGTTATCAGGCAGCTGAGCAGGCATGAATCCTGCGGCCCAGCTGGCGATTATCCGGCAGCTGAGCAGGCATGAATCCTGCGGCCCAGCTGGCGATTATCAGGCAGCTGAGCAGGTGCTGATCCCGCACCTCAGCAGGCACTGATAACGTGCCTGTCATGCAGTGATCAGGTGACTGAGAGGCGCTGATCATGTGACTGCTCATGTGCTGATCAGGTAGCTCTCCTGCACGGATCATGTGCCTCAGCAGGCAAGAATAAAGCAGCTGAGCAGGCATGAATCCTGCGGCCCAGCTGGCGATTATCAGGCAGCTGAGCAGGCATGAATCCTGCGGCCCAGCTGGCGATTTTCAGGCAGCTGAGCAGGCATGAATCCTGCGGCCCAGCTGGCGATAATCAGGCAGCTGAGCAGGCATGAATCCTGCGGCCCAGCTGGCGATTATCAGGCAGCTGAGCAGGTGCTGATCCCGCACCTCAGCAGGCACTGATCACGTGCCTGTCATGCAGTGATCAGGTGACGGAGAGGCGCTGATCATGTGACTGCTGATGTGCTGATCAGGTAGCTCTCCTGCACGGATCATGTGCCTCAGCAGGCAAGAATCAAGCAGCTGAGCAGGCATGAATCCTGCGGCCCAGCTGGCGATTATCAGGCAGCTGAGCAGGCATGAATCCTGCGGCCCAGCTGTCGATTCTCAGGCAGCGGAGCAGGCATGAATCCTGCGGCCCAGCTGGCGATTCTCAGGCAGCTGAGCAGGCATGAATCCTGCGGCCCAGCTGGCGATTATCAGGCAGCTGAGCAGGCATGAATCCTGCGGCCCAGCTGGCGATTATCAGGCAGCTGAGCAGGCATGAATCCTGCGGCCCAGCTGGCGATTATCAGGCAGCTGAGCAGGCATGAATCCTGCGGCCCAGCTGGCGATTATCAGGCAGCTGAGCAGGCATGAATCCTGCGGCCCAGCTGGCGATTATCAGGCAGCTGAGCAGGCATGAATCCTGCGGCCCAGCTGGCGATTATCAGGCAGCTGAGCAGGCATGAATCCTGCGGCCCAGCTGGCGATTATCAGGCAGCTGAGCAGGCATGAATCCTGCGGCCCAGCTGGCGATAATCAGGCAGCTGAGCAGGCATGAATCCTGCGGCCCAGCTCGCGATTATCAGGCAGCTGAGCAGGTGCTGATCCCGCACCTCAGCAGGCACTGATTACGTGCCTGTCATGCAGTGATCAGGTGACTGAGAGGCGCTGATCATGTGACTGCTCATGTGTTGATCAGGTAGCTCTCCTGCACGGATCATGTGCCTCAGCAGGCAAGAATCAAGCAGCTGAGCAGACATGAATCCTGCGGCCCAGCTGGGGATTATCAGGCAGCTGAGCAGGCATGAATCCAGCGGCCCAGCTGGCGATTCTCAGGCAGCTGAGCAGGCATGAATCCTGCGGCCCAGCTGGCGATTCTCAGGCAGCTGAGCAGGCATGAAACCTGCGGCCCAGCTGGCGATTCTCAGGCAGCTGAGCAGGCATGAATCCTGCGGCCCAGCTGGCGATTATCAGGCAGCTGAGCAGGCATGAATCCTGCGGCCCAGCTGGCGATTATCAGGCAGCTGAGCAGGCATGAATCCTGCGGCCCAGCTGGCGATTATCAGGCAGCTGAGCAGGTGCTGATCGCGCACCTCAGCAGGCACTGATCACGTGCCTGTCATGCAGTGATCAGGTGACTGAGAGGCGCTGATCATGTGACTGCTCATGTGCTGATCAGGTAGCTCTCCTGCACGGATCATGTGCTCAGCAGGCAAGAATCAAGTAGCTGAGCAGGCATGAATCCTGCGGCCTAGCTATCGATTATCAGGCAGCTGAGCAGGCATGAATCCTGCGGCCCAGCTGGCGATTATCAGGCAGCTGAGCAGGCATGAATCCTGCGGCCCAGCTGGCGGTTATCAGGCAGCTGAGCAGGCATGAATCCTGCGGCCCAGCTCGCGATTATCAGGCAGCTGAGCAGGTGCTGATCCCGCACCTCAGCAGGCACTGATCACGTGCCTGTCATGCAGTGATCAGGTGACTGAGAGGCGCTGATCATGTGACTGCTCATGTGCTGATCAGGTAGCTCTCCTGCACGGATCATGTGCTCAGCAGGCAAGAATCAAGCAGCTGAGCAGGCATGAATCCTGCGGCCCAGCTGGCGATTATCAGGCAGCTGAGCAGGCATGAATCCTGCGGCCCAGCTGGCGATTATCAGGCAGCTGAGCAGGCATGAATCCTGCGGCCCAGCTGGCGGTTATCAGGCAGCTGAGCAGGCATGAATCCTGCGGCCCAGCTGGCGATTATCAGGCAGCTGAGAAGGCATGAATCCTGCGGCCCAGCTGGCGGTTATCAGGCAGCTGAGCAGGCATGAATCCTGCGGCCCAGCTGGCGGTTATCAGGCAGCTGAGCAGGCATGAATCCTGCGGCCCAGCTGGCGGCTATCAGGCAGCTGAGCAGGCATGAATCCTGCGGCCCAGCTGGCGGTTATCAGGCAGCTGAGCAGGCATGAATCCTGCGGCCCAGCTGGAGATTATCAGGCAGCTGAGCAGGCATGAATCCTGCGGCCCTGCTGGCGATTATCAGGCAGCTGGGCAGGCATGAATCCTGCGGCCCAGCTGGCGATAATCAGGAAGCTGAGCAGGCATGAATCCTGCGGCCCAGCTGGCGATTATCAGGCAGCTGAGCAGGTGCTGATCCCGCACCTCAGCAGGCACTGATCACGTGCCTGTCATGCAGTGATCAGGTGACTGAGAGGCGCTGATCATGTGACTGCTCATGTGTTGATCAGGTAGCTCTCCTGCACGGATCATGTGCCTCAGCAGGCAAGAATCAAGCAGCTGAGCAGGCATGAATCCTGCGGCCCAGCTGGCGATTATCAGGCAGCTGAGCACGCATGAATCCTGCGGCCCAGCTGGTGATTATCAGGCAGCTGAGCAGGCATGAATCCTGCGGCCCAGCTGGCGATACTCAGGCAGCTGAGCAGGCATGAATCCTGCGGCCCAGCTGGCGATTATCAGGCAGCTGAGCAGGTGCTGATCCCACACCTCAGCAGGCACTGATCACGTGCCTGTCATGAAGTGATCAGGTGACTGAGAGGCGCTGATCATGTGACTGCTCATGTGTTGATCAGGTAGCTCTCCTGCACGGATCATGTGCCTCAGCAGGCAAGAATCAAGCAGCTGAGCAGACATGAATCCTGCGGCCCAGCTGGCGATTATCAGGCAGCTGAGCAGGCATGAATCCTGCGGCCCAGATGGCGATTATCAGGCAGCTGAGCAGGCATGAATCCTGCGGCCCAGCTGGCGATTCTCAGGCAGCTGAGCAGGCATGAATCCTGTGGCCCAGCTGGCGATTATCAGGCAGCTGAGCAGGCATGAATCCTGCGGCCCAGCTGGCGATTATCAGGCAGCTGAGCAGGCGCTGATCCCGCACCTCAGCAGGCACTGATCACGTGCCTATCATGCAGTGATCAGGTGACTGAGAGGCGCTGATCATGTGACTGCTCATGTGCTGATCAGGTAGCTCTCCTGCACGGATCATGTGCCTCAGCAGGCAAGAATCAAGCAGCTGAGCAGGCATGAATCCTGCGGCCCAGCTGGCGATTATCAGGCAGCTGAGCAGGCATGAATCCTGTGGCCCAGCTGGCGATTATCAGGCAGCTGAGCAGGCATGAATCCTGCGGCCCAGCTGGCGATTCTCAGGCAGCTGAGCAGGCATGAATCCTGCGGCCCAACTGGCGATTATCAGGCAGCTGAGCAGGCATGAATCCTGCGGCCCAGCTGGCGATTATCAGGCAGCTGAGCAGGCATGAATCCTGCGGCCCAGCTGGCGGTTATGAGGCAGCTGAGCAGCATGAATCCTGCGGCCCAGCTGGCGGTTATCAGGCAGCTGAGCAGGCATGAATCCTGCGGCCCAGCTGGCGGTTATCAGGCAGCTGAGCAGGCATGAATCCTGCGGCCCAGCTGGCGGTTATCAGGCAGCTGAGCAGGCATGAATCCTGCGGCCCAGCTGGCGGTTATCAGGCAGCTGAGCAGGCATGAATCCTGCGGCCCAGCTGGCGATTATCAGGCAGCTGAGCAGGCATGAATCCTGCGGCTCAGCTGGCGGTTATCAGGCAGCTGAGCAGGCATGAATCCTGCGGCCCAGCTGGCGATTATCAGGCAGCTGAGCAGGTGCTGATCGCGCACCTCAGCAGGCACTGATCACGTGCCTGTCATGCAGTGATCAGGTGACTGAGAGGCGCTGATCATGTGACTGCTCATGTGCTGATCAGGTAGCTCTCCTGCACGGATCATGTGCTCAGCAGGCAAGAATCAAGCAGCTGAGCAGGCATGAATCCTGCGGCCTAGCTATCGATTATCAGGCAGCTGAGCAGGCATGAATCCTGCGGCCCAGCTGGCGATTATCAGGCAGCTGAGCAGGCATGAATCCTGCGGCCCAGCTGGCGGTTATCAGGCAGCTGAGCAGGCATGAATCCTGCGGCCCAGCTGGCGATTATCAGGCAGCTGAGCAGGTGCTGATCCCGCACCTCAGCAGGCACTGATCACGTGCCTGTCATGCAGTGATCAGGTGACTGAGAGGCGCTGATCATGTGACTGCTCATGTGCTGATCAGGTAGCTCTCCTGCACGGATCATGTGCTCAGCAGGCAAGAATCAAGCAGCTGAGCAGGCATGAATCCTGCGGCCCACCTGGCGATTATCAGGCAGCTGAGCAGGCATGAATCCTGCGGCCCAGCTGGCGATTATCAGGCAGCTGAGCAGGCATGAATCCTGCGGCCCAGCTGGCGGTTATCAGGCAGCTGAGCAGGCATGAATCCTGCGGCCCAGCTGGCGATTATCAGGCAGCTGAGAAGGCATGAATCCTGCGGCCCAGCTGGCGGTTATCAGGCAGCTGAGCAGGCATGAATCCTGCGGCCCAGCTGGCGGTTATCAGGCAGCTGAGCAGGCATGAATCCTGCGGCCCAGCTGGCGGCTATCAGGCAGCTGAGCAGGCATGAATCCTGCGGCCCAGCTGGCGGTTATCAGGCAGCTGAGCAGGCATGAATCCTGCGGCCCAGCTGGCGATTATCAGGCAGCTGAGCAGGCATGAATCCTGCGGCCCTGCTGGCGATTATCAGGCAGCTGGGCAGGCATGAATCCTGCGGCCCAGCTGGCGATAATCAGGAAGCTGAGCAGGCATGAATCCTGCGGCCCAGCTGGCGATTATCAGGCAGCTGAGCAGGTGCTGATCCCGCACCTCAGCAGGCACTGATCACGTGCCTGTCATGCAGTGATCAGGTGACTGAGAGGCGCTGATCATGTGACTGCTCATGTGTTGATCAGGTAGCTCTCCTGCACGGATCATGTGCCTCAGCAGGCAAGAATCAAGCAGCTGAGCAGGCATGAATCCTGCGGCCCAGCTGGCGATTATCAGGCAGCTGAGCACGCATGAATCCTGCGGCCCAGCTGGCGATTATCAGGCAGCTGAGCAGGCATGAATCCTGCGGCCCAGCTGGCGATACTCAGGCAGCTGAGCAGGCATGAATCCTGCGGCCCAGCTGGCGATTATCAGGCAGCTGAGCAGGTGCTGATCCCACACCTCAGCAGGCACTGATCACGTGCCTGTCATGCAGTGATCAGGTGACTGAGAGGCGCTGATCATGTGACTGCTCATGTGTTGATCAGGTAGCTCTCCTGCACGGATCATGTGCCTCAGCAGGCAAGGATCAAGCAGCTGAGCAGACATGAATCCTGCGGCCCAGCTGGCGATTATCAGGCAGCTGAGCAGGCATGAATCCTGCGGCCCAGATGGCGATTATCAGGCAGCTGAGCAGGCATGAATCCTGCGGCCCAGCTGGCGATTCTCAGGCAGCTGAGCAGGCATGAATCCTGCGGCCCAGCTGGCGATTATCAGGCAGCTGAGCAGGCATGAATCCTGCGGCCCAGCTGGCGATTATCAGGCAGCTGAGCAGGCGCTGATCCCGCACCTCAGCAGGCACTGATCACGTGCCTGTCATGCAGTGATCAGGTGACTGAGAGGCGCTGATCATGTGACTGCTCATGTGCTGATCAGGTAGCTCTCCTGCACGGATCATGTGCCTCAGCAGGCAAGAATCAAGCAGCTGAGCAGGCATGAATCCTGCGGCCCAGCTGGCGATTATCAGGCAGCTGAGCAGGCATGAATCCTGCGGCCCAGCTGGCGATTATCAGGCAGCTGAGCAGGCATGAATCCTGCGGCCCAGCTGGAGATTATCAGGCAGCTGAGCAGGCATGAATCCTGCGGCCCAGCTGGCGATTATCAGGCAGCTGAGCAGGTGCTGATCCCGCACCTCAGCAGGCACTGATCACGTGCCTGTCATGCAGTGATCAGGTGACTGAGAGGCGCTGATCATGTGACTGCTCATGTGTTGATCAGGTAGCTCGCCTGCACGGATCATGTGCCTCAGCAGGCAAGAATCAAGCAGCTGAGCAGACATGAATCTTGCGGCCCAGCTGGCGATTATCAGGCAGCTGAGCAGGCATGAATCCTGTGGCCCAGCTGGCGATTATCAGGCAGCTGAGCAGGCATGAATCCTGCGGCCCAGCTGGCGATTCTCAGGCAGCTGAGCAGGCATGAATCCTGCGGCCCAACTGGCGATTATCAGGCAGCTGAGCAGGCATGAATCCTGCGGCCCAGCTGGCGATTATCAGGCAGCTGAGCAGGCATGAATCCTGCGGCCCAGCTGGCGGTTATGAGGCAGCTGAGCAGCATGAATCCTGCGGCCCAGCTGGCGGTTATCAGGCAGCTGAGCAGGCATGAATCCTGCGGCCCAGCTGGCGGTTATCAGGCAGCTGAGCAGGCATGAATCCTGCGGCCCAGCTGGCGGTTATCAGGCAGCTGAGCAGGCATGAATCCTGCGGCCCAGCTGGCGGTTATCAGGCAGCTGAGCAGGCATGAATCCTGCGGCCCAGCTGGCGATTATCAGGCAGCTGAGCAGGTGCTGATCCCGCACCTCAGCAGGCACTGATCACGTGCCTGTCATGCAGTGATCAGGTGACTGAGAGGCGCTGATCATGTGACTGCTCATGTGCTGATCAGGTAGCTCTCCTGCACGGATCATGTGCCTCAGCAGGCAAGAATCAAGCAGCTGAGCAGGCATGAATCCTGCGGCCCAGCTGGCGATTATCAGGCAGCTGAGCAGGCATGAATCCTGCGGCCCAGCTGGCGATTATCAGGCAACTGAGCAGGCATGAATCCTGCGGCCCAGCTGGCGTTTATCAGGCAGCTGAGCAGGTGCTGATCCCGCACCTCAGCAGGCACTGATCACGTGCCTGTCATGCAGTGATCAGGTGACTGAGAGGCGCTGATCATGTGACTGCTCATGTGTTGATCAGGTAGCTCTCCTGCACGGATCATGTGCCTCAGCAGGCAAGAATCAAGCAGCTGAGCAGACATGAATCCTGCAGCTCAGCTGGCGATTATCAGGCAGCTGAGCAGGCATGAATCCTGCGGCCCAGCTGGCGATTATCAGGCAGCTGAGCAGGCATGAATCCTGCGGCCCAGCTGGCGATTATCAGGCAGCTGAGCAGCATGAATCCTGCGGCCCAGCTGGCGGTTATCAGGCAGCTGAGCAGGCATGAATCCTGCGGCCCAGCTGGCGATTATCAGGCAGCTGAGCAGGCATGAATCCTGCGGCCCAGCTGGCGGTTATCAGGCAGCTGAGCAGGTGCTGATCGCGCACCTCAGCAGGCACTGATCACGTGCCTGTCATGCAGTGATCAGGTGACTGAGAGGCGCTGATCATGTGACTGCTCATGTGCTGATCAGGTAGCTCTCCTGCACGGATCATGTGCTCAGCAGGCAAGAATCAAGCAGCTGAGCAGGCATGAATCCTGCGGCCTAGCTATCGATTATCAGGCAGCTGAGCAGGCATGAATCCTGCGGCCCAGCTGGCGATTATCAGGCAGCTGAGCAGGCATGAATCCTGCGGCCCAGCTGGCGGTTATCAGGCAGCTGAGCAGGCATGAATCCTGCGGCCCAGCTGGCGATTATCAGGCAGCTGAGCAGGTGCTGATCCCGCACCTCAGCAGGCACTGATCACGTGCCTGTCATGCAGTGATCAGGTGACTGAGAGGCGCTGATCATGTGACTGCTCATGTGCTGATCAGGTAGCTCTCCTGCACGGATCATGTGCTCAGCAGGCAAGAATCAAGCAGCTGAGCAGGCATGAATCCTGCGGCCCACCTGGCGATTATCAGGCAGCTGAGCAGGCATGAATCCTGCGGCCCAGCTGGCGATTATCAGGCAGCTGAGCAGGCATGAATCCTGCGGCCCAGCTGGCGGTTATCAGGCAGCTGAGCAGGCATGAATCCTGCGGCCCAGCTGGCGGTTATCAGGCAGCTGAGAAGGCATGAATCCTGCGGCCCAGCTGGCGGTTATCAGGCAGCTGAGCAGGCATGAATCCTGCGGCCCAGCTGGCGGTTATCAGGCAGCTGAGCAGGCATGAATCCTGCGGCCCAGCTGGCGGCTATCAGGCAGCTGAGCAGGCATGAATCCTGCGGCCCAGCTGGCGGTTATCAGGCAGCTGAGCAGGCATGAATCCTGCGGCCCAGCTGGCGATTATCAGGCAGCTGAGCAGGCATGAATCCTGCGGCCCTGCTGGCGATTATCAGGCAGCTGGGCAGGCATGAATCCTGCGGCCCAGCTGGCGATAATCAGGAAGCTGAGCAGGCATGAATCCTGCGGCCCAGCTGGCGATTATCAGGCAGCTGAGCAGGTGCTGATCCCGCACCTCAGCAGGCACTGATCACGTGCCTGTCATGCAGTGATCAGGTGACTGAGAGGCGCTGATCATGTGACTGCTCATGTGTTGATCAGGTAGCTCTCCTGCACGGATCATGTGCCTCAGCAGGCAAGAATAAAGCAGCTGAGCAGGCATGAATCCTGCGGCCCAGCTGGCGATTATCAGGCAGCTGAGCAGGCATGAATCCTGCGGCCCAGCTGGCGATTTTCAGGCAGCTGAGCAGGCATGAATCCTGCGGCCCAGCTGGCGATAATCAGGCAGCTGAGCAGGCATGAATCCTGCGGCCCAGCTGGCGATTATCAGGCAGCTGAGCAGGTGCTGATCCCGCACCTCAGCAGGCACTGATCACGTGCCTGTCATGCAGTGATCAGGTGACGGAGAGGCGCTGATCATGTGACTGCTGATGTGCTGATCAGGTAGCTCTCCTGCACGGATCATGTGCCTCAGCAGGCAAGAATCAAGCAGCTGAGCAGGCATGAATCCTGCGGCCCACCTGGCGATTATCAGGCAGCTGAGCAGGCATGAATCCTGCGGCCCAGCTGGCGATTATCAGGCAGCTGAGCAGGCATGAATCCTGCGGCCCAGCTGGCGGTTATCAGACAGCTGAGCAGGCATGAATCCTGCGGCCCAGCTGGCGATTATCAGGCAGCTGAGAAGGCATGAATCCTGCGGCCCAGCTGGCGGTTATCAGGCAGCTGAGCAGGCATGAATCCTGCGGCCCAGCTGGCGGTTATCAGGCAGCTGAGCAGGCATGAATCCTGCGGCCCAGCTGGCGGCTATCAGGCAGCTGAGCAGGCATGAATCCTGCGGCCCAGCTGGCGGTTATCAGGCAGCTGAGCAGGCATGAATCCTGCGGCCCAGCTGGCGATTATCAGGCAGCTGAGCAGGCATGAATCCTGCGGCCCTGCTGGCGATTATCAGGCAGCTGGGCAGGCATGAATCCTGCGGCCCAGCTGGCGATAATCAGGAAGCTGAGCAGGCATGAATCCTGCGGCCCAGCTGGCGATTATCAGGCAGCTGAGCAGGTGCTGATCCCGCACCTCAGCAGTCACTGATCACGTGCCTGTCATGCAGTGATCAGGTGACTGAGAGGCGCTGATCATGTGACTGCTCATGTGTTGATCAGGTAGCTCTCCTGCACGGATCATGTGCCTCAGCAGGCAAGAATCAAGCAGCTGAGCAGGCATGAATCCTGCGGCCCAGCTGGCGATTATCAGGCAGCTGAGCACGCATGAATCCTGCGGCCCAGCTGGCGATTATCAGGCAGCTGAGCAGGCATGAATCCTGCGGCCCAGCTGGCGATACTCAGGCAGCTGAGCAGGCATGAATCCTGCGGCCCAGCTGGCGATTATCAGGCAGCTGAGCAGGTGCTGATCCCACACCTCAGCAGGCACTGATCACGTACCTGTCATGCAGTGATCAGGTGACTGAGAGGCGCTGATCATGTGACTGCTCATGTGTTGATCAGGTAGCTCTCCTGCACGGATCATGTGCCTCAGCAGGCAAGGATCAAGCAGCTGAGCAGACATGAATCCTGCGGCCCAGCTGGCGATTATCAGGCAGCTGAGCAGGCATGAATCCTGCGGCCCAGATGGCGATTATCAGGCAGCTGAGCAGGCATGAATCCTGCGGCCCAGCTGGCGATTCTCAGGCAGCTGAGCCGGCATGAATCCTGCGGCCCAGCTGGCGATTATCAGGCAGCTGAGCAGGCATGAATCCTGCGGCCCAGCTGGCGATTATCAGGCAGCTGAGCAGGCGCTGATCCCGCACCTCAGCAGGCACTGATCACGTGCCTGTCATGCAGTGATCAGGTGACTGAGAGGCGCTGATCATGTGACTGCTCATGTGCTGATCAGGTAGCTCTCCTGCACGGATCATGTGCCTCAGCAGGCAAGAATCAAGCAGCTGAGCAGGCATGAATCCTGCGGCCCAGCTGGCGATTATCAGGCAGCTGAGCAGGCATGAATCCTGCGGCCCAGCTGGCGATTATCAGGCAGCTGAGCAGGCATGAATCCTGCGGCCCTGCTGGAGATTATCAGGCAGCTGAGCAGGCATGAATCCTGCGGCCCAGCTGGCGATTATCAGGCAGCTGAGCAGGTGCTGATCCCGCACCTCAGCAGGCACTGATCACGTGCCTGTCATGCAGTGATCAGGTGACTGAGAGGCGCTGATCATGTGACTGCTCATGTGTTGATCAGGTAGCTCGCCTGCACGGATCATGTGCCTCAGCAGGCAAGAATCAAGCAGCTGAGCAGACATGAATCCTGCGGCCCAGCTGGCGATTATCAGGCAGCTGAGCAGGCATGAATCCTGTGGCCCAGCTGGCGATTATCAGGCAGCTGAGCAGGCATGAATCCTGCGGCCCAGCTGGCGATTCTCAGGCAGCTGAGCAGGCATGAATCCTGCGGCCCAACTGGCGATTATCAGGCAGCTGAGCAGGCATGAATCCTGCGGCCCAGCTGGCGATTATCAGGCAGCTGAGCAGGCATGAATCCTGCGGCCCAGCTGGCGGTTATGAGGCAGCTGAGCAGCATGAATCCTGCGGCCCAGCTGGCGGTTATCAGGCAGCTGAGCAGGCATGAATCCTGCGGCCCAGCTGGCGGTTATCAGGCAGCTGAGCAGGCATGAATCCTGCGGCCCAGCTGGCGGTTATCAGGCAGCTGAGCAGGCATGAATCCTGCGGCCCAGCTGGCGGTTATCAGGCAGCTGAGCAGGCATGAATCCTGCGGCCCAGCTGGCGATTATCAGGCAGCTGAGCAGGTGCTGATCCCGCACCTCAGCAGGCACTGATCACGTGCCTGTCATGCAGTGATCAGGTGACTGAGAGGCGCTGATCATGTGACTGCTCATGTGCTGATCAGGTAGCTCTCCTGCACGGATCATGTGCCTCAGCAGGCAAGAATCAAGCAGCTGAGCAGGCATGAATCCTGCGGCCCAGCTGGCGATTATCAGGCAACTGAGCAGGCATGAATCCTGCGGCCCAGCTGGCGATAATCAGGCAGCTGAGCAGGCATGAATCCTGCGGCCCAGCTGGCGTTTATCAGGCAGCTGAGCAGGTGCTGATCCCGCACCTCAGCAGGCACTGATCACGTGCCTGTCATGCAGTGATCAGGTGACTGAGAGGCGCTGATCATGTGACTGCTCATGTGTTGATCAGGTAGCTCTCCTGCACGGATCATGTGCCTCAGCAGGCAAGAATCAAGCAGCTGAGCAGACATGAATCCTGCAGCTCAGCTGGCGATTATCAGGCAGCTGAGCAGGCATGAATCCTGCGGCCCAGCTGGCGATTATCAGGCAGCTGAGCAGGCATGAATCCTGCGGCCCAGCTGGCGATTATCAGGCAGCTGAGCAGCATGAATCCTGCGGCCCAGCTGGCGGTTATCAGGCAGCTGAGCAGGCATGAATCCTGCGGCCCAGCTGGCGGTTATCAGGCAGCTGAGCAGGCATGAATCCTGCGGCCCAGCTGGCGATTATCAGGCAGCTGAGCAGGTGCTGATCCCGCACCTCAGCAGGCACTGATCACGTGCCTGTCATGCAGTGATCAGGTGACTGAGAGGCGCTGATCATGTGACTGCTCATGTGCTGATCAGGTAGCTCTCCTGCACGGATCATGTGCTCAGCAGGCAAGAATCAAGCAGCTGAGCAGGCATGAATCCTGCGGCCCACCTGGCGATTATCAGGCAGCTGAGCAGGCATGAATCCTGCGGCCCAGCTGGCGATTATCAGGCAGCTGAGCAGGCATGAATCCTGCGGCCCAGCTGGCGGTTATCAGGCAGCTGAGCAGGCATGAATCCTGCGGCCCAGCTGGCGATTATCAGGCAGCTGAGAAGGCATGAATCCTGCGGCCCAGCTGGCGGTTATCAGGCAGCTGAGCAGGCATGAATCCTTTGGCCCAGCTGGCGGTTATCAGGCAGCTGAGCAGGCATGAATCCTGCGGCCCAGCTGGCGGCTATCAGGCAGCTGAGCAGGCATGAATCCTGCGGCCCAGCTGGCGGTTATCAGGCAGCTGAGCAGGCATGAATCCTGCGGCCCAGCTGGCGATTATCAGGCAGCTGAGCAGGCATGAATCCTGCGGCCCTGCTGGCGATTATCAGGCAGCTGGGCAGGCATGAATCCTGCGGCCCAGCTGGCGATAATCAGGAAGCTGAGCAGGCATGAATCCTGCGGCCCAGCTGGCGATTATCAGGCAGCTGAGCAGGTGCTGATCCCGCACCTCAGCAGGCACTGATCACGTGCCTGTCATGCAGTGATCAGGTGACTGAGAGGCGCTGATCATGTGACTGCTCATGTGTTGATCAGGTAGCTCTCCTGCACGGATCATGTGCCTCAGCAGGCAAGAATCAAGCAGCTGAGCAGGCATGAATCCTGCGGCCCAGCTGGCGATTATCAGGCAGCTGAGCACGCATGAATCCTGCGGCCCAGCTGGCGATTATCAGGCAGCTGAGCAGGCATGAATCCTGCGGCCCAGCTGGCGATACTCAGGCAGCTGAGCAGGCATGAATCCTGCGGCCCAGCTGGCGATTATCAGGCAGCTGAGCAGGTGCTGATCCCACACCTCAGCAGGCACTGATCACGTGCCTGTCATGCAGTGATCAGGTGACTGAGAGGCGCTGATCATGTGACTGCTCATGTGTTGATCAGGTAGCTCTCCTGCACGGATCATGTGCCTCAGCAGGCAAGGATCAAGCAGCTGAGCAGACATGAATCCTGCGGCCCAGCTGGCGATTATCAGGCAGCTGAGCAGGCATGAATCCTGCGGCCCAGATGGCGATTATCAGGCAGCTGAGCAGGCATGAATCCTGCGGCCCAGCTGGCGATTCTCAGGCAGCTGAGCAGGCATGAATCCTGCGGCCCAGCTGGCGATTATCAGGCAGCTGAGCAGGCATGAATCCTGCGGCCCAGCTGGCGATTATCAGGCAGCTGAGCAGGCGCTGATCCCGCACCTCAGCAGGCACTGATCACGTGCCTGTCATGCAGTGATCAGGTGACTGAGAGGCGCTGATCATGTGACTGCTCATGTGCTGATCAGGTAGCTCTCCTGCACGGATCATGTGCCTCAGCAGGCAAGAATCAAGCAGCTGAGCAGGCATGAATCCTGCGGCCCAGCTGGCGATTATCAGGCAGCTGAGCAGGCATGAATCCTGCGGCCCAGCTGGCGATTATCAGGCAGCTGAGCAGGCATGAATCCTGCGGCCCAGCTGGAGATTATCAGGCAGCTGAGCAGGCATGAATCCTGCGGCCCAGCTGGCGATTATCAGGCAGCTGAGCAGGTGCTGATCCCGCACCTCAGCAGGCACTGATCACGTGCCTGTCATGCAGTGATCAGGTGACTGAGAGGCGCTGATCATGTGACTGCTCATGTGTTGATCAGGTAGCTCGCCTGCACGGATCATGTGCCTCAGCAGGCAAGAATCAAGCAGCTGAGCAGACATGAATCCTGCGGCCCAGCTGGCGATTATCAGGCAGCTGAGCAGGCATGAATCCTGTGGCCCAGCTGGCGATTATCAGGCAGCTGAGCAGGCATGAATCCTGCGGCCCAGCTGGCGATTCTCAGGCAGCTGAGCAGGCATGAATCCTGCGGCCCAACTGGCGATTATCAGGCAGCTGAGCAGGCATGAATCCTGCGGCCCAGCTGGCGATTATCAGGCAGCTGAGCAGGCATGAATCCTGCGGCCCAGCTGGCGGTTATGAGGCAGCTGAGCAGCATGAATCCTGCGGCCCAGCTGGCGGTTATCAGGCAGCTGAGCAGGCATGAATCCTGCGGCCCAGCTGGCGGTTATCAGGCAGCTGAGCAGGCATGAATCCTGCGGCCCAGCTGGCGGTTATCAGGCAGCTGAGCAGGCATGAATCCTGCGGCCCAGCTGGCGGTTATCAGGCAGCTGAGCAGGCATGAATCCTGCGACCCAGCTGGCGATTATCAGGCAGCTGAGCAGGTGCTGATCCTGAACCTCAGCAGGCACTGATCACTTGCCTGTCATGCAGTGATCAGGTGACTGAGAGGCGCTGATCATGTGACTGCTCATGTGCTGATCAGGTAGCTCTCCTGCACGGATCATGTGCCTCAGCAGGCAAGAATCAAGCAGCTGAGCAGGCATGAATCCTGCGGCCCAGCTGGCGATTATCAGGCAGCTGAGCAGGCATGAATCCTGCGGCCCAGCTGGCGATTATCAGGCAACTGAGCAGGCATGAATCCTGCGGCCCAGCTGGCGTTTATCAGGCAGCTGAGCAGGTGCTGATCCCGCACCTCAGCAGGCACTGATCACGTGCCTGTCATGCAGTGATCAGGTGACTGAGAGGCGCTGATCATGTGACTGCTCATGTGTTGATCAGGTAGCTCTCCTGCACGGATCATGTGCCTCAGCAGGCAAGAATCAAGCAGCTGAGCAGACATGAATCCTGCAGCTCAGCTGGCGATTATCAGGCAGCTGAGCAGGCATGAATCCTGCGGCCCAGCTGGCGATTATCAGGCAGCTGAGCAGGCATGAATCCTGCGGCCCAGCTGGCGATTATCAGGCAGCTGAGCAGCATGAATCCTGCGGCCCAGCTGGCGGTTATCAGGCAGCTGAGCAGGCATGAATCCTGGGGCCCAGCTGGCGGTTATCAGGCAGCTGAGCAGGCATGAATCCTGCGGCCCAGCTGGCGATTATCAGGCAGCTGAGCAGGCATGAATCCTGCGGCCCAGCTGGCGGTTATCAGGCAGCTGAGCAGGCATGAATCCTGCGGCCCAGCTGGCGATTATCCGGCAGCTGAGCAGGCATGAATCCTGCGGCCCAGCTGGCGATTATCAGGCAGCTGAGCAGGTGCTGATCCCGCACCTCAGCAGGCACTGATAACGTGCCTGTCATGCAGTGATCAGGTGACTGAGAGGCGCTGATCATGTGACTGCTCATGTGCTGATCAGGTAGCTCTCCTGCACGGATCATGTGCCTCAGCAGGCAAGAATAAAGCAGCTGAGCAGGCATGAATCCTGCGGCCCAGCTGGCGATTATCAGGCAGCTGAGCAGGCATGAATCCTGCGGCCCAGCTGGCGATTTTCAGGCAGCTGAGCAGGCATGAATCCTGCGGCCCAGCTGGCGATAATCAGGCAGCTGAGCAGGCATGAATCCTGCGGCCCAGCTGGCGATTATCAGGCAGCTGAGCAGGTGCTGATCCCGCACCTCAGCAGGCACTGATCACGTGACTGTCATGCAGTGATCAGGTGACGGAGAGGCGCTGATCATGTGACTGCTGATGTGCTGATCAGGTAGCTCTCCTGCACGGATCATGTGCCTCAGCAGGCAAGAATCAAGCAGCTGAGCAGGCATGAATCCTGCGGCCCACCTGGCGATTATCAGGCAGCTGAGCAGGCATGAATCCTGCGGCCCAGCTGGCGATTATCAGGCAGCTGAGCAGGCATGAATCCTGCGGCCCAGCTGGCGGTTATCAGGCAGCTGAGCAGGCATGAATCCTGCGGCCCAGCTGGCGTTTATCAGGCAGCTGAGAAGGCATGAATCCTGCGGCCCAGCTGGCGGTTATCAGGCAGCTGAGCAGGCATGAATCCTGCGGCCCAGCTGGCGGTTATCAGGCAGCTGAGCAGGCATGCATCCTGCGGCCCAGCTGGCGGCTATCAGGCAGCTGAGCAGGAATGAATCCTGCGGCCCAGCTGGCGGTTATCAGGCAGCTGAGCAGGCATGAATCCTGCGGCCCAGCTGGCGATTATCAGGCAGCTGAGCAGGCATGAATCCTGCGGCCCTGCTGGCGATTATCAGGCAGCTGGGCAGGCATGAATCCTGCGGCCCAGCTGGCGATAATCAGGCAGCTGAGCAGGCATGAATCCTGCAGCCCAGCTGGCGATTATCAGGCAGCTGAGCAGGTGCTGATCCCGCACCTCAGCAGTCACTGATCACGTGCCTGTCATGCAGTGATCAGGTGACTGAGAGGCGCTGATCATGTGACTGCTCATGTGTTGATCAGGTAGCTCTCCTGCACGGATCATGTGCCTCAGCAGGCAAGAATCAAGCAGCTGAGCAGGCATGAATCCTGCGGCCCAGCTGGCGATTATCAGGCAGCTGAGCACGCATGAATCCTGCGGCCCAGCTGGCGATTATCAGGCAGCTGAGCAGGCATGAATCCTGCGGCCCAGCTGGCGATACTCAGGCAGCTGAGCAGGCATGAATCCTGCGGCCCAGCTGGCGATTATCAGGCAGCTGAGCAGGTGCTGATCACACACCTCAGCAGGCACTGATCACGTACCTGTCATGCAGTGATCAGGTGACTGAGAGGCGCTGATCATGTGACTGCTCATGTGTTGATCAGGTAGCTCTCCTGCACGGATCATGTGCCTCAGCAGGCAAGAATCAAGCAGCTGAGCAGACATGAATCCTGCGGCCCAGCTGGCGATTATCAGGCAGCTGAGCAGGCATGAATCCTGTGGCCCAGCTGGCGATTATCAGGCAGCTGAGCAGGCATGAATCCTGCGGCCCAGCTGGCGATTCTCAGGCAGCTGAGCAGGCATGAATCCTGCGGCCCAACTGGCGATTATCAGGCAGCTGAGCAGGCATGAATCCTGCGGCCCAGCTGGCGATTATCAGGCAGCTGAGCAGGCATGAATCCTGCGGCCCAGCTGGCGGTTATGAGGCAGCTGAGCAGGCATGAATCCTGCGGCCCAGCTGGCGGTTATCAGGCAGCTGAGCAGGCATGAATCCTGCGGCCCAGCTGGCGGTTATCAGGCAGCTGAGCAGGCATGAATCCTGCGGCCCAGCTGGCGGTTATCAGGCAGCTGAGCAGGCATGAATCCTGCGGCCCAGCTGGCGGTTATCAGGCAGCTGAGCAGGCATGAATCCTGCGGCCCAGCTGGCGATTATCAGGCAGCTGAGCAGGTGCTGATCCCGCACCTCAGCAGGCACTGATCACGTGCCTGTCATGCAGTGATCAGGTGACTGAGAGGCGCTGATCATGTGACTGCTCATGTGCTGATCAGGTAGCTCTCCTGCACGGATCATGTGCCTCAGCAGGCAAGAATCAAGCAGCTGAGCAGGCATGAATCCTGCGGCCCAGCTGGCGATTATCAGGCAGCTGAGCAGGCATGAATCCTGCGGCCCAGCTGGCGATTATCAGGCAACTGAGCAGGCATGAATCCTGCGGCCCAGCTGGCGATAATCAGGCAGCTGAGCAGGCATGAATCCTGCGGCCCAGCTGGCGTTTATCAGGCAGCTGAGCAGGTGCTGATCCCGCACCTCAGCAGGCACTGATCACGTGCCTGTCATACAGTGATCAGGTGACTGAGAGGCGCTGATCATGTGACTGCTCATGTGTTGATCAGGTAGCTCTCCTGCACGGATCATGTGCCTCAGCAGGCAAGAATCAAGCAGCTGAGCAGACATGAATCCTGCAGCTCAGCTGGCGATTATCAGGCAGCTGAGCAGGCATGAATCCTGCGGCCCAGCTGGCGATTATCAGGCAGCTGAGCAGGCATGAATCCTGCGGCCCAGCTGGCGATTATCAGGCAGCTGAGCAGCATGAATCCTGCGGCCCAGCTGGCGGTTATCAGGCAGCTGAGCAGGCATGAATCCTGCGGCCCAGCTGGCGGTTATCAGGCAGCTGAGCAGGCATGAATCCTGCGGCCCAGCTGGCGATTATCAGGCAGCTGAGCAGGCATGAATCCTGCGGCCCAGCTGGCGGTTATCAGGCAGCTGAGCAGGCATGAATCCTGCGGCCCAGCTGGCGATTATCCGGCAGCTGAGCAGGCATGAATCCTGCGGCCCAGCTGGCGATTATCAGGCAGCTGAGCAGGTGCTGATCCCGCACCTCAGCAGGCACTGATAACGTGCCTGTCATGCAGTGATCAGGTGACTGAGAGGTGCTGATCATGTGACTGCTCATGTGCTGATCAGGTAGCTCTCCTGCACGGATCATGTGCCTCAGCAGGCAAGAATAAAGCAGCTGAGCAGGCATGAATCCTGCGGCCCAGCTGGCGATTATCAGGCAGCTGAGCAGGCATGAATCCTGCGGCCCAGCTGGCGATTTTCAGGCAGCTGAGGAGGCATGAATCCTGCGGCCCAGCTGGCGATAATCAGGCAGCTGAGCAGGCATGAATCCTGCGGCCCAGCTGGCGATTATCAGGCAGCTGAGCAGGTGCTGATCCCGCACCTCAGCAGGCACTGATCACGTGCCTGTCATGCAGTGATCAGGTGACGGAGAGGCGCTGATCATGTGACTGCTGATGTGCTGATCAGGTAGCTCTCCTGCACGGATCATGTGCCTCAGCAGGCAAGAATCAAGCAGCTGAGCAGGCATGAATCCTGCGGCCCAGCTGGCGATTATCAGGCAGCTGAGCAGGCATGAATCCTGCGGCCCAGCTGTCGATTCTCAGGCAGCGGAGCAGGCATGAATCCTGCGGCCCAGCTGGCGATTCTCAGGCAGCTGAGCAGGCATGAATCCTGCGGCCCAGCTGGCGATTATCAGGCAGCTGAGCAGGCATGAATCCTGCGGCCCAGCTGGCGATTATCAGGCAGCTGAGCAGGCATGAATCCTGCGGCCCAGCTGGCGATTATCAGGCAGCTGAGCAGGCATGAATCCTGCGGCCCAGCTGGCGATTATCAGGCAGCTGAGCAGGCATGAATCCTGCGGCCCAGCTGGCGATTATCAGGCAGCTGAGCAGGCATGAATCCTGCGGCCCAGCTGGCGATTATCAGGCAGCTGAGCAGGCATGAATCCTGCGGCCCAGCTCGCGATTATCAGGCAGCTGAGCAGGCATGAATCCTGCGGCCCAGCTGGCGATAATCAGGCAGCTGAGCAGGCATGAATCCTGCGGCCCAGCTGGCGATTATCAGGCAGCTGAGCAGGTGCTGATCCCGCACCTCAGCAGGCACTGATCACGTGCCTGTCATGCAGTGATCAGGTGACTGAGAGGCGCTGATCATGTGACTGCTCATGTGTTGATCAGGTAGCTCTCCTGCACGGATCATGTGCCTCAGCAGGCAAGAATCAAGCAGCTGAGCAGACATGAATCCTGCGGCCCAGCAGGCGGTTATCAGGCAGCTGAGCAGGCATGAATCCTGCGGCCCAGCTGGCGATTCTCAGGCAGCTGAGCAGGCATGAATCCTGCGGCCCAGCTGGCGATTCTCAGGCAGCTGAGCAGGAATGAAACCTGCGGCCCAGCTGGCGATTCTCAGGCAGCTGAGCAGGCATGAATCCTGCGGCCCAGCTGGCGATTATCAGGCAGCTGAGCAGGCATGAATCCTGCGGCCCAGCTGGCGATTATCAGGCAGCTGAGCAGGCATGAATCCTGCGGCCCAGCTGGCGATTATCAGGCAGCTGAGCAGGCATGAATCCTGCGGCCCAGCTGGCGATTATCAGGCAGCTGAGCAGGCATGAATCCTGCGGCCCAGCTGGCGATTATCAGGCAGCTGAGCAGGCATGAATCCTGCGGCCCAGCTGGCGGTTATCAGGCAGCTGAGCAGGCATGAATCCTGCGGCCCAGCTGGCGATTATCAGGCAGCTGAGCAGGTGCTGATCGCGCACCTCAGCAGGCACTGATCACGTGCCTGTCATGCAGTGATCAGGTGACTGAAAGGCGCTGATCATGTGACTGCTCATGTGCTGATCAGGTAGCTCTCCTGCACGGATCATGTGCTCAGCAGGCAAGAATCAAGCAGCTGAGCAGGCATGAATCCTGCGGCCTAGCTATCGATTATCAGGCAGCTGAGCAGGCATGAATCCTGCGGCCCAGCTGGCGATTATCAGGCAGCTGAGCAGGCATGAATCCTGCGGCCCAGCTGGCGGTTATCAGGCAGCTGAGCAGGCATGAATCCTGCGGCCCAGCTCGCGATTATCAGGCAGCTGAGCAGGTGCTGATCCCGCACCTCAGCAGGCACTGATCACGTGCCTGTCATGCAGTGATCAGGTGACTGAGAGGCGCTGATCATGTGACTGCTCATGTGCTGATCAGGTAGCTCTCCTGCACGGATCATGTGCTCAGCAGGCAAGAATCAAGCAGCTGAGCAGGCATGAATCCTGCGGCCCAGCTGGCGATTATCAGGCAGCTGAGCAGGCATGAATCCTGCGGCCCAGCTGGCGATTATCAGGCAGCTGAGCAGGCATGAATCCTGCGGCCCAGCTGGCGGTTATCAGGCAGCTGAGCAGGCATGAATCCTGCGGCCCAGCTGGCGGTTATCAGGCAGCTGAGAAGGCATGAATCCTGCGGCCCAGCTGGCGGTTATCAGGCAGCTCAACAGGCATGAATCCTGCGGCCCAGCTGGCGGTTATCAGGCAGCTGAGCAGGCATGAATCCTGCGGCCCAGCTGGCGGCTATCAGGCAGCTGAGCAGGCATGAATCCTGCGGCCCAGCTGGCGGTTATCAGGCAGCTGAGCAGGCATGAATCCTGCGGCCCAGCTGGCGATTATCAGGCAGCTGAGCAGGCATGAATCCTGCGGCCCTGCTGGCGATTATCAGGCAGCTGGGCAGGCATGAATCCTGCGGCCCAGCTGGCGATAATCAGGAAGCTGAGCAGGCATGAATCCTGCGGACCAGCTGGCGATTATCAGGCAGCTGAGCAGGTGCTGATCCCGCACCTCAGCAGGCACTGATCACGTGCCTGTCATGCAGTGATCAGGTGACTGAGAGGCGCTGATCATGTGACTGCTCATGTGTTGATCAGGTAGCTCTCCTGCACGGATCATGTGCCTCAGCAGGCAAGAATCAAGCAGCTGAGCAGGCATGAATCCTGCGGCCCAGCTGGCGATTATCAGGCAGCTGAGCACGCATGAATCCTGCGGCCCAGCTGGCGATTATCAGGCAGCTGAGCAGGCATGAATCCTGCGGCCCAGCTGGCGATACTCAGGCAGCTGAGCAGGCATGAATCCTGCGGCCCAGCTGGCGATTATCAGGCAGCTGAGCAGGTGCTGATCCCACACCTCAGCAGGCACTGATCACGTGCCTGTCATGAAGTGATCAGGTGACTGAGAGGCGCTGATCATGTGACTGCTCATGTGTTGATCAGGTAGCTCTCCTGCACGGATCATGTGCCTCAGCAGGCAAGAATCAAGCAGCTGAGCAGACATGAATCCTGCGGCCCAGCTGGCGATTATCAGGCAGCTGAGCAGGCATGAATCCTGCGGCCCAGATGGCGATTATCAGGCAGCTGAGCAGGCATGAATCCTGCGGCCCAGCTGGCGATTCTCAGGCAGCTGAGCAGGCATGAATCCTGTGGCCCAGCTGGCGATTATCAGGCAGCTGAGCAGGCATGAATCCTGCGGCCCAGCTGGCGATTATCAGGCAGCTGAGCAGGCGCTGATCCCGCACCTCAGCAGGCACTGATCACGTGCCTATCATGCAGTGATCAGGTGACTGAGAGGCGCTGATCATGTGACTGCTCATGTGCTGATCAGGTAGCTCTCCTGCACGGATCATGTGCCTCAGCAGGCAAGAATCAAGCAGCTGAGCAGGCATGAATCCTGCGGCCCAGCTGGCGATTATCAGGCAGCTGAGCAGGCATGAATCCTGCGGCCCAGCTGGCGGTTATCAGGCAGCTGAGCAGGCATGAATCCTGCGGCCCAGCTGGCGATTATCAGGCAGCTGAGCAGGTGCTGATCGCGCACCTCAGCAGGCACTGATCACGTGCCTGTCATGCAGTGATCAGGTGACTGAAAGGCGCTGATCATGTGACTGCTCATGTGCTGATCAGGTAGCTCTCCTGCACGGATCATGTGCTCAGCAGGCAAGAATCAAGCAGCTGAGCAGGCATGAATCCTGCGGCCTAGCTATCGATTATCAGGCAGCTGAGCAGGCATGAATCCTGCGGCCCAGCTGGCGGTTATCAGGCAGCTGAGCAGGCATGAATCCTGCGGCCCAGCTGGCGGTTATCAGGCAGCTGAGCAGGCATGAATCCTGCGACCCAGCTGGCGATTATC